>NC_135434.1:26165203-26765203 GCF_051991255.1 Vanacampus margaritifer
TTGAACTGACGCACAACCTGAAGACATAGCTGAAGACGTAGCTGTCACAGACAAAGTTGACCAGGTGACGAGATTTCTTTTTGAATATTGATGTTGAAATCAGTTTTCAGAAGCAAGACGTTAGGAGTGAAGAGTGTAGAGTAGATGCTAGGGCTAAACTATATAACTAACAAATATAATCACAACAATTGTTTATGCAATGTGTATTGCCAAGACGTTAAAAATACTGTATCCAACAATACGCTTGTATGGGACTAAAATTTCTACAAGTCAACATTAAAAATATCTCAAATTGAAGATTTGTTGGCAGTTTGGTGATTTAGATTATGCACTGTAGTGATCTTTTTTTCCCATTAATTTATTTATGGTGGATTTTAGAGGTGAACTCGCTATAATTTTTTATTTTTTATTTTTTTTAAACAGAAGTGTATACATCAGGTAGTTTATTCACTTGTATCAAGCTTGGATAAATGTGCTTTATGTTTTGGACCTTTCGCTGCACTAGAATGGACTGGCATGATGGGTATTTTATCTTGTGTGTTATTTGTATCTGCAATGGATCTTTGTTTCACGCAACCAGGATTAATAGTGCAGGCATTTTCATTGAATGAATATAATTTAGTCAAGAGGATAAATTATGACCCATGTTTATACCGCTGTCTTTAGTTGCAAGCAGCTAAATGTTGAGCAATTGTCTCAATCTTAACGACTGTCTGACTCAGTAAAATAGAAAACGTCTACTGTAACTGAAGGACTGTATCACACAAGACCCGTTTTAGGGGCAATGCCATAGATTAAGCATATTAACTATCCCTCTTGTTAAATGCTTCATCTCATCTTTCGAATAAATGTGGTGACTAGATTTATAAAAATCTTTAGTATATGCACAAACTTTAGGTTCTAAATGCTTTTCTAGTTTGCTCCAGCATCTGGCACATATCCCGTTGATTGCAAAAAAAAAAAAAAATGCAAAACTGCTTGATGATGAAGACCACCTATCTTTGGTAAATGAACTTTAGCACATTAGCCCATCAATGGCGGGAGCTACTTCTGCCGCGAGCGCTCGACACTTGTCTCAAGCTTCTACTTCGAGTGTAACATCACTAAGTAACAGCGAAGTAAAGCTAGTAAATATTTATGACCACCCGCCAAAAGGAACTTTAACCCGCATCCGGCAGGTGTCAATTTTAGAGCCGCTGTATATATGCACATGTATGTGTGCGTCTACTGTATATATGGATATCATTGCTGTCCTGTGAAAAACACGTTTCCATTTTTAGGTCGCGGGCTGCTCTCCGGTAGCGATCCTTCTTGGCGGCACGGCTTGTATCACGGTGCGCTTTATAGTCTGGAAAATATGGTGGAAGTGTTTTTCACAGGACAGCGACAATATGTATATGTATGTCTGTATGTATGTAATAATTGTTTTTGTTTAAAAAATTAGGTTGCTGATGTATCCAGTTCAAGTGAGGATTCATCAGCAGAGGAATATGTTCCAGATTCTCACAGTACTTCGGACACTTCCTACATTGAACCTGTTTCAGAAATTCTGAAATCTGAAGGTATTCCAGTAATGAGCTATTAGAAAACTGCTCATCTTTAAGATGAGAGGTAGTCATGTTTTAAAGAATAAAATGTTCAATGTTCACTGACTCTTTTGCATCTGGTTTCATGTCTAAATTATCCATTACAAAGATGTGCTTGACCTAGATAACCTGTTCACATAAGAAGCATTGTTTTATAAACATACCAGTTTCAGTCTGTCCTAAAGTTGTAACATGGTGCTCAAGGATCAGGTATGACTTTGCATTTCACAGTATTGTTATGCACAAAAATGCGACCTTATATCAGGTAAGTCATTACACATCAATGTCATTTCAGTTTGTGTAACGCCAGAATGCCAGAACTTTCAAGTCACTTCAGTGACATGGTTGCTGTGTGTTGTGTAAACTTTGTCCTTGTAATGTGAGTTGGTCCTCATAATTACCATTTTTGCCATGGGCGTGGCTTATTTAGCTCATTATCTATGTCCTCATAATTACTGTTTTTTCAGGTTTTTCTTTTTTTTGTGCGTTGAGTTTTTTCAAGTTTTGAAGTGAAATTTCCCTGGACGACCCCCAAAAAAATTTTTGGGTGCAAGTCCCATCTCTCTGGCATTAGCGGAAAGGGGTGTCCCCGTAATACACAATTAAACAGGTTTGGAAAAAATGTCCTCATAATACACAGAGGCAAACCTGCGTGTGTGTGTGTGCGTGTTTAGTCAGTCAAAACATGAGTAGGATTCATTATTAAATCTATAGTCTCATAACATACTTTTTAGGTTTTAGACTAAATGAATTTGTCTGCTTGAGCTGCATACAAGTGGGCACTGCCAAGCCCATTTTATAAATTTAAACGGAATTTAAACATCTTGAAAATGTCTAGAAATAGAATGGAATGCATGCTCATGAATGCAGGTCAGACCTCAGAACATTTCCAGTGGCCAATTCAAGTGTAATGTTGTAGCAGTAACACAAATACACATGGATAGAAAGATAAATATTTCAGAGAGTCAGGGCTCAGTAAACACTGGGAGTCAGTTGTTTACTGTTCAAATACAGTCAGTTGTATGCTGTGACAAATACGCCATACTTCACTGGATACCTTTACAATGTAGCATAATAGCCTATTCTAACAAATGTTCAAGATTCAACACCATCTATTCAATTTCAAAAGTGCAAGATGGCAAATAACTTACACAGAAGAATCTGAACGCATGAGTCAAAGGTCAGCAACACAAGCATGCAAGGATTCATGTTTCACCTCTCTTAGCTCATTGTCTGGGTATTTCCTTTCTTTTTGACTGCCTTGATGGGCAGCAAACTGAGGCTAGCACCACTTGGGAAGGCAGTGGCTCCTCAACATGTTCTGAGAGCACACTAATCATCCAATCACACAAAACCTCCAAGTATATGTTATCACTGCCACCATTACACATCAGTCAGTCGGTCACCAGGATAACGCTTCCAGATGATAACGCAATGTGTATGCAATGTGGCATGTGGTCCAGATGTGTTTTATAATGGAAACGCTGAATCAGACTTTCACCACACAGCTCAACTTCAGACATCTAGACCTCTGGGAAACCATTACATCAACTTCTGCACATTTCAGATGCATTTACACCTGCAAATCATAAAAAAAAAAAAAGATAATAAATCCCACTGCAGCAAACAATGTATAATAGTCAAAAAAGGAAGAAAATAATAATACCATTAACATGAAAAGCCCAAGATCCGGACGGTCCTTGCTCAGTTATCCAAGCAAGTGCAGTTTTATCATAACATTGGAATGTGAATTCATGAGGCTTGCACAGTGAACAGAAAGATAACGCTGAGTTTGGCAGTAATAACTTTCATATTTATTGTCCAGCCCAGAAATCAGCAAGACCTTAAAAATGTCCAGCCAGCCAACTTTGACAGTTACAAGTGCCAGCACCTAACACTTACCAGTTAAATCGTACTTTCACTGACACACACTCACTGAATGATGTGGAAATTACTGTTATTAAAGCAGAGAGTCAGGGTGTTCTATTGACATCAAGTGTGCAGAGTTGTTTAAAGCCAAGAAATGATGACCTGTACGTGTATTTTACTCTTCCAAATTAGTCCATTCATTTTAAGGGAGTTCTCTTCTGCTCTGTCCCAAGTTTCCTTGTCACATGCCAAACCAATGGAAATATTTACTTAATTCTTATCTCAAGTCACAACTTAACTAATTGGCTATCCAGTCGAGGTCTGGTTCTTCTTAACAATTCTAACTGTATTTTTTGTTTCTAACTATTATTTCCACACTGCAGTTCATGACCAAGTGCTGAATCTTATGCTACATTCACACCAAAACCGAAACAACGATCTGGAACGCTTCCTTCGCCAGTGTTTCACCGCATTGAGTTTTTTTGAACGATTTCCGCTCATTTATGCATTCGCACACACCGGAGAGGAGGAGGAGTGTCCCTTGGTGAACAACGACTGCAGAGCACTTAAACGAGTCAACAAAAAGAGAGCACCGCCGACTACTTCTAATTCTTTCCTGGGACTATACACCTGGGGCACTATTTTCTCCAGCAGCGAGAGGTTTTTGAGGTACATGATAGCACTTCCGCTTTTTTAGTGGCAATTGGGAAGACAGCAGTTGCGCTAAATAACTTTGGCATGGATGATAAACACTGCTACCTCGATAAGTTCAACAGCAAGTAAATACACTTACCAGCACTTGTATGCTACTTCCTTGCTCACCATTTGGTCTCGGTTGACCGTGTTATTGCGCTCAGGGTGACAACAGACAGGACGCTGTATGTGACGTAGCTGGTACTCGAAGCCGAATGGCTACCGCGATGCGAAATGCAAAAAAAGTTCACATTTTTCAACTTTGGCGAATATGTGAGTGTGCGAATTTTCGTCACGAATGTGCTCCAGATGCGTTCTCCGCGCCGCCTCACGCACTTTCGTTCCAGTCCGCGCGAAGTACATTGACTACAATGCAAACGCGCTGCCGAAACACCTCCCCCCGGTTTTGGTGTGAATGCAGCATAAGTATGTATTATTGCTGAGTTTTCAAATTTGAGCTTAGATTTGCGAGCGGTAGTAGCGGGACTTAAAACTATTTGGAGAATTGATATACGTACGTATTTTCATCCAAGTATTAAAAATACTTGGATGAAAATCTATTGCAATCAATGAAAATGTTACATTCGGAGTCAATTAAATGAAGCTAGCTAGAAGCGCCTTGTCGCAATGTTTGTAAAGGTTGAATACTTTTTTTGTTTCATGCACACCGTATAAATCTCAATTCCAAAGAAGCTGGGGTGTTGTGTAAAATGTAAATAAAAACAGAATATAGTGATTTGCAATTATAATTTACAACCTTTATTCAATTGAATACGCTACAAAGACAAGATATTAAATATTCAAACTGATAAACTTTGTTTTTGTTTGCAACTATTTACTCATTTTGAAGTTGATGCCTGCAAGATGTTCCAACATAAGCTGGGACGGAGGCATATTTACCACTGTGTTACATCACGTTTCCTTTTAATAACACTCAATAAGAATTTGGGAATCGAGCATGGTAATTTTGGAAGCTTTGTAGGTGGAATTCTCTACCAGTCTTGCTTTAAGTACAACTTAAGTTGCTCAACAGTCCAGGGTCATATTTTGCGCATCATAATTCACCACACATTTTCGATGGGAGACAAGTCAGGACTGCTGGCAGGCCAGTCTATTTCTCACAGTCTTTTACTGTGAAGTCATAATGTTGTAACAGATGCAGCATATGATATGGGATTGTCTTGCTTAAACAAGCATAGTTGGCCCTGGAAAAGACTTTGCTTGGATGGCAGTATTATGTTGCTCCAAAACCAGTATGTACCTTTCAGCATTGATGGTGCCTTCACAGATGTGCAAGTTACCCATGCGATGCGCACTAATACACACCCCTATACCATCACAGATGCTGGCTTTTGAACTTTACGCTCATAATAATCCAGTTGGTTCTTTCTATGGCTCGAAGAACATGATGTCCATGATTTTCAAAAACAACATGAGAAGTGGACTTGCCAGACGACAGAAAATGTTCTACTTTGCATCAGTCCATCTCAGATAAGGTTTAAGCCACAGGTGCATCTATTCAACTGGAAGGTAACGAGCGCAGACTTGCCAGCCAATCTGTGGCAGAGTTTTTTACTTTCTGGACTTAAATTCTCCACCCCTGTTTTCTTAAGTGTTCTTGAGCCCACGTGGGAATATCTTTTACACAGTGATGTCGGTTTTTAATGCAGTGCTGCCTGAGGGTTTGAAGATTAAGACCATTCTGTGTTGGTTTTCAGCCGTGCCACTTATGTGCAGCGATTTCTCCAGATTCTCTGAATCTTTCGATAATATTATAGACCATATGATTGAATTCCTAACCTTCTTGCAAATATACTTTTAGAAACGTTGTTCTTAAACTTTTGGGACTATTTTTTTACGCAGTTGTTTGACAAAGTGAAGAATCTTGTCCCATTCTTTCTTGTGAGCATTTTGGGGATACTCATTTTATACTTAATCATGACAGTCACCTGTTTCCAGGTAACCTGTTCAACTGAGGAATTTTCCAGACAGGCGTTTTTTCCCCACTCTTTCTTTTTTTTTTCTCTCTCTCTTTTTTTTTTTTGCATTCCTCAGCTTTTCCAGTCTTTTGTTTTCTCTGTCCGAGCTTTTTTGGAACGTGTTGCAAGGTCAGGTTCAAAATGAGAAAATATTTGCAAATAAACAATAGCATTCATCATTAATTGTCTTATACTTTGTAGTGTATTCAATTGAATATAGTTTGAAAAGGATTTGCAAATCATTGCATTCTGTTTATACAGCACCCCAACATCTTTGGAATTAGGATTTATAAATTTCCAAGTTACCATAAAAGGAGGTTCTTATGGAAGACTGGTGCAATAACGTTGTACTCAACAAAGTGTGATGAAATTATGCTCAAGCTGTACCTCCACATGGTTCTGAAGAACGTTGATAAATTTAAATCCAGGGATCCTCTTGTCGCTGCACATCACGCCAACATCTTCACTGTGCTTACAGTCCGAAACACCAATTCCATTAGAAGGACACAGCGCCAAAGTCTTTTCTTTGCCAGTGCAGTGAAGATTGTCAAACCAGATGGGGCCTGATTGGGGAAAAAATAATAATTAATCATCAGTGCCACATAGTAGTGGGTGGGGTGCTGTGGGGTGGGGTGCTGGGTGGTGGTGGTGGGGGGGGGGGGTGCTGGGTGGGGGGGCGTAATTTAAAGAAAGAAAAAAATCTACTTAAGGTGTTCTGAGAAAATGACAGAAAACTGGCCACAAACCAAATTTCAGATACCAATGTAACTAAAAAGCCAAGAAAGAAAAGCGGCCATCTTATTTTTCTCCTTGTTATTTAGTTTGTTGAAATGTATACTTATTTCATGAAGGTATAAAAAACATGCAACGATTGCTTGAGGCAAGAAGTGAATAAGTGCTGTGAATATTTTCCACAGCCTCCAATAACTGCATCATCGAATACCTTCTCCTTTCCCATATTTTGCCGATGGTGACCATGAAACTGCTTCCACGTAGCCCAGCTCCCGGCACACCACCTGTGCAGCGTGGATCGTAAAGTCGTCATCACAGACAGATCCCCATTGCTTGTTGTAGAAAACCTCTACACGACCCTCGTTGTGTTTCCTCTTATCTCCTGCCAGCCTGAGTTGAATTCTGGGAGTGTCGGGCGTTAGCTGGGGAGGAGAGTACTGCTCCTGTTCTGGCTCCGGGTAGCCAAGGTGCTCATACTGGGCCACAACCAGCTCCAGCAGCACTAATAGGCTGCAGCAGAACATGCACTGGATGAGCAACATTTTGGTCAGACCTGAAGAGGAAGAGGAGATCATTCACTTGATAGTTGAAGAGCACAACAGTTACAGATACTCAAAACAAACGTGTGCAGGTTGTTGGTAAGCTACTGCTGCCATGATATCATGAAGACCCCAGTAACCTTGAGGATGAGGAAAATGACTCGGGATTTAAAGGGTTATAAAATTAAAGTACATGAAATGTGTTCATTTGCGTGCCAATCAACACAAGCATTTATTTTTAAGATACCGTTTTTAAACCCCGGCAGACCCTAGCAATGGAACATTGCACCCTGTAATTTTCATGTACTGTATACAAAAATATATAGTTTGGCCGAACTCTGCTCTCTCGTTTACGTCACATTACTACTTTTTGACCACAGTGCAGCTACAGTACAGTCTTTATCCCATATTACTTCCACACATTGCTGTTTCAGACCTGGATGTGAATGTATTTGTTTGTACTGTGTGTACATGTGGGCAGAAATGAGAAGTAACAGAATGTTATACTACTTAACTATCTATGATAGTAGTCAGTAGTGATGTTTTAAACTGTAATGTAAAACAGAAAGGAACAGCTGTAGCCAGGGAGTAATTCATCCAAGACAAGTTTTGCTAACGTTCAACACAGCAAATTTCAAAGAATAAGGCATGCCTCCCTTGGGGGGCACCAGAGGACCTTGCTAGGATGTGCAGCAGCGTGGGGAAAAAAGAAGAGTGGCTGAAAGCCACTGAAGAGATGTGTTGTGCAGTAAAAATGCTGCGTTACATCACATGATCTTTCACACCAAAAATGAAGTGTGAGTACCATTATTTATATATATATATATATATATATATATATATATATATATATATATATATATATATACATACATACACATATATACACACATACACAGTATGCACGTATATACAGTATACACGTATATACACATATTTAAATGTTAGAGGTGTACATCTCTCTACAAAAGACAATCGATACGGTTTTCAATACGTGGGGTGTGAAATGATTCGAGGACAGTTCAATTTGAAAGTGGAACGATTCAGTTCAGTTTAAGTGAGATTACGGTTCAATTTGGTACGGTTTAGTTCGAGAGGGTATTATGAAATGATTTTTTTCCCTGCCATTTTACATACCTTTCAATTAACTTGTCATGGCAGTGCTGTAAATGTGCCATTTCCTTCTAAGATTATAACCTGGAAAAATATGATATGATAATGTGAATCACTCGATGGGGTTCCCCACAAAAGCAATCTGGGACTGCACCAATGTGATCTGCTTGGGAAAGGTGGGACATTTAGTACAATACAAACAGCTATGTCCATTTCAAAGCACTAGCTTCTGTATCGCGTTAGCTAGTAATAGCATGAGCGAGACAATCAGAAAGTTTTATTAAAATAACCAAAATAAATGTGTTTTTTATTTTGACTGGTTGAAGTGGACATGACTAGAACTGTGCATATGAAATTTGGTGGCGATTGGTGACCGTTTTCAGGCACTAGGTAACAACACAATGTGAATAGATCACCAAATGATTCCCGAGCGCGGCTCCTGCTGCTGCTCACCGCTCCCTCAGGGCATGGGTCAAATGCGGAGAAATAATTTCGACCCACTTAGGTGGGTGTGACAATCAAGTGGTAAAATCCATCCATCCATTTTCTTAACCGCTTTTCCTCACAAGGGTCGCGGGGGGCGCTGGAGCCTATCCCAGCTGGCTTCGGGGAGTAGGCAGGGTACACCCTGAACTGGTTGCCAGCATATCGCAGGGCACACAGAGACAAACAACCATCCACACTTACAATCACAGCTATGGACAACTTGGAGAGTTTAATTAACCTGACATGCATGTCTTTGGAATGTGGGAGGAAACCGGAGCACCCGGAGAAAACCCACGCAAGCACGGGGAGAACATGCAAACTACACTCAGGAAGGCCGAAGCCCGGACAGGATCTCACGTCCTCTGCACTGGGAGGCGGACATGCTAACCAGTCAGCCACCGTGTCGCTGCCAAGTGATAAAATAAAATAAATAAATAAAATAAGAAGAGAGTTGCAGCCGTATGTACTCGAATGTGGAAAAGAAAACTCCAAATTGCAGTGTGACCTCCTGTCTCCTGTACTTCATTTCGTCTACCCCGTTTGGACCCCACCCTTGCGGCAGCCGCCAGGCGCTATCCGCGGAGACGATTCGAACACCGGCCTAAGACCGAGCAGGAACAGATAACAAAATACTGCCGGTATTTGCATTGTGCAAAACAACATCGGTTTGACTAAGAAATTCCAGAAAATGGCATCAGCTAAGAGACATACTTACGAGGCACAATTTAAACTGCAAGCTATCAGTTACGTGGTGGTACATGGGAATAGAGCAGTCGTGGAATTCCACATCAATGAATCCATGGTTCGGAAGGGAAAGAAGCAAGAAAACGAAGTTGGGGCTTGCCATCATTCCGGGAGGATTAACGAAGGAACTCCAACTGGTCATTGAAACTGGGCTTTGAAAGTAAAGTTGCGAGAAGCATGGGAGCAATCAATGAGAGAAGGTGAACACACTTCACCAAAACAAACTGGGAGGCAGTACAATGTACGCCACGGTATGTGAATGGATTGTGGACGTCTGGGTTAAAGTGTTTGATGTTTTTCATTGTTTTGCTTTCTTCTCTGTAAGGTAAGCATTATTAATTTCGGCCAGAATTATCCCATAATATTTGCTCTGTAACCACCACAAAGCACTTTGAGCACTTTATGCTCACAATTTGTGCTTTGGGATTGTGTATTCACGTCCGATCCGTCCAGATCCAGTTTTTTTCACTTATAATCTGATATCACAGCCTTACTTTATTTGTATTATTTTAATATAAAATAAGTACAAAAAATATGGAGTAACTGAGTATTGTTACAACAACATTTTTACTCTGAAAATTGATTAGAATGCACGATATGAAGTGCAAAATGACCAACCCCCCCCCCCCCCCCACCTCCCCCCCCCCAACGGAGTGCACCTACCCAAGTAGATTTCAAATCTGTGGGAAACACTGGTTTGTATTTGAAATAAAGACAGAGAAAAAATTCCATTCACTAATTCATCCATATGAAATTGTATGATTGAGTGTTGTTGTGAAGCTATAGTGTGTACTGTATATACTGTATTTTGGTCTTGACAGTGGGAGGATGGCCGGCGGCTGTTTCTCGCCATAAAAATGGAAATAGATGTTTCTTCTATGCATCTGTGCATTTGAGTCCTTGAGCCTGCCCCAACCCCTCCCAGTCCCACATTCTGCTGGGCGCCTGTTGTAATGGAAACGCGACGGAGGCTGTGTGGTGTGGTGCCATGCAAATCAAAGTGCTGTGGTGTGGTGCTGTTTGGGGCTAATGGAAAAGCATTAGCTTAGGCCTTCCTATGTGGAGTTTGAGGAAGGGGGTGTTTGTTTATTGTTGTTGTTGTTGTTTTGTTTTGTTTTTGTGTGTGTGGTGGTGGGGGGGGGGGGGGGCTACACCAGCTTCCTTCCATCTTCCATGTTAAGTTAACTGACCAAAGTTTGAACCTGGGACTTCTCTAGTGTGAGGGAGATGTGCTAAGTTCTACTACTTTAAGATCTCCTTAACATGTATAAATATTACTCCATGAAACTTACTGCCAAATGCATGTTTACAGTGAGGGAAAAAATGCAAGTCTAATGCAATTACTTAATAACATGATGGAATAATTCGGCTGGTCCCATTATCGATGGCGATATTTGGCACTTTGATGAAAATCTGTATCTGCCTTTTTTTTCCACAAATCTGACGGCTGATAAAAGATGCATTTAAAACTGTGTTAACCTCATGTAACTATTTATTTACATTTTAAGTTAATTTGATCAGAGATGATGCTGACTCTGGGAACTCTCCGCATCTTTTGTTTTTCTTAAAATACATGAAAGCTTAACATTTGGGTTATTTTTAAATGTTGGAAAAATGTATTTATTGTAGCAAACTATAGGGAGCTATGATATAAACTTGTTTAATATCAGCTCCAAATATCGGTTATACGTCTCCTTGACTATTAATAATCTGTATGTACGTCAGCCCTGAATACAACATATTGGTCTATAGCCCAGAAGAGGCTGTTTAAATATTTCTCAGTTGAGTTGTTAGTTATTTATTTAAATAAGGTAACATCAACCAGTCCCACACAACTATTTTGTTAAAATGAAATAGTTAGAATGTTAGATGACTAAATTCAGCAAATGTTCTCAATGTATTACATCATATAGCTGTGTTGAATTTCCTCAATGGTATTATGCTAAATCTATTCAACATTATTATGTTGAATGTATTCATCTTAATGTTGAATTTACTAAATGTCACTGCGGTGAATTTACTTGACACTGTTTAATTTAATTGACCTATTTTCATTATGTTGCATTTACAACATTATGTAGAATTTATTTAACACTGCAGTGCTCCCTCTCTTTTCACAGGGGTTACGTTCCACGCCAACCATTATAGGTGAATTTCCGTGAAGTAGCAGTCCTTAAAAAAGGCATTTATTAAAATGGTCTTGCTCTTTGTATTGATGGCATTCGTTGACGTCACGGGATGACGTGATCCTGCGAGTCGGCTCCATATGGTGTGGCGATTTTTCCCCTTACTCAGCCATGCTCCCATTATGTTTACACCAAATGTTATTTTGTTATTGATAAATGTCATCCTTAGCTTCCTCGAACAGTACTGTTGTAAAGAAAATGTATGCAGAATGTTTAGAGCAACACTCCTTGCAGCAGTACACGTTGAAACGTTTGATTAACTGAATCGATTGAATTACAAACATTTGCTGGCGTTACTGCCTGGACCGGACTTCATGGCAACATATGCTCTGAGGTAGGATGGCTCCCAAAACACGGACATTCATGCGCCTTTTGCACTTTCGGCTTTTATTGGTTGATATGTGCGGGTGCGCAGTGAGTTGGGTGGCAGCCAAAGGCGGGGGCCTTGGCAGTCTGACCCCCGGCTACTGAAGCTGGCTCTGGGGACATGGAATGTCACCTCTCTGACAAGGAAGGAGCTCGAGCTGGTGTGTGAGGCTGAGAAGTTCCGACTAGATATAGTCGGTCTCACCTCCACACACGGCTTGGGTTCTGGTACCAATCCTCTCGAGAGGGGCTGGACCCTCTTCCAATCTGGAGTTGCCCACGGTGAGAGGCGCAGAGCAGGTGTGGGCATACTCATTGCCCCCCAGCTAGCCGCCTGTACGTTGGGGTTTACCCCGGTGAATGAGAGGGTAGCCTCCCTCCGCCTTCGGGTGGGGGGACGGGTCATGACTGTTGTTTGTGCTTATGCACCGAACAGCAGCTCAGAGTACCCACCCTTTCTGGAGTCCTTGGAGGGTGTGCTGGAGAGCGCACCCTCTGGGGACTCCCTCGTTCTACTGGGGGACTTCAACGCTCACGTGGGTAATGACAGTGAGACCTGGAGGGGCGTGATTGGGAGGAATGGCCCCCCCGATCGAAACCCGAGTGGTGTTTTGTTATTGGACTTCTGTGCTCGCCACGGACTGTCCATAACGAACACCATGTTCAAGCACAAGAGTGTCCATATGTGCACCTGGCACCAGGACACCCTAGGCCGTAGTTCGATGATCGACTTTGTAGTCGTGTCATCGGACTTGCGGCCGTATGTGTTGGACACTCGGGTTAAGAGAGGGGCGGAGCTGTCAACTGATCACCACCTGGTGGTGTGTTGGCTCCGATGGCGGGGTAAGATGCCGGTCCGACCAGGCAGGCCCAAACGTACTGTAAGGGTCTGCTGGGAACGTCTGGCAGAACCCCCTGTCAGAAAGAGTTTCAACGCCCATCTCCGGCAGAGCTTCTCCATTGCCCCGGGGGAGGCGGGGGACATTGAGTCCAAGTGGACCATGTTCCGCGCTTTAATTGTTGAGGCGGCCGATCGGAGCTGTGGCCGTAAGGTGGTTGGTGCCTGTCGTGGCGGCAATCCTCGAACCCGCTGGTGGACACCAGCGGTAAGGGATGCAGTCAAGCTGAAGAAGGAGTCCTATCGGGCCTTTTTGGCCTGTGGGACTCCGGAGGCTGCTGACGGGTACCGGCTGGCCAAGCGGAATGCGGCTTTGGCGGTCGCTGAGGCAAAAACTCGGACATGGGAGGAGTTCGGTGAGGCCATGGAAAACGACTTCCGGACGGCTTCGAGGAAATTCTGGTCCACCATCCGGCGTCTCAGGAGAGGAAAGCAGTGCACCGTTAACACTGTGTATAGTGGAGACGGGGTGCTGTTGACTTCGACTCGGGACGTCGTGAACCGGTGGGGAGAGTACTTTGAAGACCTCCTCAATTCCACCAACACGCCTTCCTTTGAAGAAGCAGGGTCTGGGGACTCTGAGGTGGGCTCCCCTATCTCTGGGGTCGAAGTCGCCGAGGTGGTTGGAAAGCTTCTCGGTGGCAGGGCCTCGGGGGTGGATGAGATCCGCCCGGAGTTCCTAAAGGCTCTGGATGTTGTGGGGCTGTCGTGGTTGACACGTCTCTGCAGCATCGCGTGGACATCGGGGACGGTGCCTCTGGATTGGCAGACCGGGGTGGTGGTTCCCCTTTTTAAGAAGGGGGACCGGAGGGTGTGTTCCAACTTTAGAGGGATCACACTCCTCAGCCTCCCAGGTAAAGGTCTATTCAGGGGTGCTGGAGAGGAGGGTCCGTCGGGAGGTCGAATCTCGGATCCAGGAGGAGCAGTGTGGTTTTCGTCCCGGCCGTGGAACAGTGGACCAGCTCTACACCCTCAGCAGGGTCCTCGAGAGTGGATGGGAATTCGCCCAACCAGTCCACATGTGCTTTGTGGACTTGGAGAAGGCGTTTGACCGTGTCCCTCGGGGAGTTCTGTGGGGGGTGCTTCGGGAGTATAGGTTACCGAGCCCCCTGATACGGGCTATTTGGTCCCTGTACGACCGATGTCAGAGTCTGGTCCGCATTGCCGGCAGTAAGTCGAATTTGTTTCCTGTGAGGGTTGGACTCCGCCAAGGTTGCCCTTTGTCACCGATTCTGTTCATAACTTTTATGGACAGAATTTCTAGGCGTAGCCGAGGCGTTGAGGGGGTCCGGTTTGGTGGCCTCAGCATTGCATCTCTACTTTTTGCAGATGATGTGGTGCTGTTGGCTTCTTCAAGCCGTGACCTCCAGCTCTCACTGGAGCGGTTCGCAGCCGAGTGTGAAGCGGTTGGGATGAGGATCAGCACCTCCAAATCCGAGACCATGGTCCTCAGTCGGAAAAGGGTGGAGTGTCCTATCCGGGTTGGGGAGGAGGTCCTGCCCCAAGTGGAGGAGTTCAAGTATCTTGGGGTCTTGTTCACGAGTGAGGGTAGGTTAGAGCGGGAGATCGACAGGAGGATCGGTGCAGCATCTGCAGTGATGCGGACGCTGTATCGGTCAATTGTGGTGAAGAAGGAGCTGAGCCGAAAGACAAAGCTCTCGATTTACCGGTCGATCTACGTTCCTGCCCTCACCTATGGTCACGAGCTGTGGGTCGTGACCGAAAGAACAAGATCCCGGATACAAGCGGCCGAAATGAGTTTCCTAGCCGGGCTCTCCCTTAGAGATAGGGTGAGAAGCTCGGTCATCCGAGAGGGACTCAGCGTCGAGTCACTGCTCCTCCACGTTGAGAGGAACCAGTTGAGGTGGCTCGGGCATCTGGTTCGGATGCCTCCTGGACACCTCCCTGGGGAGGTGTTCCGGGCATGTCCTACCGGCAGGAGGCCCCGGGGACGACCCAGGACACGCTGGAGAGACTATGTCTCTCGGCTGTCCTGGGAACGCCTTGGGGTCCCGTCGGATGAGCTGGCTGAAGTGGCTGGGGAGAGGGAAGTCTGGGCTTCCCTGCTAAAGCTGCTGCCCCCGCGACCCGGCCCCAGATAAGCAGAAGAAGACGGACGGACGGACGGACGGACGGATATGTGCATTTATTATTTGAGAATTTGAGGTGAAGAATCTTGGGTTATTTTGAAATCAAGTTAGCTAGTTCGCCAACCGCGCTAACTACACGCACTAGCTAGGATGTTACAACAAAAACAACAACATTGTTGACTCATCACTTCTTATTTCCATACACATGGACTACAATTTCAACTTTTGGGCTGCTGGGAAAAGAAAATAGAGACCTTAAGGAGGGTATTTGGAGAAATTTCAAAATGTGAACTTTTGACCGCTCAGCCACAGCTAGCGGGGCACATATATCACGATTGCATTACAGTAAAATGCATTTTAACCATCTTACCATAACACTTATCTTAATCAAAATGGTCAGAACACAGTTTTATAAACTTTGTTGGTTGGAAATCTTTTTTGATTTATCCTTGCAATTCTCAACAGATACTCCTTTGTTAGTTCACATTCGACATTCTGTGCATGACGTCATGCGAATACCATCTATAGCACTTTCCCAAATTTTAAAGCGTTCTCGAGGATTATTAAAGTTGTCTTCACACTGATTTCACTTTCACCTACTGATGGCGCAGCATCAGGAGCAACTGGGGCTCAGTATCCGACTCAAAAACATTTCAACAAGGTTCAAACCGACAACCACTGGGTTAGGGGACGACCACACTACCACTGACCCATGCTGCCCTACTACAATCACTATGTTAAATATTTTTAACACAAATTAGTTTTCATGTTAGGCCGCAAACTAATTCCACAAAAGTCAATTCATGTTATATTTTATTTACTTTGACTAACAGGCCAAAACAAAACATATGAGAAATATGCCAAACATTAGCCCCACGTCTTTGAGTGTCCGTCTGTGCGTGCGTGGGTATGTGTACATTAGGGGTGGGAATCTTTGAATGTCTCACGATTCGATTCTATTCCGATTTTTGGGTGTGCGATTCGATTCGGAATCGATTAAGAACGTTTTTTGATTCAAAATGATTTGATTGACAATGATTTTTGCTTCAATCTATAGATGTGCAAGGAATTGTAATGATTTACTCCAGTCTGACTCGCTAACGCTAATTAGCGCGCTACTCGCGGCACTTTTATCACTCAAAAAACCGGCTCCACACTGCAAAAAAAAAAAACTTTTATTGGAATAACTTGATTGTGACTTTTTCCTTCTACTCTCTAATGTGGCTACAACTAAACAGTGTAGAAGACCGTGTGGAACCACATTGCCCTTAAGTGGCCAAATCGGGTACAACATGAACAGCCCTCCAAATAAAGGCACACACAGAAAAAGGCAAGACAGTATAAAATAATTTAAATGAATTGATTTGGGGGCATTTAAAATAGATTCTGAATTGCACTAAATGAGAATCGATTTTTTGGGGGGGCACACCCCTAATGTACATGTATGTATGCCTCTCTGTGTCTATGTGTGTCTGTCTGTGTGACTCTGTCTGCATCTGTCTGGAAAATAGCCATATGTAAGCAAAAAGAAGAAAAACAAGGCTATATTGAATATATTCCCAATACTTATATTATTATTTAACTGCCATGCAACATGTATCTTTATTACTAAAAGTGAATATTTTCTACATAAATACGTTACATAAGAAATACAACCTCAATTTCTCTTCTTTTTTTTTTTTGAGTACACTACATGTTGAGTGTGAGGCAGTTGTACATCTTGTCCTTTACCAACTATGTTCAGTGTGGGAAAGCTAATAATCACTCCGCCATTTTAAATTATTGCCACAACATTTTGTGATCATAATATTAAGGCTGATCTTGAACAGAAAATGAGGGGAAAAAATGTGGGCAAGCTTGCATGGGCCATATCAAATTACACAGAGGGCCGGATCTGGCCTGTGGGCCTTGACTTCACTCCCATGAACTAACATGAAGTAACTGTACTCAAGTATAGTGTCTGCATATACAGGAAAGTGACTGAATTATTATCTTCACAAGAAGTTGCAAAACGACACACAGTCCAAACTCCCACAGAAATTCTTTCCCTTAAAGAGGATAATACATCATCTCAAAGTCAAATACTGTACTTACATGTCCAAAAGTTCACATTTGGCCAAGAAGAAAAACTGCAATAGAATGGTTATTTAAATGCAACAATATCAATGCCTTATATTTCACATACCATTCAGTTGAGTTAAAACCCTCACCAACAGCATTCTAAAGGAGAATGTGCAAATAAATCTTCCAGCAAGGTTTCTACTTCATTGTAACGGGGCAGTGGTTGCACAAGTGGGAAACATTACAGCTCCATTTAATGAGTTTGAAACATTAAGAGCAAAAACAACAAGTCTCTGTAACTCTGTACAGAGTCCTCTTTAGAACTTAAAAGAAGGTCACAACAAATTCTTGAAACTCTAATGCTGAAATGATACCAACAGCTGCATCAGGAGATTCATACAGAAACACATGAACAACTTATTTTATACATCAGGAAGCACTCCTGGTTAGGAGGTCTGCACCCTAAATAGAAACACTGCTTTTCACTTGTATGACACTATTCCCATCTAATTCTAGAAGAGTGAAAGTCAATGTCAAAATAATGTCAACTGCTCATTTACATTACTGTGAATGTTAATACACAGATTGATTTAAACGTGTCTTCTAAGGAGCAAAGTTAACCCATGTTGGTGTGGCAAAAAGTTGACTTCTTATTAATGGTTATTAAAATAATTTGATTTTTTTTTTTTTTTTTTAATCATCACTGGAATACGTGAAGATTTCATCTTAATTTCAGAATTCTTGATTGACATGGTCACCAATACTTCGTTATTCGATTCAACGTGAGTCAATACACCACGAAACACATACAAGATGTGTCGCAACGGTTTTACGGTATGACGACTTAGTTAAGCTCTAACAACTCATCGATGTAAAGACGCTAAAATCGAAGCCACATTTAGACATTGTTGAATGCAGCATTACTGAGATGTCTACATCAAGACTCAAGTCAACTTACTTTGCTTCAGTCCAAGATGAGCAGGCTGCGGGAAGAGGGAAGCCCTGTGAGAACAAATCAGTCATAAGCCTCGTCTACTTCCAGAACATTTTCACTCCCTGATGTGAATTGCAGGCTTCGGACCGGACCCGCACGCCCACTGACACCCACCTTTACAATGACATCACTAGAGATGGCCCGAGACGTGGAAACAAGCACGGAGACAAATGATCCAACGAGAGTCCACTCAGTGAACGCAGCAATGCTGCATTCAAATGCCGTCGGGAATCTAAAAATTCCATGTCGCAGTAAACCGGACTGAAATAGTTTACAACAGCTGTACTGCCTGCAGCAAAATATGGTTAATCCAACCGATGGCATCAGTCATACATACGTAAAGGCTCCGTATGACGTCGTTTATTGACGGAAACAAGAAGAAAGTACAATGCGTCTACACTACTACTCGATACGGTTAACGAACTGGATGAGGTTTGACGAACTACATCACCCTTCATCATGAAGCGTTTGATTTAACCAAACTATATTTTGCTGCCACCTTGTGTAAGGCTAGGGTAATTAATAGTATTGTAATGCGATGTAAAACTCCACAAAGGCAAAATGTGCCTGGATGTGTAATTTTGCCGTTTTCGGGGAAAACTGTGAAAGGAAAAACAAATATTGTTTTGAGATAATGAGCCTCACTGTCACAGAAAGTAAATAAAAGCACAAACTTGAAATAATAAAGATAACTTTTATTAATCACACAATTGGGATAATCCATAAACGATACACCCACTCATTATCTTTTAAATACACAAATTGTTTACCTCCGGGGGGAAAAACTGGAGTTGCTTGTTTGTATATTCAAGAACAGAACCCTGATTGAAAATGTCATCTTGAATTCTCTGATCTGGTTTTGACGATGGACAAAAACTTGCTTTATTGATTTTCTTCTTGAAGCAATGACTGTGAAGATATGGTAGAACATGTTTCCACTGATACTAATCACACACATTAAAAAAAAACAAATCTGTCACTTGTGTGATGTAGAGCTCACCGTGTAGGTCACATCTACAGGCTGGCTTTCTGGCCTCTGCCACTCACGAGTGGACAAAATCTTGAGGACAACTAAACCAAATACTATAATCAAGACACCTAATGAATTTCCCAGCAAGGCCTCAGCGGGAAGTTGAGAATATGGCTGAGACCCATTGGTATTGCCTTTCCTATTAAAGGGGTTGGAAATGAAAATCATTATAACAATCATCTCTAGGAAATCATTAGGGCAACAAAAAGGAAAAAGTACTTACAGGACAAAGAAGAGTTTTTCGTTAATTCCCGAGATACAGGCCGCAATGCCAAGTGTCATTAAAGCCCCTCCCATCCAGACATGTTGAGGTTTCAGGAGTGCTCGCAATGAACCGGGGGACCAGGGCAAAAGGAAAACAGACATCCCTGCAGCCCACTGGATTCATTCACATTCACATATAGAGTTAAGAAAGGAACATAATGTCACAGTTCAATAAAGACCACACAATATGTTTTGTTCTTTCTCAAGTAGAACAAAAAAAAATACATTTGTAGGTAGTCCATTCATTGGGCAGAAATGATATTTAGACTTCAGTCATTTTTAACATGAATACGTTCAAAAGAAAAAGTACATGTCATGCTTCTGTACATGAAGTTGTACCTGTGTGGCAAAAAGAAATGCAGTGATGAGTCCAATCCAGCTGTGCAAAGAGTATAAATTGGGGATGTTTGCGGCATTGTGATTGTCAAAAACAGCACAAAGTCCAAATACGGAAAGTATTAGCGCCAGAAGCATCAGTGCAGCATGCAGCAGCTTCCAAGGAAGTTTGTTCTCTCCCCAAGTCAGAGGCACTCGATATAACACAGCTCCTGCAGGGAAGAGCATTTTATGTTGTTGTAAAGAAATCACCGTACATGTCCATTGCCTGTCATTATTGCAACCACAGCTTCAAAAGCACATAACTATGATGATATTATTGAATGAGGGTTGTTCTCAGAAATGATGGTCTGCCCCAGGCTATATCAAGCACCACGTTTGACTGTTTCCAATATTGCATATATAATGCAGAGATAAAATAAGCAACCTTACTGTGTGCTGTTGTTTGTGAGTGAATGTATTTTGAGCAGTTAATAATAGCCACCGCAACTCCTCCCAGTTTGGCACCCCATGTAAAAGGGGCCCTTTATAAACCCTTAAAATGTATCACTTTCAGAAACAGTTGTTACAAATTATAGGTACGGGCCGATTACCGGTTTGATGGCTTACTGAGGTTCTAAAAAGTCAAGGTTTTAATAGCCGCTGAAACTATCACCCATATTGAGCTTTTCTTTCATTGGCTGCTTGCAGAATTGAGTAAACAAACCAATTTTTTTTTCAAGTTAATGAGAGAGCAGCCACTTTTTTTTGTTCTCCTAAGGGTAGCAAAGAGTGGAGGGTTGAGCAGTTACACATGGAGTAGGGCAAGAGGGTTATGTGAAAGATGCCAATTACAAGGAAATTACAACACAAAACTGTTGGGTCGAGTTCCACGCTGTCCATAATGTGACGACTTGCCAGCAGAAAAAAATCTGCTATGGTTGTTTCATTAAGAGTCGACGACATACCTGCGACGATAAATACAAACAATTTTAGAAATTAAAACCGGAAGTTCAGCTGTTTCCCTTACTACAATAAGGTTTAAAAAAAACTTTTGTTGTTTATTCCGCAACGACTAAGTAGTTTACGGATTGAGGGTGCTGTCAAGTTTATTGGAACCGACTGTTCATTAAAAGTAGATGGATACATCTTTTTATGCTAGTTATCTATTTTTGTAGTGTATCCTTGAGCATGATTCATCCGAATTTGAAAGGTGCGCAGTTAAGCTGTCGGCATTACATATTTTGTTTCCATCTGTTCACCATTCACAGGTAATTTTCTCCTTGTAATTGGTTATCTGCATGTGCCAGTTTTTTAAACTGAACACCTTTGCATGTGGATAGTGAAGTGTTTCAAATGTAAAAATAATTAATTTCAAAATAATTTGGTACTTGAGTGATCAGTGTTTGGTGTTCATGTAACAACCATTACAACATGTAACAAACGAATACTACTTCAGTTTTGGGGAAAAATGTTTTGTGAAAATTATAGTCAACCAGGGTCATAGAATGGATTGTAGGGGTTTGAATTGCCTAGTACCTAGCGATTCGATTCATATCACGATTTATAGGTCACAATTCAATTCGATACTGATTAATCCCGATACGAATCTATAAATTGATTATTGCGATTTATTTTTTTTTACTAAAATTTGGAAAATACTAATCAGTAAACTTGTATTTGTACGCTGATAAGATTTGTGTGAAAATGTATTTATTTATCTGAAAATTCAGGCTTATAACTGAGCAGCTGCATTTAACAAACAGGTTGCAGTCTGTTTCATGTTTGAACAGGATTGAAATAAAATATTAAGGCTTAATGTTCCATTAATATAACATTCTTCCATGCTTAATGTCTGAATCCTAACCCTAAGTAAGATGTTTTGCTGAATATTCCCATAAAAAATGTATGTTTAAAAATCGATTCGGCCGCATATCGAATCGAATCGATTCGAGAATTGCGCGCTGTAATATCGCGATATATTGCCAAATCAATTTTTCTAACACCCTTAATGGATTGTGGAAGATTTTGGAAGCTGCACTCTGCAGATCAGTCTGTATAAGATGTTTATCACCAGGGGTAGCACTTTATGAAGCAATAAACTCAACAGTTATGTTTTAGATGACATTTTCCTATGTATGCAACAAAAAAAATGCTTATTTCTTTCATATATTGTTCACAATTTGGGATGCCCGGGGGGTTCAGAGAAGCAGTCACTATTTGGTGCATCCACCATTAGCCTCATGCAAGCGCAACATATCTCCTTCACATAGCGTTATCAGTTGTCACATTCATCCACGGCCATCCTCATGTTGCAGCATGATTATGCTCGGCCCCATGCTGCAAAGATCTGTATACTAGTCCTGTAAACTGAAAACATCCCAGTTCTTGCATGGCCAGCACACTCACTAGACGTATTACCCGTTGAGCATGTTTAGGATGCTCTGGATAGCCGTGAATGCCTGCCAAATTAAGGATACTGATACATGCATTAATGAGATGTCTCAGCTCTCAGGCAGGATTAAATTATCTGTCCGAGTGAAGATGAGAGTTGAGAAGTAGAAATGAGACACTACTATTCCCTCAGTTTGTAAGCAGAAAAACATCCTCACCATTGCCATAGAGCACCAGCATACCAGTTACCATCAGGACCGGATGCCAGTTGAACTGAAGGGAAGTGCCGTCCCAGGCGAAACCGCCACGCCACTGGCTGTTCCACAAACACACACAAACCACGCAGGCCAGACCCAAGCCCAAGCACAGAAAGTACCATATGTAGAAGCAGGTAATGGACATCATCCTGGGGACACTCCAACACTGAGACAAAACGGGAATATAATTGTGAAAATTTCACCACAGACACAATCTAGTAGATTAATTGTAGAGATTAACTCTGTGGGTTATGCATTGGAGTCTAAATACTAAACGTTTGTCCAAAAATTACAAACAATTAAAACGTTTTTTTCACGTTCCTTTACTTTGGACTATTATTTAACAAATCTACATTTGCTATTTGATGGACGTTTATTCATGAATGATTCTTACCTTGTCAATAGCAGCTTTGAAACAGTGATCAAACCAACCAGTATGCACAACCTAACAAATGAATCATTTCCTGCACTCGTGATCTCTGGTTAACGTTTCACCGTACACCTGCTATATAGTTTGCTGTCACTTCGTGTTTTCCGTGTAGTGTAGTTCTAGTTTCACGCTGGGCTATACTTAAGTGGTGAAGTGGGAAAAAAATAAGAGGTAAATGAAGAGTCTGTGGATAAAGCGCAAACCTGATGCATCTATCCATCCACCACCTAAATAATACGGCACAAAAGGGGCGGGGGTAAACAAACTTGCCAAATATGTTCAGATCAATTACACAAATTCCAAAACCATTTAAAATATGTCATATGTCAAATCAAAATGCAATGTGCTGCAAATCAACCATTTACCTTCATCAGTATCGCAGACCGTGGGTTTGAAATGTGTAAAGTAATACTTGTACACAGAAAACATTCGAAGTCGTCCGAAAAATCGCACATAAATTACTAATAACCAAGTATTGTACAAGCAACGCCCCTTAAAGAAAATCCTCTTAAAATATAAATCAAAACTTTTAGCTGCTTAGCCTGCCCAGCGCCTTGACAGCTGTATTTACCACGCAGTAAAACAATTTTGTCACTTCCTCATTGGTCGCGCAAAGAATCTTGGGAATGATTTCATATCAGTTTGTGTCACCTGATCCGAGAGCGCTACCTGGTGGTTCGTAGATCCTGGAAGAGTTTTAACTGTGAAAAGTCAGGTGACAAACGTTTAAATCGTTACCGAATTTGAATAACCTTGGTAGGCTACATGTCGACGTCATCCTCTGAAAGGAAATACTTTTCCAGGATGGTCCATTTTTTTCAAAAAAAAAACTGTCTTTATGTTTTCTTGTTTTCTTCTTTTATATTTTTTTTATAACGATAATGCAGCTCTGTAATATAAACACGCACCTACCTCCCCCACCCTTGTTTAGGTGAGAGGACGGACTTATGAATGTCCGTGGGTGGGAGTCAGTGGAGGAACCCGACGCAATTTGTCCATACTATGGAGGTAAATATGGTGCAAAAGTAACTTGTAAAAAAAATTGTACCTGTAGAAAAAAGTATAAATTTGTATCTGTAAAAGTCGTGATTTGTACCTGTAAAAAAAAGTGGACCTGTGAAAAAAAAAGTGTATCTGTAAAAAAAGAAAATTGTACCTGTAAAAAAAAAAAAAAGTGTATCTGTAAAAAAAAATTATACCTGTAAAAAAAAAAATTGTATCTGTAAAAACAAATTCGTTCCTGTACAGTTTTTTTTTTTTGGTACCTGTACAAAAAAGTGTAAATTTGTATCTGTAAAAGTTGTGATTTGTACCTGTCGAAATGACAACTTGTAGTCAAAAAAGTCGCCACTAGGAGTCTCAAGTGTTTTTTCTAATGCTGTCGAGTCACGTGACTTTTGCACCAAATCACTCGCTACAAATGGTGCAAAACTGATTTGTACTTGTAGAGCACTGTGATTTGTACTCGTAGAGGAAGAGGGCGAGCTCTGAAGGATTTGGGCGGGCTAAAGCTCAACATCATTGGTTGAGCGAACGACAGTGGGTTGAACTCAAATTACGCCACGTTTTTATCATTAATATGCACAAATCCGAAACAGAGTAGCCACACCAGTTTACACGTCATTTTGGAATAAGAGGACGTCCCAGGCGTGAAGAAAATTTCAACATGGTTCAATATACAAACACCGTGTGGAACAGCTTAAACGTTGGTTGACATGCAGAGCACTCAAAGTGGGCAGAAAGAAAGACGTTTTAGTATGAAGGTAAGATTTACTGTACGATCATAGCTCGTAATCCGGTGCTAGCTCATCTCATGTTGTTAATTGTCACGAAAATTGAACACATTGAAGTCACGATTTTTATTTCAAGATTTGAAGCCTACCAGTGTAAACATACGATCGAGGCTGGAAGTGAACACCATCTCCGAATAAAGCGCCTAGTCGTTCCACTAACCCATTGCAGCCGCATCTAATCAAGGCTAACGTAAGCCAGGTTTGCATAGCCTGGCTTTGTACACGCTCTCGGAGTAGACAAGAAGCCCTGATGAGTCGATAGGCGAAATTGCAATCAATTATGTCAAAAGACAGCAAAATGAGAGCGGTACTCTTTTCACAAACAGAACAAAAGTTATTGATGGAGCTGTATGAGGAACTCACCAAAAAAGGCAATACTGCTGCTATCAATAAGATGAGGGAAATATCATTGGCAAAAAAAAAAATTGTCGACAGACTAAATGTATAAGTTATAATTGTTTCATGTTAGATGTGTATTTCACATTAATAATGTTATTAATTATTGATTTAATGTAAAGCACTTCAAATTGACCTACATATTCATTCTTCACTGTTACATCTCAACACTGTTACATCTCAACACTGTTACATCTCAACACTGTTACATCTCAACAGTAGCCAAAAGCGATCATGGCAACAAGTCGGCAAGTAGCCTATAACAATATATATAAAAAATAAGACTAAATAGGTGTTGAGCTGTAAATATATGTTGCCCATTATTGTAGCCACCAGAAAAAAAGACTACGGCCACTGCCACAGGTGGGGGAGGGGACCTCAGCCTGCTACATTCACATCAGCAGAAGATCTGCGAAATAAAACAGGCTTTTCCTTAATCCGGCTTGATGGAATACCCCCAGGTGTCATCCCTGTCTCTTGGCTGCTTGCTGATGGAGTGGGTCATCCTTTTCACTGATGCTTCAGCAGTGTCTCCAGCAGTTGTCTCCACCCTTTGAGCAAGATTTTGAAACTTATGTGATTCTCATTTAATTAAAAATAAATAAACTAACATTTGACCTTGTTACTTTTGTTAAAGTAGCTAGGTGACAGTGACACTGCTCACATCTTAGTGATACGGATATACTTGCATTTCAAAAGCAGAATAGCCAATATTTAAATAAGAGTAATGTTACATTGGAAAATTTAACTCAAGTAGAAATTAAAAGTGCAGAAAAAATACTTGCACAAATATTTGAGTACTGTGAGTGACGAGTAAACTAAGAGTGTAAGAGCATTTTCTTTAACTGTTTGCAAAGCAAACATTGCAAAAATACTGACAATTATCAAGAAATTGTAATATTTAAAATAAAATGATTATACAGAGGATAAAGGGTTGAGGTTAAAATACCTGTAGCGGCTTAAAGATCCACTCGCAGTAAAAACGTTTTGTTTTCATTTTATTATGATAGCAAGAGTACAGATACTTGAATATAATGTTACTCAAATACAAGTAGCTGAGTACTGTCCACTTTGGGTTACAGGTTTAGGTTATCTTGTAAAACATTCAATAGGGTTCTGTAGCTCTATAGTAATTTTCATATCTAAGCACTAAGCAGCAGTTTATGAGGTATTTTTAGATTTATTTATTTTTTTACAGGTACAAGCTTTTTTTTTTTTTCTTGGAGAGCTCAGTATTGTTCATTCGGTAATTTTACTGATTTGACATGTCATCATCATTGCTCTCCTTTTTTTAAAAATAAATTTTATATATATTTTTTATTATTTTATTTTATTTTTTTGGAATGTGGGTGATTATGTGTGTATGTGCGTGCGTGTGTGCGTGCGAGTGTGTGTGTATTCATTAGTTCACCTAAAACTTATTTTTTTAAAAATCCCATACCGTTCACCTAAACCGAACACTTCCAGCCAGAGTCGTGAGGCCGTCAGGAAACCCGATGAAGGACCAAAGAAAAGAAAGGAAAGTAAAATCCAGCACCTACCCCCCATCCACCCCAACCCAGCCCCAACCGCCCGCCGACACCCTCCCACCCCCAGCACCCAGCCACCCCCCAACCAAGCCGCCCCTCCCCCCGACCCCACCCCCACCAACCGGCAGCCCCCCAGCCCCCGACCCCCAGACCCCAGGGATTCCCCGCACCCAGGCACCAGCGCCGAAGAGGGGCCGGGCAGCGGAGCGGAGTGGGCATCCGCGCCCACCCCACCCCCCACCGCGTGGAGGGACGGAACACCGGGGGCGGAAGGGGAGGTGGGGGCACCGGAGGACGGGCGGCACCCCCGAACCCCAGGCCCAGCGGGGAAAGGCCCCTGGTCGTCACTCCAGCGTTCTTAGTGATAGTTAACCCTGTTACTGAGTTCGCCAGCTCGCCGACTGGCGAACTCTACCCCTAAACTTTGAATGTGACCCCACCCAGTGTATATACAAGTGTGTGTGTGTGTGTGTGTGTGTGGTGCATTAAAATTGGGAGCAGGTGAACCGCAGCAGAGGGAAATGATATCCCCATGCTCCGATCCATCCGCCTCTCAGGCATGTCAGTGAGTGTATGTGGTGCATTAAAAAAAAATGTACAGGTACAAATCCATAGTCCATAGCTTATTGTTTCAAAATGGCGATCAATCGGCACCAAAACATACCGGTATGTGGTTAGGTTAAACGAGAAATATGTTTCGCAAATAAAGTCAGGTAGAGAAATGATATGATAGCAAAATAAAAATAAACAAAAAAATGCAAATAATATCGTTTACCTTTAGGATGTCCTTTTACTTCTGAAATTAGATTTTATCCTTCAGTTTTCTTCCCTCCAGTTTAAAGGGGAAGTCAACCCAAAAATATTCTTTACAAAAATATGTCCCATGCACCTTCACGAGTGATTAATATTGCATTTGTGGAATGACTTAAGCCTCAAAATACATCTTTTTTTTTCCAGGGAGTGGCCATTTTGACAGTTGCTATAAACTGCTAATGACATCACAGTTGTTCAGGCCTCAGGTAACAACCAATCATGGCTCGTCATCTGTTTTCTGAAACTGAGCCATGATGTCATGTTCGTCCTGAAGGAATTAAGGAATTTTGTCCTCTTTGCGTGTTCCAAAAATGAAGATAGATTTAATGTAAGAAAAATACACCTTTGCAAAAATGATTTTTAATCAATCAGAGATCTCTGGACAGATAACAGCTTCTATCATCACTTAAACATCGTGGAATTCAGAGCGTCAAATGTGTCTCTTCCGGGTGGCGGACGGCTTTTATTGTTTAAGGACCTCCTCTCTTTTATTTGTAGACAAAACATATCTCTGAGTACTTTTCCAGAGCAGATGGCGTAAACAAGGTCAGATTTGGGTGTGTGTTCGGGACTGAATATGTTATATAGTTGAAGGTTCTATTTTTCCCCATAACAAAATCTCACAAACAAGTTGAACCAAATTTACGGTGGCCGTGACTGATGAAGAAAGTAAAGAGTGTGTGTGTGTGTTATTTCAAAGCAAATTTTGTTTTCAAGACCGAAATGTGCGTGTACAAAATAAAACAAGGAATTTTGGACCAATCAATGTGCACCAGCCCAAGGTCAGACCATACCGAGATCAACACCTTCTGCTCTACTAAGGACGTAAGGACATTTCGACAAGGTTAATATAAAGAATTGGGATGTTCATAGTGTGTAACAATGGTTAATAAAATAAAATTAAGAATTAAAAATGCTACAATATCTAACAGTCCCCCCTTTGGGCTTTTTAAATAAAGCCCAACAACTAAATATTTAAACATTTTTACCAAAGGTTCCAGCAGGATCCTCATCATCACAATGGCAGGTGCAACAGTAGAATAAAAGGGAAAAAAAATAAAAAACATTTTTTGTTTTTGTTTTTTTGTGTTTTGTTTTTTTTCAGTAAAATAAGCATATCATATATGAAGACAGTGTGTTGTGATTATGTTAAAAAATTGTGTTGGGGGATCCCAGAAATAGCAAATTGGCATGACAGTCAGTATGAGAAAGAGTGTCATTATGTACGTGCAATTGGAGACGTGATTGAAGACTTGTTGTCGTTTGGGCTAGGGAAGTTTTTGTTGACGTTTGTCAGTTCCGTTTTCGTTCTTGCGTTTGTTTTTTTAACCGAGTCCTTCAGCTTTGCGATTGGCTGGCAACCTGTTCAGGTTGCACCCCGCCTACTGCCCGAAGCCAGTTGGGATAGGCTCCAGTACCCTCACAATCCTTGTGAGGACAAGCGGTCAAGGGAATGGATGGATGGATCCTTCAGCTTTTTAGAACCCACATCAACTGCCAGAGATGATCACCGGGCCCAAGGTGTGACTCATTCTTTGTGGAACGCCCCGGAAAAGGGACACATTCCTCCTATCTCCATTGGGTAATCCTCAGGTCGTCTGGTGGAAACTGGAAGCAGTTGAATGGCCTCTCAGCTGGCTCGTCTGGTCACTGGAGCAGCTGACTGGTTTCTCTGTTGATTCGTCAGGTGGCTGGAGCAGTTGATTGGTTTCTCAGTTGGCTCCTGCTGGTGGCTGGCTCCTGAAGGTGGGGGTTGAGTAGAGGGCGGACCTCCGGCTGGTCTAATAGGCAAGATGTGGAACCAGGTGCCCCGTGGACTGAACTAGCATCACCTCATCTGGGTGCAAAATATTTTCATTTAGTCACTAATAAACATTTATTCACATCCTTTCTTTTTGAAAGAGCATTTTGGTAGTGTTATTAGTTAGGAGTTAGTAAATGTTAGTAAAGTTCTGTAGGCCTTTCCTGTGGGAAAAAAATCTGTTTGTTGTGACATTCAATTAGGATCCAGCCTTCGGCTGACTTTAATGACCTAAGCACATTCATAAATGCAAAAAATGAAAATCTTTAGCCAGTTCAAATCTGACGAGGCCAATTTGTTTACAGAATGTAATGATTATTGGAATGTTTTATTATAATATTTTATTATAATATTTATTGTTATAGATATGGCATGAATGTGCTTCCAGCCATTAAATAAATGCAACTTTCGCCAACAAATAAAATAAAAAAATAGCATCTAACCCCAGGGCCCCAGGGGAAAATAGAAATGGAACATATTCACCTTATTTTCGCCGTCTCTGCCAAAACTTACTCCTTCTCCATGGTCAAGGAAATCCCCAATTGTCCTCCTGTAAAATTCATTCTCACGGTCTATCTATAATTATCACATTAAGACTAACTTTTAATTTTATATTTATTAAATTCAACATGGACTGTTTGTGTCCTTCGCGACGATATACCCAGACCGACCAATAATTCCCCCATCTGAAAAAATCGCTTAGAGAATTTTTCAGACTAATATATAAAGTTTTGCAGTAAATAAATTTTGCTTGCGTTTCTGTTTAAAAAGAGGGGAAAATTTTACATTTAACCAGTAAATTCGACAATGCGTCCCAAGCAACTATTTAAATTTCAAAAGAGAATTTGGGAAAATATTAGAAGACCAAATTTAACAAAAGTAAAATATAATAATTAAGATTGAAATAAATTGTATCTTATCTGTATTCACATTAGCTGTTTTCAATTTCTGAAACCAGACGAAATTTACCAGTATTATCTTTTGTACTATAAAAATATTGTAGCCTAACCTTAATGAATTTTACAAAGAATCTCAGTTTTCAGCCAATCCATCAAATATTATTAATACATAAAGTTACCCTTAGTTTTAATGTTACCATTAAGCTTGCTAGTCCCCCTTGTTGCTGACTGTTTTTAAAATAGACAGAGATTAACAAATCAGATCAAAACAGAATAGACATCAAAAGTTTCAAAATATAATAAATCTGTGTGTATAGAGTGTTGTCAATCAGTTCGTTATATTTACGAAATGTTTTACTGTAAATGTTATCACCTTATATCTGTCAAAATATAGATAGCAGTGTAAACAGTAAGGGAATATAAGAGTTTGTAAAGATGGGAATAAAGGAAATAAGGGTTTGAGTAAGGATGTACAAGAATGCAGTGCTTCAGAGTAAACAGGAGCCAGCTTCAAGGACGAGATAAGACCGAAGGCCAGAAGTCTGGGGGAGATTCCAGCCAGAAGCAGCCCGAAAACAACTTGGCGAAGAAAGGACGTCCAATCATAGAGAGCTAAAGTTAAAACTGCAGTAACACATAGCCAATAGAATTATGTTAGGATGTCTTTGTCTTGTGTGATTTGCATATTGTGTTTCGATTCTTTGCTGGGGCGTCTCAGATGAGTATACGTCTGCTGCTTGAGACAGAGGCGTACAGAATTGTATTGATAGGGACCCGGGACCCCAGCTGTTTGTATTAGATTTGAATGTTAGGAATAAATCCACTCGTGTGTGAAAATGCCGGCTTCCTGATACCTTTCTATTGCAGAACGAGCATGCTATTGTTGGATGAGTGATAGTTTGGTAAGGTCACAAATTGGAGTCAGATTATTAACTTAAGTTTATATTAATATAGCAATAAATTCCAACAATTTATGGTGACGCCGATGTGATGCAAGAGAGGTAAAAAAGAAGTCTGGGACTTCGAGAAAACCACAAGAGTCTGGGACTCGAGGATCTGGGATCCAAGTCCACACCAGGTGACGACCTGAAAAAGCCACACGTCCGATCGGCTTTCCTCTTGGGCCCATACTCAAACAAGGTGAGCAGATTCCTTTTGTTTAAATTCTGCACATTGGCAACGCTAAATTATGAGAGGAAGGAATGTGGGACGTGTTAGTAGGGTATAAAATCTGGGATTTACCTACTCGAATAAGTTTGGAACTGTTCGTGGTTTGATACGGTTTAAAATCTGGGATTTACGTATAAAGTGTGGACATTAGTAGGGTATAAAATCTGGGATCTACCTACTAGAATAGGTCGCAACTATTCGTGGTTAGATACGGTGTAAAATCTGGGATTTACGTATCGATACGGTTTAAAATCTGGGATTTACGTATCAGTGTGGAAGCGGTGTGAATGTAAAAACTAAAATTAAACTGCAAGAGAAGTGATTAGGACACGTGCGAGTGGATTTAAGGATGGCGGAGAAGAGAAAGTGTGATGAGGGTCTCGGGTCCCCTGGAGTCTGGTCGGAGATTAATGGTCATTACGGTAGGATGGAATCACAGTTGATTAGTGGAATAGAAAGTAAGAGAATTAAGAAGGAAAGAGAACGGTGTCAGAAGTTGTTTCGGAAATTAAAGAAGGATGAATTGTTTCGCGGAGAACCTGGAACATGGGATATGTCGAAGTTAGCGTGGCAGTTACAGGAAAAGGAGAGCAGAATGTTGGCAAATATTCAAGATATGGAGGAGGAACAGAGCCGAGTTGGATGGCGAAAGCGTCATAAACTCAGAAAAGAAGTTGAAGATGTAGAGAATGATAGACGGGGCATTCACCAATTGGCGACTATTGCGACTGCGCTGGCAGCGATAAGAGAGGAAAAGAAAGAGGTTGAGTACCACGGGGGATTGGCTTTTGGGTTGATTGTAGGTGTGTTATTAGCCGCTAAGTGTTGATCACACTTAAGTGAGTGCTGTTGTGTGTGGTGTGCTATCAGCGGTCTGTGTTGAACACACAAGACGTCTGCTGTGTTAAACGCCCGTTTATTGACGGTGCGTGGTGTGATATTAGCCGTCCGTGAATTTTTTACGTTCGAGGGCTGGGTGTTATAAGCCGCCGTGAAGATCCAGGATATATTTGTTGAAGTCGCGCAAAAGGTATTTAATATCTGTTTCGTTTTCGTCTTGTTTGTGTTTGTCTGAAAAAAAAAGAAAAAAAAAGAAAAATATTTTTCTGGGGGGATTAATGAGAGTAGTTTTGATCTGTTATATCGTAGTATCATAAGTGAGACGTCACTGACTTTATAAATATTAAAAACGACTAATTACTACATATTATGGACGAAAAAATTGACCGTAACTAAGGAGGTTTGTATAGACTTCCGGTCGAGAGTCAGAATTGGTCGCTAAGCGAACAGTGAGGTCATGATGCTGGACGCATTTCCACCACAGCGTCAACGTAAGTATGAAACTCTTTTAAATGTATGAATGCGCACGAATTGTGATAGTGGTTGGTTCTCACCGTTGTAAAATGTGGTGTGTTTGTGGAACTTGATTGTGTAAACAGCGCCAGACGCTGATTACCTCCGTGAAAAACACTTCTATAAGTTTCTTCGAATGGAAGAAAAGTTAGACGTGTGGGGTCGTGAGCCAAATGTTGGTTTGTGCTAGAATGTTAGCGTGGGATAGCTCTGTGAAAGTTGCGCAGATGATTGTGATTTTGAGAATGAGGAAACTGATGCTAAGCTAGCGGCTCTGCCAGCGTACAAGTTTTGCGCAGGAGAGGAGTTTTTGGTAAGATGCTACTGTGCGAATCTGTTTTTAAGGCTAAGGATGAGTTAGCTGCGGGCAGCCGCATCTGTTAAGAAATTGGAACATAAATTGGATGAAGTGTTGACTGTGAAAGATGACCCGCGGGGAAAATTTGAACCAAGCGAGAGCTCTTGGCTTAGAAATGAAATGTTGAGTGTACGCGTTTGTTTGTTTGTTAAGCTCCATGGTGTGTTGTGGCCACGCGTTTTTTTCGTTGTTTGTTTTAAATTGTGCGCGACCCTTCTAGCGAGATTTTAGAAATCAAAATGGCCGTTTGGTCTGTTTCTCCTCACTGCCTTTGTGGAGATGAGGAAAGTGCAGAAGTTAAGTGAATGGAAGTGTAAGTTTGTTTGAGACAGTGATTTTTAAGTGTAGGAAAGAAAGAAAAGATGGGTGGAAAGTAATTTTTTCCCTCCAAAATTCTTTGTCCTCAAAAAAGGGTGAAAAAGAATGGTAAGCAGGAAATCTGCATATTTTGAAAGTAGGGGAGAATTCTGCCTTTGTCTGTGACAATTTTTAAAGCTCTTCCCCCCACGTTTGATTAGGGACTAAAGGTCTGTGAGGATGGGGGCCGTGAGCTGCTGTTTTAAGAAGGTGGTGATTTGTACTGTTGTCTGTTAAAATTAAATTAAACTAAAGAAAAATGAAAGGGGGTGTGATAAGTTTAGTCCTCTCTCCCATTGTCTCCATTTGGGAGACTTGTAGTCTGTTGTGTGTGTGAATAGCAGGGGTCGTCTAAGGCTAAATCAAATTGTTCCTGTTATGCGGAAGGACATAGAGGTCTAGGTGTTAACTACAGGCCACTATCATATTATTTTTAAAATCAGATCTGTGTAATATAGTTGAATAAGTAATAAAACCAAATTTTAATTGAAATAGACTTTTCATTTTTGATTTTTATGGTAGACATATGCGTAAATATAGTACTACTACTTGCTATAGTGTAGTGATCAAATTCAAATAAAACCACAAAATGAATAAATTAGGGGTTTGAAAAACAAAATATTTTGGGGGAATTTTTTATTTTATTTTGTCTTGGAAATTGAATGACAACAAGCAGTGTTCTCTTGCTATGATCTCATCTCCCTCTGTCTGTTCCGAGTGTATAGATGTTTCGGGCAGGTTCAATCTTTGACTGAAAGGTGTTTCACTTGGGTGACTCGACCAAAAAGTGCTGGAAATGGAATGAACAGCATTCTCCTGCTATGCTTGATGTTCAGAGTGGACGGCGAACTGAACAATGGTCACTTTCGGGGGGGAAGTGACCACACGGACTGCAAAAAGGATGGTACACTGTAAATCCGCTCGTCCTGTGACTGTTCAATGACTCTTATGCATTGTTTGAGCATAATGTCCAGCAACTTTTTGAGCAGACAGGATTATTATCGATTCTGCCATGATGAACTTTTCCTGAGAACTCCAGTACACAAAGCCCAGTGCCCGCTTTGAACTTTGCCCTGCATAAACTGCTATCGACGAGGACAGGAAGGAATATGAACTACAGTTGTGGACTCAAAGTTCTGGAATCATCTGAGTTTGGTGCCTGAGGTCGTATGTTGTATTCTGTTTGTAGACATTTGCACTCTGTACTATGTCAGAAAGGAAATGTGATCTATAGCAACGCAGTTTCGGAAATTGAGAACAGCTTATGTGAATTAGGGTAGTATAAAATTTAGTCTAATCTTTAAATACTATATTTTCCGTTGTTTGATGCTTGTTGAATTTGGCCTTCTATTTTTTCCCATTTCTCTTTTATAATTTTGACTTCTCAGAGTGGACTCACTCAGATATGGAACACTTACGACGAATTTGCGGGTTAAATTTTTAATTTTGATTAAGCTCAACAGCACTGATCTTTGGATTCCACGGGGAATGCACAAAGGCAAAGTTCCCTGCTGTGTTTTTACAAAGCCCCCACTACTCTGTAGAAGAGGTGAGGTTAGTTAGCATTTTAAGAATACTTGTTGGTTGGTGTAAAGTAGGGATTTTGTTTTGTTTTTCTGATTATAACTCATTTCTTTTATTAGTTGAGATGGCAGATATTTGGAAGATTCGTGACCTGCAATAGATTAATGGGGTTATTTTAAATCTTTTTCTTATCTCTTCCTGACCCTAAAAGTCCTCCGCTGCAGTATCTTAATTTACATCTGCTTAAGTTGGTTGTTTTTCTAATCTACAGGATTCAAATTTACATTACAAACTCTTGCCTCAAAGGCTTTTGTTTTTATGGCTCCTGGCTAGCTCAGCTGGAGATCTTTTTATAGTTCTGGTGTTGGCCAAATTGTCACAATTTGGTTGTTTTTTAATCTACAGGACACAAGGTGTCTGTTTTTCCTCTTTGAAGCAGCAATTTGGAAGCGGCTGCAGTTTTCACATTCAGGTCTGAAATGATCAAAATTGATCTTTATCAGATGGGGGAATGACTGGTCTGTCTGTGTATGGTTGAAAAGGAAGTCTGATGTGAGAATGACTGGTCTGTCTGTGTATGGTTGAAAAGGAAGTCTGATGTGAGAATGAAGTTTGGTGTGAGGAATTTACAGGCAGCGAATGAAGAGGATGGGAGTTGGAAAAATAAGTTCTACAAAGATGACAAAAGACGACCCTTATAGCAGAAATACGGTAAGTATGTTCCATCTCAGAAACAATTGAAAAGTATAATTTCTAGAGCCCATGGAATATGCCATTTAGGTGTGGAAGGAACATTGACACACCTGGGTGACATTTTTTAATGAGACAAGTTGTTAAAAATGAACTGCAGTGTTTATTTAAGGTATAAGTATAAATCTCTTCTCAGACTGTTCATGGCCCGGCCGGACATGAATAGTTCTGAGTTAAGATGATGTTGTTGTTAAATGATTTACACTGCTATAATAAGAAACCAGCGTTAAAAATACAGAAATTTGATGTACGACAAAGAGCAACATTATGCTCAGGCATGGGAGCTGTGGATTGAGACCACAGGTAAACACCCAGGCAGCTACCCTGAAGCTGAGATGATGTTCAGGACGGCGATGCTGAACGGCCTCACAAATGAGGTGCAAGCGATTATGAGAATTGAAACTAAAGGACAAAAGTGGTACCATTACTCACAATTGCGCCCGGCCCCAGACTTTGTGCCTGCCAATGGTGAGCTTAAAGATTGACTGCCCGGACGGGCAGGTCAAGAGAGGGAATGTGACGATGGCGAGAATTGGATCAAAATCGGACTCGGAAGTGTCTGAACAAAAACGACGACGATGCAAATGTTTAACTTTATTGACTATTTTGTTTGCAGGCTTGTGCTTTGTGTGGACTATGTTAGCGTTTGAACATATGGTGCGGGATGATAGAAGTGATGGAACGAAAGGAGAACGAGTGATGGTGTATCATTCCTGTAATGGAACGGTATGGTATGAAGCAGAGCAAGATGGTGGTAAGACGCTGACACAGACACAACAATTACTGTTAAATCTGAAGTGTAAACAACCGACACAGGTATCTCTATGGTCACTAATAATTGGCTCCTGATGGCTGAACAGGCCGCTAATAATACTAACGAGGATTGTTTAGTATGTTTAGGTGCAAGACCAATTTTGAAAATCATGGCAGCAACTGCTGTACCCAAAACCTGTCTCTTTGGTTTCCTGTATAACAAAACTCTCCAAGGAAAGTGCAGCCAATTGGATTCGGCCTTTCCACTGACAAATATGGAAAAGCAAAAGCCCATTTTTGACGTCCATGTTGCACAACAAAATTTCACCTGCCTAAAGTTACATGGGAACGGCCCTGGGATTGGAAACATCCAGGAGTCATGGTGTAATCAAAATGTGTTTTTGCCAGCAGGAATCCCACTCGCTCGGGCTGACGTGTGGCTGTGGTGTGGGACGAAAGTGTTGTATGATAGGCTTCCCCCCAATGCCTCAGATCATTGACTGTTCAGACAATTGAACGCACGTTGGGGCCAATACCGCCGGGTGGTCAGTATATGATGATCCCTCAGAAGGACCCCCAGGAAGCGGAGACAGCTGTGGCCCTCCGGGAGTCCGGGATGTGAGTATGTGAAGTTAGCCTCAGGGATCTGAGGCCATGAGAAAGAATGAAATTTTATACTGATTTTCTACTAGAATGAAATTTTTTACTAATTTTTAGTTGTTTATTGATTTATAGCTCATGTTTAACAATAAAAAACAAGGTATTCGAGTGAAAGTTTTGTAGTAATTTTTTATTAGAAGTGAAGTTTTTTATAGATTTTTTATAAGAGTGAAATCTTTATTGATGTTTATTCATTTTTGATTGTTTAGTGTTTTTTTAGCTCGTGTTTAATAGATTTTTAGCTTAATGGCTAGTGTTTTTTAGCTCGTCTTTAATAATAAAATAAGGTATGTGAGTGATGACCTCAGTAGTCTGAGGTCATGAGGGGAAATGAGGGAATATAAGAGTTTGTAAAGATGGGAATAAAGGAAATAAGGGTTTGAGTAAGGATGTACAAGAATGCAGTGCTTCAGAGTAAACAGGAGCCAGCTTCAAGGACGAGATAAGACCGAAGGCCAGAAGTCTGGGGGAGATTCCAGCCAGAAGCAGCCCGAAAACAACTTGGCGAAGAAAGGACGTCCAATCATAGAGAGCTAAAGTTAAAACTGCAGTAACACATAGCCAATAGAATTATGTTAGGATGTCTTTGTCTTGTGTGATTTGCATATTGTGTTTCGATTCTTTGCTGGGGCGTCTCAGATGAGTATACGTCTGCTGCTTGAGACAGAGGCGTACAGAATTGTATTGATAGGGACCCGGGACCCCAGCTGTTTGTATTAGATTTGAATGTTAGGAATAAATCCACTCGTGTGTGAAAATGCCGGCTTCCTGATACCTTACAACAGTCAGTATCACATCATATGGTCTGGTATCACTAACTCAAGAAAGCATTGTTGGTGGGGGTGAGTCACCGTTGTAGTGGAGCAGTTTTTCATAGGACAGTTCTGGACGCAGGAATGCATTAAGGAAGCATTGGAGCAGTTTTTCATTTAAGACTTTTGCATGTGAGTTCAGGGTGCAGTCATTGTGTGCATTGGGTAGTGGAGCAGTTTTCTTTTATCACATTTGTATATGAGTTCAGGGTGCAGTCATTGTGGCATCAGGTGGCGCCAGGAACCTCTGCTCTCCATCAGGTTGTGGTAGGCCGAGTAGGTGGAGTCAGGTATATTTTGTGATGATGGCTGCATCACGCCCCTCTGGTGGTAGTTTTTGTTGGTGGGGAGTTTTGTTTTGAAGAGATCTGTGTCCCGCTCGTTGACTTTGTTTTGAAATAATGACCCCGACCAATGACCCTCACTCAACTGAAAACATTAAAATCTGCCCCAACAGTATTTAGGTTATAACATGTCAGTAAATATTAAAAACAAAAACTTCCTTTATTAAAAAAAATTCAAAAAATTTTGAGAGATTTTTTTTTTTTTAATTTAAAAAATAAAATAAAAATAATAAAAAATAAAAAATAATCAAGACAATGAAAGTTTACAATTTTTAAATAATTGCTAATTATATGTCAATATTTGTTATGGTTTACAATATTTAATTTAATATGTTTTGCATACCTTCATAAATAATACTTAGGATGAGATAGGACAGATATACTCTAGCAATTTACAAATATAGTCAATCAATAAGTGTGTAGTTTTCAATTAATGTTTTCAAGAAACGCCTAGTCCGCTTTTTGGTCAAACATCAAAGCACAAATTATTTTAATTACATAGCACCTCAAATTATGTCAAAAATGTGATTCTCCCAAATGGCTCCTCATGGAACGGTCTGTTGATGCCTCCAGGACTCGCATGGAATCCAATTCTGAAATGGCACTTCAAATGTCGAATTCAAAGGTTAAATATATTCAGGAGAGATTAAAATTATTCTTCTATTTATAAACATGGGAAAAAACTCCTTTTTAAATCATAATTAACACATTACTTCATCCCCAGGACCGGAATATGGCATTTTAGTGGGAATCCCGTCTTTAATGGGTGTGTCTCCTGATTCTGAAAAGATATTTAAAATTTATTAAACAATGTTCTCGCGCACAAACAAAATTATAGGGGAAAAAACAATCATCTATATAAAGAATTATTCCACATTAGTTGCCATCCAAGTTATTCGTTTTTAGTTATTATTATTATTATTATTATTATTAACTCTTTCACTGCCACTGACGTTTAAAGACGTCAAGTAAAAACCTACGCTTCACTGCCAATGACGTCAAAAGACGTCATCCAATGATTTATTTTTTTTTTTTTGAAACGGGTAGAGGAAACCCTCCCGCATGTCTGGTCAAAGTTTCAAGTCTGTCTGTTGTGCCTAAGGACTATTTTTGGCCCCTAGAGGGCAGCGATGACTCTCTTTTGACAAGATCGGGTGGGGCGTCAGTAGTATAAAAGGCCAGGCGGGGCTAGAGCGTCGAGGAGTAGGCGAGAGTTGAGAAGAGACGAAAAATGGCGACCGACGGTAAGAAGCAGACCACGCTTGATCGATTTTTTGGAAAAGGAGAAGCATCAACCAGTGCTAAAGTGCACCATTTTGATGACCGCGATGATGATGGTGATAAGGACGTTGACGCCGAAGCTGCAGCGTTGACGCGGCGGCAGCTTCGTTCACGTCCTCAGGCCTCAGAGGCTAGCGGTGCTAGCGCCGGAAAACGTCGTGCACGACCGAGCACTTCTGCACGCGAGGACGTTCAATCCGACGAAGGTGATGATGATGGCGACAATGAGGTTGATGCCGAAGTTGCAGCGTTGACGCGGCGGCAGCTTCGACCGCGTGTTAAGGCCTCGGAGGCTAGCGGTGCTAGTGCCGGAAAACGTGGTGCACGACCGAGCACTTCTCCGCACGAGGACGTTCAATCGGACGACGACGAAGAGTATCCTGAGTCCGATGGATATTCTTCGGAGGAGTGGGTACAGTCTGACCACGGAGAAAGTGATTCGGACAGTATTTCATCCGCAGAAGACGTCGAAGGTAAGCACAAACTTGCTATGAGATACTTTTCCAGCACGCTGCTAGCACCTCGTGTAACGTGAATGTGCATTCATAGATCGTGGATCGTGCTCACAGCGACGTCCCACTGCAAAGACGACAAAGAGAGGTATAAAAAAAGTGTTTTCAATACACCGCAACAACAAAAGAAAACGCTCTTTCGATATTATTGTAATTGTATATATTTCTTTCAGCTGCAGCTCAGAGTGACGCTCCTCGGAGTGAGCAGAATAAAGGTCCATCAACCAGTGGATCCAAGAAAAAACGTAAATATATATATTTATATATATATATATTGCATCACACTGATCTAAAATGAATATTATATGATATTGAAATGTATATTTGCAGATCCCCAAAAATCTGGCTGGCATGAAGCAGGCTGGCAGCCAAACTCCTTCCCCTTCACTGTGGAGCCAGGACCAAGAGGTGCCGCAGCAGAGCTGAATTCAACCCGGCCAGTTGACTTCCTGCAGCTCTTCATCACAGACGAACTTCTGCAGCACATTGCTGATCAGACAAACTTATTTGCACGTCAGTCAATGCAAAAACGGGCTGAAAGTCTGCCACACTGCAGGAGTCGTGCTTGGAAGCCAGTGTCTGTGTCTGAGCTCAAAACATTTTTTGCACTCCAATTCCTTACTGGGTATATAAACAAGCCCAGTATCAAAATGTATTGGACTCAGGACGAAATAGAGACGACACCATTCTTCAGTCGCGCAATGCCTCGAAACCGCTTCCAGCTCATCTGGAGTTTCCTGCACTTCAACGACAACGAGACGGCACACAGTTCAGACGACAAACTATTTAAAATTCGTCCTGTGTTCAATCACGTTGTAAACAAGTTCAAGGAACTGTTTCAACCGGGCAAGAATATTTGTATTGATGAGGGAATGATGAGTTTCCAGGGACGTCTTTCGTTCAAAGTGTACAACCCCCAAAAGCCGGTCAAATATGGGATCAAATCATATATTTTGTGTGACTCCCAAACCGGCTATTGTTTCAATATGCAACCTTATGTTGGCATTAGTTGTTCTCTCCCCGATACAGTGTTCAACTTACTGGATCGTCTGCCAGGAAATGGGTACACACTATTCTAGCATTATTCATCATCTTATTCAAAAATACACGATTATGTGTCGTTTTTATTCCACTCGTAAACGCGTTCTTATATCTCGTATTTTACGTCGAACGCCCGGCGGTGCAAGCCTCAACCTCCCCCATCAATAAAATTAACTTACCGTAGCTTATAACGGCGCCATAAGATTTATTCCACCGCAATCGTATATCCATTTTATCAGTTTTTCAAACCCCGGACTGGGCATTTCTCCGATCGCAACTGCGCATGTGCTCGCAACTCCCTGTCGCCTCATGACGCGGCATTCGGCTCCAACCATTTTTGTAGTTCTCAAATAGTGTCCATACTTTCTATTAATTATTGCTGCCCGTATTTTATAGCTTATTATATTATATTATATTATATTATATTATATTATATTATATTATATTATATTATATTATATTATATTATATTGACGTTAAGTCGTATTAATATTTATAAATACAGTGACGTCTCACTTATAACAGAATTAGTCAACACCTTATTTCATCGCGGTCACTTTAAGATTTTACCGTGACGTCAGATTTTTTCCACCGACAAGACTGCATACAAACAAATGAATATCAACAAAATATCTCTTTGCGCCCCCGTAAAAACAATAACAATGACGTAGACTATTCTACCACATACAAATAATACACAAGTATCATGATCTTCTCTCAAAATAATAAATACCGCTTTAAGTCAATTACGAAGCAGTCTCTCGACTAATATAGCCTGTCTGTTCACAATTACTTGATTCAATTGTGCAGAAACTCCTCGTAACGTTACGTACCAATGTCTGGTAATATATCCTCATCTGCGCATTCATCTTTCTGTTATCTGTCAGCTGAACAGATCTGTCCATAAATATCCATATTCAATCATCCAAGGACCTCGCGATTGATCACAAAACGGCGTATCAACTCCGCTTATTGCCAACCTGACTACCAAAGCTGAATATATATGTTCTCGGATCTTAACGACGTCAATCAGGGCAGTACAATTCCGCTGTATATTTCGTAGTTCCTCCGCAATTTCATCCGAGAACCTCCCGTTTGCGTCTAACATCAAACTGCGTTCCTTGCACAAGGACCTTTAATAACAAATTATCCAAAGTGCCTCTCGCCTGCGTGAACAAGGCTGTTTTCCACTTCAGCTTCTATTTTATGCAAGGAATTTATGTCGATTTCCCAAGCATCTCTCGTCTTGTAAGAACAGAAAATGTCCCTCAAAACTGACTACCAAGCAATTGCGTACAACTCCACGTGCATTTTTTATTATACAAGGAAATTATGTCAATCTTCCAAGCATCCCCCGTTTTGTAAAAACATAGAAATGTTTCTCAAAACTGACTACAAAACCATCGCGTACAACGTGACAGCATTTCCGCAAATAGTCACCACTAGTGTATACCTCAAATACCGTGGGAAAAATCCGAAATCTGGGACTTCGCGTCCAACCAAACGACTTCAAAATTTATCACTATTTTTCTGACACAAACTCCATCCTCAATATAATTTTGCAAGACGAATTTATCAGCCGCAGCGTTCTCAGACAGACAGAACTCCTAAAACGTGGATAAAGTGTCCACTCACCGTGATTAATATGTGGCCGGGGAATTCTGCCCGTCCTTGAACGCCCCGCTGTAAAACGTCGCTACGTCGGGGTCACCATTTTGAAGGAATTAAGGAATTTTGTCCTCTTTGCGTGTTCCAAAAATGAAGATAGATTTAATGTAAGAAAAATACACCTTTGCAAAAATTATTTTTAATCAATCAGAGATCTCTGGACAGATAACAGCTTCTATCATCACTTAAACATCGTGGGATTCAGAGCGTCAAATGTGTCTCTTCCGGGTGGCGGACGGCTTTTATTGTTTAAGGACCTCCTCTCTTTTATTTGTAGACAAAACATATCTCTGAGTACTTTTCCAGAGCAGATGGCGTAAACAAGGTCAGATTTGGGTGTGTGTTCGGGACTGAATATGTTATATAGTTGAAGGTTCTATTTTTCCCCATAACAAAATCTCACAAACAAGTTGAACCAAATTTACGGTGGCCGTGACTGATGAAGAAAGTAAAGAGTGTGTGTGTGTGTGTTATTTCAAAGCAAATTTTGTTTTCAAGACCGAAATGTGCTTGTACAAAATAAAACAAGGAATTTTGGACCAATCAATGTGCACCAGCCCAAGGTCAGACCATACCGAGATCAACACCTTCTGCTCTACTAAGGACACAAAACATTTCGACAAGGTTAATATAAAGAATTGGGATGTTCATAGTGTGTAACAATGGTTAATAAAATAAAATGAATAATTAAAAATGCTACAACATCTAACAGTCCCCACGGACATGTAGTGTGTTAGCTAGGGTACAACAGAATTGGGATGGAACTATTGCACTATTCTTAAGAGTAGTAACAGAAATCAAAACTAATGGTTACATACGCCCACACATGAATACAGCAGCAATTGAACTTTTATTAAAGCCAGAAAAAGACCCCACCCTTCCATCAAGTTACCGTCCGATTTCACAAATTAACACTGATATTAAAATTATCACTAAGGCTTTGAAGACATTTAATATTTTCAATTTGATGTTTTACTGTTTTTGAATTTACTTATAGGCATAACAATGTGATATAATCATGAGTGTTTAATAGAATACAGTGGAGTAATGATTTTGTGAACTTTATTTTATCCTCTCACCCTCAAAGCTATTGAAGATAGGAATGTGCATGATGTTATTTAGAGCCTTTTGGCATTGGAGTCTAAAAGTCTGGGGTTAGATCCTAATTGCATTTTTCCCCCAGTCAAGAAGGGGAACTGTATGTAAATGTCTGTTTACTAATAAGATTACACCTTTGTTCAACCTGGAATCAACATGTCTGTATGTAAACGTCTGCTTGCTAATAACATCACACATTTGTTCAATCTAGGAGATGACATGTCTGCCCTTTGTTCAATCAAGAGCCGGGAAGAGGAACCTTTTATCTTTTGAGTATAAATGAGTCGATGTTCTGTAAATTGTCACACACTTGGGGTCATCACTTGCATTCTGATGTGGTGTCCTGACTGTGTCTTTAGAGGCCTCTAAATAAATTCTTGCAAGAAAACTTCTTCATCAGATCCTGAATACAATTATTTGGACACGCAAAGATTACACTTAATATAGTAATCAAAATATTCCTTCAGCTTTCACATCTAGACTAGAAACAGTAATCTCGACAATCATTCATAGCGTCCAAACAGGCTTTATTAAAGATCGTCACTCTACTAATAATATTAGGAGACTCTTTAACCTTATTAGCATTTTCACAGCGGCATGATAAAAAGGCAGTTATTATATCATTGGATGCAGAAAAAGCTTTCGACAAAGTTAACTGGTCCTTCCTCTTTGCTGTTTTAAATAAATTTGGCTTTGGGAAATCATTTATCCACTGGGTATCAGTATTATATGATTCTCCTAAAGCTACAGTTACTACTAATGGGATTTTCTATCAGAACCTTACTTTACAGAGAGGCACAAGACAGGGATGCCCACTGTCCCCTTTATTATTTGCAATATTTATTGAGCCACTTGCATTAGCCATACGCCAGGAAAGAAGGATTCAAGGAATTTACTCTGGGGTAACAGAACATAAAATTAATCTATATGCCGATGATATCTTACTTTATTTAGAAAAGCCGGCTACTTCGTTAGGGGAAGTATTTAACTTAATAACTAAATTCTCACAGTTATCAGATTATTCTATTAACTGGACAAAATCAACACTTCTACCTATTACAGAAAATTCATGGAACCCTGCAAGCCAGGACCCACACTACTCATTTCCTATAGGTAATTTAAAATACTTAGGCATAAAAATCTCACCTAAATTAACTGATTTAATTCATTTAAACTTTTCTCCACTTCTGGATAACATTTATAGTGACTTGGAGCGCTGGAATAATCTTCCTATTTCTCTAATAGGACGAATAGCCACCATTAAAATGAAAGTTTTACCCAAAATAAACTATTTTTTCTCAATTATTCCATTTAAACCTACGGCTAAATGGTTCCAGTTGTTGGACTCAGCCGTTACAAAATTTTACTGGAATAAAAAAAAAAGCAAAGATTAGTCTATCTACTCTTCAGAAAAGTAAATCCAAAGGTGGTCTAGAGGCACCAAATTTTATGTACAACTATATAGCTAACCAGCTACAATATATAGTTCTATGGGCACAACCCAACAGAGACACTAACTGTTGGCTGGAACTAGAAGAGAAGGATTGTAATAACCTCAGACTTATAGATTTACTCTTTATTACAACATCGATTAAGCGACATAATTGTTTTAAAAACCCAATGATTTCCGCCACCCTGACTCCCTGGTGGAAGGCACTAGAAATTACAAAAGCCCAAGTGGAGCCCCGTGGGCTTTCTCCCCTATGGCATAACCCCGACTTTCAACTTAACAACCAACCGTTTTATTTAGGTGTGTGGGAGCAGAAAGGAATTACACATCTCCACCATCTCTTCTCAGATAATATGTTTATATCATATACATCCTTGCTCCAAAAATACAAAATAAAAAACGGAAATTTTTTACATTATCTACAAGTTAAAAATATGATAAAGAAAAAAATTCCAACACTTCGGGATACGCTCCAACCGCCTGTTTTAGCTAAAGATATTAACAAGCTTTCTCCGACAACAACAAAAAAACTTTCAAAAATATATAAGTTACTTTCATATACTGATAAAATGTCTTTACCCATCTCGAAATGGGAGACAGACTTGTCTATTGCACCGGAATCTGACTTTTGGATTCAAGTTTGTGAAAACGCATTTAAAATGACAAAACACACAAATTTACAACTTATCCAATTTAAAATTATTCACAGAAAATACATTACTCAATATATGATGAAGAAAATGTGACTCTCAGACTCCGACATTTGTCTCCAATGTTTACAAAACACTGCAGACACTTATGTTCATGCTTTATGGTTATGTACTCCGGTTATGTATTTCTGGACTAAAGTCTTAGAAAAACTTTCCGCTATTTTGGACTGTAGGATACCTTTATCTCCAAACTTGTGTTTGCTAGGTGACCTAACAACAACTGACTTACCACATAAACAATTTCAATCTACACTTGTAGCCCTTACTATCGCAAAAAAAACAATTCTTGTTAACTGGAAAAATAAACAAACTCTGAATATCGACCAATGGTCTAACCTCCTCATAAATCACATTTTAATGGAAAAAATATCTGCCTCAAATAAAAACCAAATATCAAAATTTATAGAAACATGGTCTATGTATATAGAATTTTTTAACCTAATTCTGGCTACTTAATTCTGTCTGTTAGCGAGAGCCACCACATCGTGATAACTTACATTGATGTTTCTGCATTTGGCAATTTATTATTATATTATATTATTAGTATGGGATTTTTTTTAATAGGTTTTAGGTGAACTGATGAATACACACACGCTCGCACGCACACACACACGCACATACACATACTCACCCACATACAAAAAAAAAAAAAATATATATATATATATATATATATAATTTTTTTTAAATAAAAAATAAAAAAAAGGAGAGCAATGATGACATGTCAAATCGAATGAACAATACTGAGCTCTCCATAAAAAAAAGAAAAAGAATTGGGATGGAAACTGGAAAAAACAACAACAAGAGGCCGGTTTTGAGCACAGCCCAAACTCCAACAAAACTGAAAAAAAAGACATATATTATATGTCCATTTATTCGAGCGTGCATACTCGCACGCACACCATGCACAATTATCTACCTTTTTGCCTGCGCACCACCAAGACGAAGAACTCCTAAATGTGACAGAGGTAACATTCTATGTCCATCGAACCAGATTCTGTAGCCAGGGATCGGAAAGCCAAGGTGGCTGTCATCTTGTGTTTGAGTGAACTCCCTTGGCCTCTCTCACAAGTAGAGAACCCATAGGAAGTGGGAGCCATGTTGTCTCTTCTGGCTCCAGAAAGGTGATCAGCATTCAGGTGAGGGAAAACATATTCAAAATATGTTTTCTTTATGTGGGACTTTGAGATGCGCTGTTTGGTCCCTCACCAAGGACCAGTTGGCCCTGTGACCCTACATGGGGCATAAAGCCCCCAACAACTCTGAGGATCACTGGGAAGCACAAAGGCCTCAACCACAGTAAGATGACAGGCAGCTCAAGGAAGAAACATACCCTACCGTCCATGATAATACTGCCACATGTCAGAAAGTAAAGCAGCAGCATGTCAGTTGGAGCCACTGCGTCAACCAAACAATGAGTGAATAACTAACTTTTAACATTTTGGACAAATAAAATAAGATTGAGCTTGGAGGACAGCCAGATGTCCTCTTCTTAGTTACGCCATATAAGGAAGGAATGCATAATAAATTCCATCAACCTCATGTGATGCAAGAGCAAAACCAGCTTAACTAGAAAATATGACGACAATAACTGGTCAAGTTTGTCTATGGTTGTGTGTGCAATCCTTTTGCTATTGGAGTGAGTGATGAGTGAATTGATTTGTGTGTTGTTACAGTGTGATAGGGCCTAATTTGAACAACCTGACGGACAACAAAAAGTGTTTTTTTTTTTTAAATCAGGTTTGGCTTACTACCTCCGCATAATTCCCCCACACATTTTTTATTTTATTTTTTTGGAACGGAAAGAGCTTCTCCCTCAACACCGGTCAAATAATTAAGCACGTAAACAAATAAAGCTTTCATCAAGGGAAATACCTGAAGACTCGTCGAACCACTAGACAGGGACTGACGCATGAGCAGATTAACAGGACACAACATACCCATCCCTTGAGTCACACGTTCAAAGGTGCACTCATATTTAAGCCACAGCCAGTTAATGAATGTTCACAGTATATCAGCATCAGTTTGTAAGCTACAGAAGAAGAAAAAAAAAAAAAACAGTAGCAGCAAAGCTCAACTATCCACATGACGATATAAGTCAAGTTTGAGTAAAACTCTCTACAAGTAGTCGTGTTGGGTAAGCCTTGAGCAAGTATTTGTAACAAGTAACAAAACGGTGCATAACTTAAATGTATTTTTTTTATTTTTTTTTATTGTTGTACAACAGCTCCCAAACAGAAACCAGCAGAGTTACACATATGGAATACGTACAATCCAATGTTGACAAATATCAATTTCAAAGATGTTGTAAAATGACTGCAACATTGATAGTCTAGAGTTTGCACAAACATAATCACTGGCCTAATTAATTTGTAATTTATTCAAACCTCACAGATACATGTATATAGCAGCATCACATAACCTGACATTTTAACCTTAAAACTGACAGTCCCTCCCCACCCTAAAAAACATCTCAAACATGAAGCATTTTAAGAATGTTAAAGGCAATAACACTGTCAGTAATGCGTCTTGATTCAAGTTACACGATACAGCTTCACACTAGCATTCAAAGTGTCCATTGAGAAGCTTACCTCCTTCATTAGTTTAATAATATTAATATGTACTTCAAAAACAAAATAAGTTAAAATGAGAAACATTTTGTATGCAGTAGCGAGCAACCCAAAAGGCAAGACACATTGTTTGCTAACAGGATTCCATTTAGACCATTTCACACAAAATGATTTCATAAATAGATATATATATAGGGTGGCTGGAGTAACGGACAGCCATCTCAGTGAAACAGCCATAGTGCAGTTTATTACATTAACTGTCAATCACCAACAGTAACAAAAGACACCGTTTTACAGGAGACAAATGAGCAGCACATTTTAAAGCGGTACATTTTTGCAGGTCAACCACGAGTTAAGATACAAGCGCTGTAAAACCACCAAAAATGCAAGTAAGCATGTAAATCATCTTACTCTTTGGCATAAATCATCCTCATCCAGTAAGAACAACAAACCAGTGTCCATATGTCCACACTTTTGCTCATCCACCAAAATAAGGAACATGGTCAGTAATGTCACCGACACTACAGAGAACATAACACTTGAACAAAACACTTGTGATAGTTGATTGAAATGCTTTCAAACAGACATTTGAATTGAAGTTGCAGCTGAAATGCTTCCCTCCCTCCCTTAAGCATATTTGTTCTATTACTCAGTGTGATTAAATCACCAACGAAACCTAGAAGTATGCAGATTAACCACAAACTTTCTGCAAATAAGTTCGATTTACTTCTCAAAAAAAAGACCATTTTCCAGTGCTTTCTCCTTGATCATCTCAGCTGTACGTCTTTGATCAAAGTTCAGTAAAGCTTTCAGCAGGTCATTTAAGCTTGCGTCTTTGCCCTCTTTCTCAAACCAAATGTTCAGCAATTCGTGAATCCTATCCTCATATTGAAGTTGGTCTTTGCTTTTGATCACATTGCTGCTCAGGTCAAGTTGACGGAAGAATCTCTTGTAGTAGTCGATATCTACTTCCTCAAAGTACTGGAAGCACTTCCTGAGAGACTCTTCACCTATAAACAAAGTACAATGGTTCCATTCAGGTATCTTGACTTAACTCCACAAATTGCTTACTTTCTTATTCTGAATACTAACACTTGGCTTTACGTTTGATGGATTTGTATTAAGTTTAGGAAGAAAGTCCCGATTTTTTTTTCTTTAAAGGCCCACTGTGTAGTCCTTAGTGCCATCTAGTGGTCAAAGAATAGCATTAGAAGCACATACTGCGTGTGTGTGTGTGGGGGGGGTAGACACCTTGTTCGCCCTACAACTCCCCTCCAATTTTAATGCACCCCACAACTGGGGGTTTGGGGGCCGGTGGGGCGCCTGGCGGGGATTTTTAATAGGTTTTAGGTGAACTGAGTACACACTCACACGCACATACAAAATTTAAATTAAAAAAGAGAGAGAGAGAGAGCAATGATGATGAGATGTCGAATCGGTAAAATTACCGAATGAACAATACTAAACTCTCTCAAAAAAGAAAAAAAAAGAAAAAAAGAAGCACACAGGAGCACGCACTCTATGGTGGCTCAGAGCGAACACATTTCGCAAGCCTACCACCAATTTTTATTTTGCGTGAGCTAACGAGCACTTTAGCGAGCGACGACGACTTGGCAGCCGCTGTGATGCCCAGCGAGCGACACCGAAAGAGAGCGAGCCGGAATTAGCCAGAGCAGTTAACAAGAGTGGCTAGCGGGAAGAGCTAGTTACAAAAAAATTAAAAAAAATAGCTAGTAAAATTTGCGAGAGCAAAGCAGAAAGTGACAAGCAACGGGACCGAATCACGAGCGTTAGTGACGACCACCTGCAGGCCCCAGCTGTGGAAGGTAAACTGCGGTCGACCCATTGGGTCTGACACTCGATGCTAGCACCACCCAGGCTACACTACTACATTGGTAAAGTTGTCCTTTGGGCATCCGTAACAGGAAGATGACGGCGAAACGAATTGGTAGGATTTTTAAAAACTTATTGCAATAATACATTTATGAGAAAAGAGCAGTAATGAGAATAAACAGATTAAAGGACTCACAAATTGCTGGGATTATACAGCCATGGTAAAATTAAGAGACCACACTTGTTTCTTCAGTTTCATGTTCATTTTAAATGCCTAGTACAACTGAAAGGTACATTTGTTTGGACTGATATATAAATAACAAACATTTCATAAGAGTTTAACTTAAGAGCTATTCGAGACATTTTCCAAAAGTTTTCTACTTTTCTTGATAACTAATGTCACTTCACAATTTCTTCCACAAATAGATATGACATTGTACTATCAAAAATGGTGCTTTTCTTTTGTGTGAATAATTGTACAATGGCGTCTGATCACTTGATACACTTTTAGTTGCACCAGACATCAACATGAACAAGAAATTGAAGAAAACATGCCATGGTCTCAATTTTTTCCATGACTGTACGCAAAGTATCTTGTATAGTTTGTTTTGGAGAGTCACAACATATTTGATTACCTGTTAATGGTTTGGCAACTCAAGAGATTTCTGAGCACAGTCAGTTACATCTAATTTCTATTGGATTTCATTAAATAAATATCATGAAAGGAATGATTACTGTAGCTACACTCAAATTCTAAGGCCGAATGATAGGTCGCAATTTGGAAATTTGTTCTACATTTGTTTTGTTTTAAATGGAACACATTGAATTGAGATATAAGAAAGATGACTGAATCTGTGCCAAATCGTAGGCACAATATGCAAGGTTAGGCCCATACAACCAATCAGGTCAACAGCATTCTTAACATTATTCATACTTACGAATAAGAGAAATTATTTAAGACTTACCATTTACAGGAATCAGCTCTGGAAAAGGCTCCTCCTCCTCCTCCTGAATAACAACATATAATGCATTGAATTTCCAAATACATCATATATACACATTACATAGTGCCCATTTAAAATATTGAAAGCAATTGTTCGCCAAGCAGGTTGAAAAAGAAAAGTTTGCTGTGGTGATTGAAACGCTCTTGCTTTGTTATTTGGCAGGTGCCAATGACTCATCGGTTTCCCAGCAACACTAATAACTATAACACAATTGGAGACAAATGTGTAAACAGCAATGAAGGTTAAAAAAAAAAAAAGTATTCAGTAGCACTATCAATAAGCACGGATGTTCGTCAAATAAAAGAATGATTTTAGTTTGAAAAGCTAGTTGAGCTGAATTAAAACCACCTGAAATAATGTACAGTATAATACTTGGTGACAGATCAAATTGCTATACTATTAAATACTTCATTCAATATGGTTTTCTGCATGAGATAACAGCAACTTTCTGCCAAATAAATTGAAAAAGCTCATTCAACTAAATCATTGAAGGGCTAATGGACAAGAGTTCGCCAATGACAAAACAAGCACTTTGTCACAGTGCAATTCCTGTGGCAAATCACACAAAAAAAATTGGGTTGATGAATGGTCAAATTTTGTCTGTAAACTAAAGAATGTGGAAGAGGGAAAAATCAGTGTGTGATTATATCAAAAACATTTGAGAGTTTTCAATCTTTTTTTTGCCATTCTAGACAACTACCGTACATTTCGAAGATTAAAATATGTTTTCATTGCAAAACAGTATGCACAATTGTACTGTCCCAATGAAATCTGTTTTCATATTTCTTTTGCCACATTGTGTGTCCAGTAGTGTTAATTTCATCAACGAAAACGACAAAAATAATAATAATTTTGTCAACACACGTTTCACCGGACTAAAACTAGACTAGACTAAAACCTTCATTAATAAACTATAGAAACACATAATCATGGCTTTGACTCGCATCGAGTTGAGCACTACATGATATTTGTCTCCTCTGAGGTCTTTTGATTTTTTTATCCGTGTGTGTAAGTGGTTGACACTAATTGCACTGTAAATATATGTTATGAATGGTTCTTTTATGTGTCTCTTATATCCTTTTTATGTAATGTTGATTTATTGTATTTAATTTTTTTATCTGGACCTTTTTTTGAGTCTGTAATAAAGTTTTCCAATACCTGGGACTAAACCAATATGCATTTTTGTCGACTAATGAAGATGAGACGAAAATGTACTTCACTTAATAAAAACTGGACTAAAATCTATGGACATTTTAGTTTATGAACAAAATTGAGACAAAAATTTCATAATTTTGTAAAATCTTATCTCTGCTAATATGTCAATGTGACAGTCATGTGAAACCCCTCCACCCCCCCTCCCCTCTCAAATCTGCAGCTAGCAAGTGCAATATGCACAAACATATGGGACAGACAGGAAGTGGATTCACGCTGAAAAAAAATACATAATCCAACGGAACGGCTATAACGTTCTAACAATATTGTAATGTTAATCCGACCACTAATCAATGCTGGCTAATTTACTAGCTCTTAGCATGGAGCCATAGTAACCACATGTCTATATACTGTAATTGTGTGTCAAGTTGTTTTTCATCAAAAAGATTTAATGTGAAATAACTTTGGATCCAAAATGTTCAACATATTCTGATGACAAATAAATACAGGGGTTAAATGATTGTCCTGACTAAAACCCTTGACAGTTTTTGTTGACTAAAACTAGACAAATAAAATTATGTTTATATACTGAAATAAAGACTAAAATGCTAGATTTATAGCCAGGATTGGGGAATCCAGGTCCAGAAAGTAAAAACCCTGCCATAGATAGGTGCTTTTACTTAACTGCCAGGTAAACGAGCTCAAAGAAGCACCTGTTGAGTAGAAGCAGCTGTGGTCAAACTGTTTCAGGGTTTATTCTCTCTGGACCTGGATTCCCCAACTCTGTTTATAGTCGACTAAAAATGTACTAAATAAAAACGGAATGTGGCTGACTAACTATGATTTTTTTTTTTAAACAAGCGTGTTTAAAACTGGACTAAAACAGAGACTAAATATTAAAATTAAGGATAAAATTAACAGTAGTGTCCAGCCAAGACACCAAATTCCCTTTGAACTGAAATTTTTGCCAGTGTGTGAAGAATCTTGGCCGTTTATAGACAACATAGTTGTTCTTCAGCATTACTCAAATACTGAAATAGGTTTTCACATTTTACGGTGTACCCAACCTCTCACCAGGGTCGACAACCCTAATGAGAAGAAGCAGTAGAGAAGATGGATAGGATATACGGTTTCACATTCCACATTACTTCAATGTCAAGCACTTTAAATTGAAGAAAAGTTACCTTTTTAAACTTTAAAAACGCAACATTTAAATGAAAGCTTTAAGATTTCACAGAAGCCTGAGAAAAATGTGGAAGAACAAGAAGGCATAAAGAGGTGAGAGGCAGAGTGAGACGGCAAGAAGCATAAATGAAGCAGGCCTGAGTTTGCTGCGCTCACCCTCAAATCGGGCGGACTGGCGACCAGATAGACTCCATGGGCAGAGGCGGGGAAGGCAGGGGGCAGGCTGGTTAGATTTTGTTGGGAGTTACTGGCAGAGCTGTTGCGGCTTTCAAACAGCGCTTGACACTCATCCTCAATAGCGGATGAGCTTTGAACTCTCACCCGTGGTTGAGAAAAGATCAGACTGGAGCATCCCGGCCTTTGGGTTTGTTCATTCTTCCCCTCCTGCATGTGCTGCGGTAGGTTAAGAAAACATTTAACGTAACTTGTGTAAAAATTGTTTTTAAGCATTCCTCCTTAATCATATGACGGCGAATTAGGGCCACATATAAATTTATATTTTTTCGAGGGTGGGGGCAATATTCATAGGAAAAAAAACTCTCAAATGTAATTTGCGACTTTAAAAAGTGGCAGATTTGCGAGAAAACAACTCAAGGACTCACAAGAAATACTAATAGCATAGTACTCGGATGTTTGTGCCAATACTTTTCGGTCTGGTTTCTAAATAAGGAGATAGTAGTTGCTTCAGCAGAGAGGAATCATATGATGTTAAGCATTCGCTCTTTGAGGCTAGCGACAAAGATGCCTCGCTTTACGAAGGTCACATCCTGAGGCTCAAGCATTTAAGTTAATTTGTTAAAATATATATTTACTTGTACATTTATGTTTACCGAATTATTTACACATTAATACATTTTGTTATTTTTTTGTACAAGTAGCTAAGTTGATGTCAAATCTGCTGCTCTCCGTTGTTCGCTTACATTTACCTCAAGTATGCTACCATCTGATTGGTTAGTGTTAGTCAGCTGATAGGGGATCAGGAAGTGTTGACGCTCTAGCTGCTGTGTATGACGAGTTAATTTAAACTTAAGAATGAAGCCGTCTCAATCATGCCTTTTTATTTTATAAACGGCGTCCACAGACTTCCGGGTTTTACACATCAGCGCCGTTTCTGGGCACTGCTGGGCGCGTTCCAACACTCGCACCCCCGCACATCGGCGGGAGGGCGTCTCGGCTATCTGAAATGCTTCGGACACAGAGAGAGACTACACACTCGCAGACTCGCACCTGTCGACGGGAATGCGCAACCGAGGGGCACAAAGGTGAAAGCGTTAGTACTGGGACGCGGTCCACACGTCGCAAACCAAAAACGGAAACAAAGTTGATGGATGAAAACCCGTAAGTCAGAAGTCCCGTCTCCTCCGTGGCATATAGTCCATAAATCCTCACAGACTATAGCTATGCCAGGTGTATTTGTTTTTTTTTCACAACTTTATAAAGTGGCAAATTTTCGACTTAATTAAGTGGCAAATTTGCGAGTTTTTTTCTCGGAATATTAGCAACACCCACCCACCCAGATTTTTTTTTATATATATTCGTGGGCCTAATACGCCATTGTACAATTATTCTCCAAGTAATGTTAACATGAAACTCACCTCAGCTTTCAGCTCATTTCCTAGAGTTTCTACGGAGAAGATGCAAGCACCAAGATTAATTATCCAAAATCTGAAAAAAATTTGGATAAGAATTGTTCAAGTTTTGTTTGGTTATACCTACCCGTTGTCACTTTCGTCTTACACCAGCAAATCAGCCCAATCATCAACCCTAAGGCAATGAGCACAGCTGCGACAATAAAGGCAGTGTTTGCTAGTTGGAGGAGAGGTCAGAGAATCACATAAGCACCATAGTATATATATGATATCCATTTGAACATATATTAAGATCATCTTAACTCATTTGAACCCAGAAACTTATAAATATTTTTTTTAATACTTTATACATTTATACGTTTTTTTATGATTAAGTATACAGAATACTGTAGGTCACTTAAAGCAAGGGTAGTCGTTACAAAAAACGGCCAGCAGGTGGCAGCAGAGTATAAGAGATCAGCCAGGGCCATGTTGCAACACTCTCTTTTGCCAGTGTTTTCAACAGGTTTGTGAATAATGATAAAACTGCAAAACAGAAAGAGATATAAATATACTTTTTTTCCTGATGAAAGAAGAGACTCTAATCTTTCTTTTGGTATGTTTCACGTTTTTATAGCAATAGAACACACAATTTTCTGTGGGCCTTGCAAAATCAGTCAAAATCCGGTAAAACAGACGGGAGTGAAGGGGATTGCTTTAGTGAAAATAGCTGGGAGTGAATGAGTTAATATGCGTATCATGCTAACAAAATAATGACAAGACTGAAACAGATCTGTAGAATCCAAACTATTAGTTTTCACTTTACCTGAGCCTGAATCGGACTGCATTGGGATTTTCTTGCATTCCGTGTTTGAGGTAGCGGTGCAGTTCCGAACAACCTTTTCATTTTTCTCGCACCTAATTTAAAGGCAGGCAAACAATAGTTGAAGCAAATACAAATGACTGATCTGTCATGAATGAAGAAAATGTACACTGTGACCTTGAACACTTTTTGCACATCTCGCATGCTTGTTCAGGTGCACAGAATCGTCCTTCTTTGCACCGACATTCTCCATTTTGTGTGATGTTACAAGGCCGGATAATCTCCTGATCTAAGGGGAAAAAACGCCTTGGATTATGGAATTTATCCTGACATCAGTTGGAAAATTTTGAATGTTTTGTCACACCTTTCCCAGTCATTCCTTTCAATAATGCAAGTTCACTAAGATAAAGTACCTGCCCGACACGTGGTGCATGCGAAACAGTGGTTGAAGTGATTGGCATGATCTGTGTATGTTTCAGATGCACATTCCTCACACTGCCCCTTTTGACCTGACGTAGTGCAGGCAGACTTCAAATGGGTACCTGAAACAAGCACAAAGCAGTCAAACATTTAATTGAGCATCAAAGTCAATTTGTCCCTTGACCAATCTTCACCAAGCACCATTTTTGTGCTTATGTGAAGGACTTCTTCTTTGTGTGTGTCACAAATACATAACGTTGTCAGTGGGCTAAACACAGTTGATCCTGCATTTGCCTTACCAGCTGGGCATTTTAAGCAGCAGATGTTGCCGTTCCGGTACTCTTCATCTCCGCAGATGGCTTCCCGCCGGGTCCTGATGCTTTGCAAGTCAAGGCCAGCCCGAGGAAATGTGGCAGTGGGTGCAAAAGACCAAACCAAAACAGAAATTACCTATGGGGGGGAAAGAGAGGACCTGGTCAACCAATGAAATCGGTATAGTTACCTCCCTGTAATGTTTAGTATTCATTCAGTATCTAATATATAAATTACAATTACAACAGAAAGATGGCTGATAGTATCGACATTTCTAGTATAAAAATGACAGAATTTTAGCTGCAGCTGCCATTCCTTAAATTGTCAAATTTTGTCACCTTCCAACACCCACGAATAAATGAAAATTTGATCAAAAATATCAGCGCTTTCTGACAGTTTATTTTCATAGTTACAGTACATATGCCTGAGATCAAAATTAGATGTCACTATTAACAATGGGCTCTTTGCACAAATCCACTACTTCCTAAACTCAATACCACTCCTTCAATTCCTGTCTTTCATGATTGGACAAATTCATTGATCCAGGTGTGTCTGGCCATTGTCATCGAGGTTACTGAGGTTTGTCGAATCATTAATGACAGGAAATAAAGGAGTGGTACTAAGTTCAGGAAGTAGTGTATTTGTGCAAAAAGCCCATATGATGCTAAAAAAAATACTGTGTACATTAAAAAACAACCATCCAAGAGCCGCCCACCATATGTTAAAAATAATTTTTTTATGACTATTATGTGCACGGCCCAAGGCGGTGCTCTTTGTCTGGCCTGCTTTTACGCAGGCTCTTCTTCTAACTCTGGAGCTCGAACTGTTCCTAGTTCCCCCACGCCTGCTTTAAGTGGCCTGGGAAAATGCCTTGTGCTCGGCTCAAGGCTTCTTGACAATCACTGCCTCCAGCGGGAGTCTCACAATTAGCCGCTTACTGTGTAAGCTAGCCAGGGTCGGTAGATAATGTGTCGAATATTCCCCACAATGTTAAATGTTTACTTAACTGTAAAATCAGGTGAGTAGCGGAAGAAATGACTGATGACGGATGACAATAAATGTATTACGCAAATTGGATATAGGCATAAGGCTGAGTTGCAGTGACTAATTCAAGCAACAGTTTACAACAGGAGCTGTTCAATCCTTGCATTCAGCAATATTTTACAGATTATTTTATTGTCTGAGATAACACAACACTAAATATTACTAGTTTGAAGTTTTGCAAGGCCGTTAGTGTGCACCAGTGAGCAAATGACAAATGATTGACAACCCATGAGTCACACCTTCTGAAACAGATCTGTCGTGATGGAAAGACACTTTTATCTCAGTCACAAGTTAAGCCATTTTTATCATTATAATTATATTTAAATATTAAATGCGTGGGTGATTTATACGGATGGTGGAATTCATGTTAGTAACTAGGTCCACTGTGCAGGACAATGAAACCAACTCAAAATTTTCTTTGTAATGTTATTTCAGAAAAATTTGTCCATCTGTGGGTACGTTCCAAACAGTATGATTAGCGGTCAGCGTGTAAATTATAATCCTGCGAAATAATCATATGTAGGCCTAGCAGGACAAAATTGCTTTTTTTCTGAATATGTAACACTGGTACATTTATTCCATACTACCCATAGCCTACTGCAGCATTATTTCATTGAAAACCCCGTGCATAGCTCAAATCCTTGGCATATGAAGATGCTGTCCACCACAATGCTGACACTTCCGTTACAGGAGTGGAGTGGCATCCGTAAAATTCACAACAACTTTCTATACAATTTTAAGAGCGATCGATGATTGATGAAATTGCCGTGCATGATTCCACGCACGAGAAACGTACCAATTAGCAGAACTTCAAATAACTATTGAAAAGCGTTAATTGCTTTTAGGGGAAATTAAATGACAAAGCAGCGTGGAATTTCGCAAGTCTTCACCGGTTGGCATCCAGGCGTTAACAAACTCACTGGAAACTCCCACAGACAATCTGCAAGTAAACCTCTGTGGGTTTTTTTTGGGGGTGGGGGGGAGGTCGACCTACCGGTATTCTGTACTCTTTATTCCCAACGCCTAACAAGCCTAAGGTATTTTGATTAGTATTTGGGGGGGGGGGGGGTCGACCTACCGGTATTCTGTACTCTTTATTCCCAACGCCTAACAAGCCGACGGTACAATACACTATGCATTTTCGACGCGCGTGGGGAAAGCTCCATAAAACTGTAAAACTGGCGATGTGCTTCTCCTCAAAAGAAAGTGCGAATGAAACTTACAATCGGGAGTCTGTTCATTCTTCGGTGAATGTATTAGAGTCCAGCAGACGGGAACCAGTCACATACTCTTCCTCGAAAAAGTTTTTGATACTGACAAGGAAATTCGCAGGTGGGACTAAATTACTTGAGTCATGACGTAAGGTTGAAGGGCGGAGCAAAATAGTGCACTGTCTGTAAGTATGAGGAGCTCGTAATACAAACAAGGGCGGGTCAAAAGTCAACTAATAAATACCAGTAATGTAGTGTAACAAAAATCAAATCAAGTAATGCCAATTTTTTTGGGGGGATAAGCTGAAGCTCGTTTTTATAACAGTTTTTCTCAGGCGCGTCATGGTTCCCCTGCAAAAGCCATTTTCTTTCTTAAAATCTTTAATACATCTCGAAAGTAAATATCTCATGTCAGTGAACATGTCAATGCCATGAATGGCAACATTACACTCTGGAGCAGGGATCACCCACTGCTTGGGTTCTGATAAATGCAAAGGGACTATTTAGCATGTTTTGTGCGTGTGCGTGTGTGCGTGCGTATGTGTGCGTGTGCGTGTGTGTGTGCGTGCGTGCGTGCGTGCGTGCGTGTGCATGTGTGTGTGTGTATGTGTGCGTGTGCGTGTGTGTGTGTGTGTGTGTGTGTGTGTGTGTGTGGGGCTAAGAGTGTAGTCTACCCCCACATACAGTTATGCACTTGCAGATTCGCATACTCTCATATTTAAAAATAAATAGAGGAATAAATAAAATGGAATAGAATAAAATAAAAATAAAAATCAATATTTCTATTGTTTATTTTTCCCTCTTTTTTCCCTGATTCTTTTCCCCATTCCTTCCCGCTTTCGTTTTTCATGTAAAATGTACATTGAATGCTTATCAGCGTTTTTTTTTTATTCGGTGAAGAATTTCTTAGGTTTGTAAAAATAAACAAATAAACAAATAAATAAATTCCCCAATGCATTTCAAGAATAAGAATAATGTACTTTTTTTTTGTCATGTACACAAATGTTGACCTCAGAATTTAACCCATCGCAGCAAACGCATAGGGGAGCAGTTTGGGGTATCTGTGTGTTGCTTAAGGACAAAAAGGGTTAACAAAAACTACAGTTAAACTCTATTGCGGGGGGTTGCAATGAATCAAATAGTAGGGTGGAAACACCGTCTTCGCCCTACAACTCCCCTCCAATTTTAATGCACCACACAACTATGTGTGTGTGCGTGTGTGTGTGTGTGTGTCGGGGGCGCCATCGGTTGGGGCAGACCGTAGTATAGAGCAGTGCTGCGGTCCCCTGTCCGTGTCCCCGCCGCGCCGCAACCCCCCCCCCCCCCCATTTTTTTTTTTTTAATGCACCACATACACTCACTGACATGCCTGGGAGGCAGGTGGATCGGAGCGTGGGGATATCATTTCCCTCTGCTCCGGTTCACCTGCTCCCAATTTTAATGCTCCACACACACACTTGGGGGGGGAAGCGGGGGCTGTGGACCGGTGGGGTGCCTGGCGGGCCTGCAGTGCCCCGTCCTGCTGCGTTGGGTTGGGGGCGCAGGCCGTGTTATGGTGGGGGGCGCCTGCTCCTGGGTTTGCTCTCCGACTGGTGGCCCCTGCGGGGCCCGGGGGTCCCTGAGGTGTTGCGCTTGCTCTGTCCTGGCAGGGGTCGACGGCTCCCCTCTTTGGTAGAGATTTTCATGCATGCCAGATCCACCACACCAGCATCTATCGAAACTCAGACACAATCTGCTTCTTCCTCAGGTCATTGAATCGGTGGAGGCTGGTGTCTGCGGATCTCACTCTGCTTCGTCTGTCCTTCCTTCCTTTCCTCAGTCTCTCCTTTGGTCTCTTGAGGTCTCCCTGATTTGTTGGAATTTAGATGTCTCTGGGGTTGGTGAAGGACTCTGGTTGGTGGCCTGGTGGGTGGTGTCTGGTCGGTGCTGGATTTCACTTTCCTTTCTTTTCTTTGGTCCTTCCGCGGGTCTCCTGACGGCCTCACGACTCTGGCTGGAAGTGTTTGTGGTTTAGGTGAACGGTATGGGATTTTTTAATAGGTTTTAGGTGAACTAATGAATACACACACTCGCACGCATGCACGCACGCACACACGCACATACACATACTCACCCACATACAAAAAAAAAGAGAGCAATGATGATGACATGTCAAATCGGTAAAATTACCGAATGAACAATACTGAGCTCTCCAGGGAAAAAAGAGAGAAAAAATATATATATATATACAGGGTGTCCATAAAGTCTCTTTACCATTTAAAAAAATTATTAAAAATGCAATTGATTAGATATTTTATTAAGATTTGTTCTATTGTATTCAGTGTTTATTAAAGTATTTTTTTTATCACACTGCATTTGTGTGTTTCAGGGATCCTGATTTTGTCAAAGAGGTGATGTTGAATGAACCCCTACAAAATGGATACCCCTCAAGAGAAGGCGCAATGTGTCTCATGGTTTATTGAAACAAAATCGGATAGGCAGACTCAGCAAAACTACAGAACTAAGTATGGAAGAAATCCACCATCACGTCCGTCAATTCGTGCATGGCACAAGAAATTTATGGAGACAGGGACAGTGTTAGATAAAGGAAGGAGTGGGCGACCTTTGACCTTTGACAAACAGAATCCCTGAAACACACAAATGCAGTGTGATAAAAAACTTTAATAATCGCTGAATACAATAGAACAAATCTAAATAAAATATCTAATCAATTGTATTTTTAATAATTTTTTGAAATGTTAAAGAGACTTTATGGACACCCTTTATATCTTTTTTGCAAAAAAACAAAAACAAAAAACCGACAAACGTGTCATGTCAATGTTGTCATCGGCTGTCGGTGACAATTAGTCACTTCCTTATTGGTTGTGAAAATCAACCCCAACATTTTCTTCACAATAATATATTCTATGTGACCTCACAAGCCTAAGGTATTCTGATTAGTATTGTGTTCGTGGAATATGAATTAAGCACCAAAATCCACCTGTTTTTCTCCATCTCAAGCTATCAACTGAAAATTACATCACGGTTCCTCAGTGCTCAAGGAACAATTAATCATAGCCCAGGTGAGCCATGATTGGCCCTGAGCAACTGTGATGTTATTTTTAAGCGACAGCAAGTGGATTCTTCGGATTGTCGTTTTTGCCCAGAATATTTATTTTCCTATCCTAGCTTATGCTTTCCTGTCCTGCCAGGGGAGATGACGGAAATATTTAAGATTGCAATATAACGCAATACTATTGTGTTATATTGCAATACTATTGCGTTATATTGCAAATCTATTGCATTTTATTGCGATATTTTTTGTGTTATAACCCAATAAGTTTTAAAATTTTCTCTTGCGTTATTTTGCAACAAAAGTAATTCTTGCAAAATCATGCAATGTTATTTTTGGAGGGGAACGAAATTCTTCAATTTACGGGTCATGAATTAAGCGTGCTGGTAGGAGCATGCATGCTAGCTTGGAGAGCTTTTTACAATCTAGAGATGTCCCAGGCAAGGACCTACTTCAGTACTTCACATGCAAAGGTATGTACTAAATGTTAACAGTTAGTTAACAAAACAAAACTGCTATAAAGGAAAGTTTGTACGGCTTTTCGAGTGTAGGGTGACCATATTTTGATTTCAGAAAAAAAGGACACTTGGCCTGATTGGCGTCGGATGGGTCGAACCCACACCATGACCATGTCTGTGATGTAATATAATATATTGTAATTGGGCTATCAAACCTTGATCCAGACTGATACAGACTACGTTTACATACAGGCAATAGATAGTTCCCGTGTGATGTCATGTCATGTGTCCACCATATTTTTTGGCTTTCCTAGCAGTTGGTACGATGTGCTCTTATAAATTTCAACAAACAAGTGTTCCTTTTTATAATCAAAATGGTTGTTTTGTGTTGGGTACATGTAAATTGGGATTCTATTCCATTCCAAAGATCCGAGCACATGAAGGTGATTTCACTAAATCAGTGATCAGTGAGTGTGGTAAGTAAGCCAATGTCAACAGAAAGGATGAACCCACAAAATACTCCAAACGTCTGCTCAGATCACTTCATCACAAGTTAATTAGTTTTCCTTTTAATGTTTGTTCTTTTGCTAAGCATGTTTAGATTGTGCATATTGTCCGTTCCTGTCCAGTCTAGCGCCTGCATGCTCGTAAACAGTACCCCCCACCCCGTGTTACAATAAATGGCTTCACACAACCACTTAGCACGAGTGAAAAAAGGGCATTTCTGTTATCATAGATATCGTCTGTAAAATAGCGCACACACATGCAAAAACATGCCAGGGTATTTTAATGAGCATTTTAATGAGCACAACTGTAGTTGTAGTTGAGCACATCATCCACCATCCTACTCACTTTGCACTGGCTTCCCATACATTTCCGCATCGAATACAAAATTCTCCTTCACACCCATCACTGTCTGCACGGTGCAGCCCCCACCTACCACACAGAACTCCTCAAACCGCACATATCAGACAAAACCCGGTCAGGCCAACTGCACCGTCTGCGCCCGCCCGGGACTCAGCTCAAGACCATGAAACTAGAAGTCTTTGAGGGTAAAGATACAGAAGAAGAACAAGACTCTGATGAGGAACTGGCCGCAAAAGTAATACGGATGGAAGATACTTTTGAAAGTATGCAGGGCGAAGGATTAAAAAGGCCTCAGAAGTTTACGGCCCAAATGAATCCTCTGTTGAGGAAATAACCTTTGAAGCCCTTGCCAAAAGGACTGTATGTTTGGAAGTCCCTTCTGTGAACAGATGAGTCCAAAATTGAACTGTTTGGTCACAACTAAAACAGTCATTTCAACCTTTTCCCTACAGTGACGAAGGGTTAGGTTCCACTCACCCACAACACTACTGAGCGACACAATAGACATAGTTATGCGTGTGTGGTTCATTTGATAGACGTTTGATTACATTCCTAAATAGTGTTACTTCCACCTTATTATTTTTCCCTGTTAACACCGGACAATTAGGTCATAAAAATAAGCTAAATATATCTTTACATCATCACTCACTTAAATATGACAATGTTTTCTAGAATCTTTTATTATATCCCCTGACATTCTCTATATGCGGTGATTTTCAAGTCAAAACACTCCATCTTGGCTTTAACCAATTATGGAGCCAATAACGTTAGCTAGCAATTATTTCATTCATTTAAAATATTCTATATTTTGTACTGGGCCATTATTGCTCTTCTTGTGGAAGTTCTGAATTGCTGTCGGTAGCATACTGTCAAATAGACACCCTACTGTCCTTTTACAATGCCAATCTTCATAAACTGCATGTCAGTTTTTGGTAAATGTCATTCTCATGTGCCAGTTAACATTATCGAAGGGGCGGTTGCCTGCAGCTCGCAGATATGCGACCAAAAAGGAAAGGGCGGGACAAAAGAACAACTTTTGCACGCTATGGACTAATGTTGTGGACAGTGACTGTTGATTAATGTTCACAGCTTGCTCTGAATGAACTTGTTACAGAATTTTATGGTGCGTTGAGTGAACGGCATACGCATTAGTAGAAATGTATGGAAAACTACCAAGGTGGAGTTTGCAAACTGAAGGTTTTTAGAAGTTTGGCACCTTGAGACAAAATACAGGTTCACATTGATACCAGAAGACCATGCAGTATATGCACTGCAGTTTATTAAACTCTTAACCCACATTGCACCACAATATTTCTCTTTTTCCTCTTGATCACAGTCTGCATATCTTTTTTCTGCACCATTAATCGTGCATGCAACTGGAACAGGTGGTTTTCAATGATAAGGTGATAAGGCAAGAGACACAGCTGAAAGTGTTATGACCCATTTCCCTTTCAGATGGATTTCACTACATTGTGCTTATCTGTTGGACCAAGGTCAGCTTCAGTAATCATCTCAAAATCATCTTCATGTTTTTCTTCTGTTACACAGACTTCAGCGTGCACAAGTTGACTGGGGGGTGTTGCGCAAAGGGGAACATACCAGGAAAAGGGGAACAAATCAAGAAAAGTAATGATTAAGAAGGAGAAAGTGAAATAAGGACTACTAAATACTCCTACAAATGTGGGCCTTTGATTGCAAACAAGAGTTGTTAGTATGCACAAAAAAGTTTTTTTTTTTTTTTTTTTAACAAATGTGTGTACAAATAAGTAGACCCCCCAAAAAAGACTGACAATTTGTTAATTCCCGGCCTAGCAGACATGCTACTGTCCATGGAGATCATAGAAAATACTAGATGTAGTCGTTTTTGTTGTGGGTTGCATTTATTTTTCGCATTAGTCAATTTGATTAAACTAAGCATTTTCTTTTCATTGTTCTTATGTTCATTGAGATATTGAATAAAATATAAAAAAAAATTGGAAGGGGGTGTACTCATTTAATATTCTGAGCACTGTAACTGGACTCAGGAGGGGGAGAGAGAGAGAGAGAGAGAGAGAGAGAGAGAGAGAGAGAGAGAGAGAGAGAGAGAGAGAGAGAGAGAGAGAGAGGAGAGAGAGAGAGAGAGAGAGAGAGAGAGAGAGAGAGAGAGAGAGAGAGAGAGAGAGAGAGAGAGAGAGAGAGAGAGAGAGAGAGAGAGAGAGAGAGAGAGAGAGAGAGAGAGAGAGAGAGAGCTATTACATTACTTACTCGTACTTCCACTCAAAGTCAGTGCGGGCTAGCTAAAGATAGCAACATGAGGCTAACAAACAGTAGGGGCGGATTTAAGATATTTGAGGCCCCAGGCAAATGTAGGCATGGGGCCCTTTAGAGTGAGAAGATAACACACAAAGCAATAAATCATTTAAATGAATAAATAAATAAATAAATACTGCATTAGTTACTCCACTATTGTACGTTATGTTGCTGGTTACACATTTCAAACCCTTCCTCTCAGTGAAAATCATATACCGTAGTTCGTTTTATTTTTGTAAAGGGGTTTTGAGTCTTCTGAAAAGTGCTATACAAATAAAATGTATTATTATTATTATTATTATCATTATATACCCACAGAATGCTTTAAGTGAAAGAGTATTCCTTAGTTGGAACACACCCCACTTTTCTACTCGTGACTGCTACCTCTGGCCTAAATCGCAACTGCAACCTCTGTGTCAAGTTTATGCATGGTGCATGTGCGAGTATGTGCACGTGAATAAATTCATTTTTTTCCTTTTTTCTTTCCCCAGTTTTCTTGGAGTCTGAGCTTGAGTTTGGGCTGTGCTCGAAAGCCAGCCTCTACCATGTACCGAGGACGTCACCCTCCATTTTTCAACGAGCTGGTGACATGTCCACTAGAGTGGACACGAGTGGACATGGGGGGGGGGGGGGGGGGTCCTGTATCATTTTTACTGGCACTAAACAACTTTGAGGAGGATGGTAGGAACACTGCCACACAAAAAACTACAAATGCACTGACTGTTTTATGGCATACGTCACTTCCCCCTTTACCCATTCGTTACAAAGTCAGAAGTCAATTTGATTGGTGTGAGCTCAAAAATGATGCAATGCACTTATCCTCATGGGAAATGCAGTCTTCCTTTTGTCCATATGGTGCCGCAAATAATCAACATAAACTGAAAGTTCTTTAGTGTTCCTTTAACATATTTTAAAACTATTACATGTACTGCAAAAACATTTACCCAGAGATTTTTTTTTATTTTCATGAAGTACAGATAGTAATTTTCTTTGTTCTGGCAACCATTCATCATCACTGCCGCTGTCATCATCAGTCAGATGGTAAATGGTCGACAATGAAAGGTTTTGCTAGCAGGTTCTGCACCTGACCATTAGAAAACACAATGACCAGGATCTTTACTCTCATATGAGGACTAAAATGTATAAAATATTGCTATAATAAAAATTCAATGATGATTTAAAGCAAAAACAAAACAAAACTATATATTGCAACAAAGTTACAGCAACACTAAGTTGTAGATACAATACAGCTAATGATGTCCAAAGTCCAATTTAGTGGATCAATTGCCATTTCCTCAAATTACAAAAACAATACTTGGGATATTTTAACAATTATATTACTTCTTAGTTGTTGCCCCAATATACATTCTTTTTTAAACTTGCAAGGGACTCCTGGAATACACACTTAGACTACGTTCACACTGCAGGGCGTGATGCCCGATTCGGATTTTTTGTTAAAACCGATCTTTTTATGTACCGTTCACATTACAAAAACAAATGCAACATCTACGCACTGCGCCCGTGATGCGACTCGCATGCGCAAAGAGCACACGTCGAGTGACGTACACCCAAAACAACGTCACGTTGTAGTGTTCATGGACGTAACCTAACTCGTAACAGTTTTTGTCCAGCCAAAGCTCTGAGGCAAGCGACTTTTATAGTGTCATATGCAAATTTAGCTGTGCCGACGCACACTACAGATTGGTGGACTGGTGTTAAGAGTTCGATTCATATGTCTTGTCTGCATACATTATGCAAATTTAGCTGTGCGAACGCCCGCGCTCCTGGTTGGTGGACTGTTTTCACGCTCGCTCCTGGTTGGCTTCTGTCATCGGCTTCCTCGCATTTGTTTTGAACGTACTGTTTACAAACAGCAACAGAAAGAATCCAATGGACTTATTTTTGTTTCATCTCATGTCGCCAGAGTAGCGAGGTTGGAAGATGTAATATAAATATTTGGGGAAAATGAGGGGACACTCCTCGACCTCCTCATTTCATTGAGAAGTCTACCGAAGATGACGTTGCGTCATCGTCGTTTGTGATGAACCGTCTGCAGACTGCAGGGCTGAATTTTATGCTATATGTTTCAAGTGTGATTAAATTAAAGACACATAAAATGTAACACTATTACTCAAAACAGCTTTGTATATATTCACAGACGTGTCAGTCTAACCTAACCCTAACCCTTCCAAGCACTCTCTCTGCCGGCGCAGAGCGCATATCAGGCTTTTGATGACGTATGAATCGGATTCACAGTGCAGACGCATTGCATACATATATCCACATACGAAAGAGGCCCAGGTCGGACGTGAAAAAAATCGCATGAAAAAATCAGATACTTGTGAAAAAAATATCTGAATTGAGGTGCAGTGTGAACTTAGCCTTATTCCTTCCTTGCACGTCACATCTGAACTTCTGGCCTCTATCTTGTTGTCGGTCATTTTTTATTTTTGCACTTGCAAAAGTTGACTACTGGATGGCACTGTATGTCAAGACTAAACTAGTGTCCACTGGAGTGACTAATGGCCAACTGTGGCAAAAAGATTCATTTATATAGGAGAAAACAACGTTTTAATAGCTGTCCACTGTAGTAACCACTATCCGTGAAACGGTTAAAGTGACAGTGTGTAATCTTCAGCACCATACAGTGGTGAACTAACAATTCATTCAATTAAAAAAACACACTATTGATTTAAATAATGTGCAAAAAAATATGTTGTAACACATCAACGTACATTTAAAACAAATATATGATCTTAGGTTTAGTAATCACTAATTATATTACATGGCTGTAGTCATGTTTCGCCGCCATCTTCCTGCTACGGATGCTCAAAGGACAACTTTGTGAACGTAGTTAGCCCTGGTGGTGCTTGCATCTAGTGTCAGACTCAATGGGTCGACCGCCACTTACCTTCCACAGCTGGGGCCGGCAGGTGGTCGTCGCTGAGTTCCGTGATTCGAGCTCCCGTCGCTTGTCACCTTCTGCTTTGATCTTGCAAGCTTTTACTAGCTTTTATTTATTACTAGCGTCTCCTGTTAGCTGCTCCAGCTAAATCCGGCTCACTCGATCATCTCGCTGGGCTTCACAATGGCTGCCAAGTTGCTGTTTCTTGCCGAGATGCTTGTTCGCTCACGCAAAATTAGAATTGGCTTGCGAAGTGTGGTCTCTCTGAGCCACCGTAGTGTGCGTGCTTCTACATTCATATCACTTAGGCTGCATTCTATGCCATAGTAACATCTCGTGGTCACTTATTCCACACCGTACCTTTAACATGAACATTTTAAATTCCTCAATGTAAGTTAAAACAAGTAAAAAAATAAATAATCAAGTGATCACTTTCAACTGTGCATTTATTTCCAAAAGGCTGCATATACATTTGCAAATTCTACTGTACAGAAAACATCCAAAATGTCCATAATTATAGATCCAATATACCATGACGCTGCCCGGGCATTACCAAACCTTAGCTGTTCAGCACTAGAAAAGCTCTGTAGCCTATTTAATATTATAATGTAAATATGTTATAACTAAGACCTTTAAATGTTTATCTGTGTGATTATTTTTCTCATCCCTATCTGTAATTTACAACATTCACCATTTACAGTATTTCAACAAGGCACGAGAATAGTGATATGAAGCCAAAGGCCCATGCGTGCAGCAAAAGAAAAGCATGAGACGGACCAACTTAGGTGAAAGGAAATCATTTACACAACTTCAAACTTTAGCTCTTGAAACAGTTTAGTGCTAGACCAAAGCATTATACATAGTGAGAACAAATGTTTATATTTGTATGTCTGACGTCACATTTCATAAACCTGCTGACATATCTGAAACACGTTGAAAATGAAAGTGAATGCTAAATAACACAGGCAGGATGCTCTCAGTGCAACATAAGCCATCAAAAAGCTTTTCGTTTGGGCAGTTTTAGTTGCGGCAAATATAATAGATCATCTGTCACAGTTAAAGAGACTAATCAAAGAAATCACATCATTTACCTGTCCGGATAAAGTTATTAAAGTAGTTTATTTTGGCTGGAAATGAAATATGGAGGCAAATGAAAATCTTGTACATCTTGCAAATAAAATTGTTCACATCATTCACACACAAGGCAAGTTATTCGAAGTCATCCCACGATGAACCAGTGACATACTTAAAAAAAAAGCCAACAGAATATCAATGCTGAAATCACATCTATGAACAGGACAAACTGAACGAGTATGTTACATGTTGGTCATTTTCTTGCTAATGTTTGCAAATATTTGATATATCTGATTTATATATTTAAAAATCCAACTCAAGTATGTTACAACACACCACATAATTGTTATAGCACCGGAAGATTTTGTTCTACTTCACTTCTTCAAGAGAGTGAGCGAGAGGGAGAGCGAGGGAGTTAGAGAGAGCGAGAGAGAGAGAGAGGGGGAGATAAGGAGGGAAAGGTAGCGTGAGCGAGAGAGGGAGAGTGAGCGAGTGAAAGAGATAGAGGGAAAGAGCGCGAGAGGGAGGGGGAGAGAGAGAGAGGGAGTGAGAGAGAGAGAGGGGCGAGGAGGAGATAGAAGGAGGTGGGTAGCGTGAGTGAGAGAGTGAGAGAGAGTGAGCAAGATAAAGAGATAAGAGAGATCGAGCGAAAGAGAGAGAAGTTAGAGAAGGAGGGGGGGTTAGGGTGAGAGGGAGGGAGGGTGAGGGAAAGAGAGAGAGGGAAAAGTGAGAGTGAGCAACAGAGAAAGGGAGAGCCAGAGAGAGGGAGAGGGTGAGAGTTAGAGAGAGGGAAAGGGAGGGAGTGGGAGGGTGAGAGTGAGCAAGAGAGAGAATGAGAGAGAGAAAGGGAGGGAGGGTGAGAGTGAGTGAGAGAGAGAAGGAGAGAGAGAGAGAGAGAGAGAGAGAGAGAGAAAAGCCTGCCTCAACATTTCAAATAAATTGATTAAACTTCATTGTGCCTGAATGTTCATGGTTAACATGATACTTTTCCAATTTCCATTTGGTCCCACAATAGTGGCTGCCTTTTTCGAAATCATCTCCACTGGCTAATACCCAAAGAGAGCTTTGTTGAACAAATCATTGGGCATACATCTGAAGTGCCACTAAATTTTGAAGCGCATAATAATAAATGACAAAGTGAGGCGCTTTGACACCGATTAACACAGACTGCAATTACTGATTGCCTGAATAACACAGGTGACACAGCATGCAGCTTCTTCACGCACCTCCATTCATCATCGAGTATGCCTGCACGAGGTCACAACACACTGATTGTTAATGTCCTGACGTTGAGTACATGTTGTTGCTCTGAAGGGAATTTACATTCACTCCTTGCATGTGTTCATATTCAGTAAGGCAGCAATTTAGAAAGATTCCAATGATTTTACGTCCAGTTTTGGAAACATCCTGCTTATACCCCAGTCAAATGTAGAGTCATTGAATGTCATTTGGTGCGTGTGAAGTCAACATGACGGTGGTTGATAAGCCACAGGACAGCACCCGGAAATTAACTCCTCTTTTTGTCGGTGGAAAAATATTATCAGCTGTAAAAATGTGGGATGAAATCACTCTACCACTGGAAAGTGACCATGTCAGGTAGTCACACTCGGATGATATATTTTAGGCCTACATTATTGTTATCATGTGACATATATGTTCAAAGTCTGAAACTAGATTTTCAGAACAGTTTTGAGAGATGAATGTGGTCCAATACTTTGAATTTTCACAAATACAACATTTATGCAATTCTGCCAAAAGACTCCCCAGGAGATTTCTCTTTTGCTCTCATGCCAATTAAGAAACGTCGAGATACACAATATCTTCCTCATCCACCAAGCCACTAGGCTAAAATACAAACAAATAAAACTCAATTGCAAACAAAAGAATAATGTGAAGAAGCAGATTAGCGGTCTGTCACTGGACAGGCTAATAATAAAAAGTACTGTAGTGGTAGAATCCATCCAACCAATCGCTTCCTGTTCTGACACATCTTCATGTCACCATCAGCTTGCATCCTACCAACATAGTTTATCATCTGTACGTCTGCTTGCTGTTTTTCCCGCATGATGTGGAAATGTGCACGTTCATCTTTGACTGCATGCCTGTATTTGATTCAAGTCAGTCTCTTGCTCATCCCGATCCTTGGGGGAACCTTTGGGGTGGATCTTGCCAATTTCTTCAAGGGCACTGGCAAGAGCGTCCAGGTCAGCCGTGTCCTGGTGGCGAGCCTCCCACAGGCACAAGATGATGGCCGAGGGACTCTGCTGCTTTGCAAAATAACCAAGGTTTCTGTTGAGGTGCAAAAAAAGAAGAATGAATGAATAGTAAAGAATAATGAACATTGGGGAGTAGGAAAACTATTTACAACCCTTCCAAATTGACAAACATTTTGGACGATCTACCGGTAATTGTTACATACACTGGAATTCAAAATGAATACAGTTGGTCTCCCGTGTTCTGCCATTCGTTCTCAGTTGGGCCAAATCATGGATTTACAATATTATTAACAACTAGACTAAGTGCAATTTCTGGAGAAATTGCGTGGGAATGCTGAAAGCTGAATGCTAAGATTTGAATGCATGTGAAATGCTTATGAAGTAAATTGAGTGATAAATTATGAAATGATGACCTCCTGGCTGCTATGGATGTTACGAAACATCACGATATGATAATTATCACAATATTATGGGGAGGTTGGCGATACAAAAAATAGGTCACAATATTGTAAAAAAATGACCTCATACTAAAAAAAAAACACACACAATATTGTGCTTTTGTACATTACAGCAATGAAAAATATTATAAAAATATATTATATACAAAAATATATAAATACAATATAAGTATATTGAGGCACTTAGTTGCTAAAGCAAGCACACATTGAGTTCCTACACAGATTGACTCTGTTCACAAGCATATTACGTTCACTTCATCTGACAATTAGCGTGGATTTTAAACACAGAAGGGCCAAAACATGCCTTGTGAAAATTGAACTGCACAAAAAAAACTAGCCACCAGAGGGTGCTAGAACTGAAGAAATGGAAATCAACCCAACTTTTTTGACAGATGTGCTGCTTTTAATATCGTGACATGACGACAACGATATATTGTGGGAGTTTTAATATTGCGATATCACGATATTGCCGTTATCGTTACATCCCTACTGGTTACTGGACAATGTACTTTACCAACTGTGGAAAGTGATACTTTGAAAAAGTTCCCATTGAAAGTGAATAGGGAAAAGTTGATATTTATCGTTAAATTACGCAAAGACTGCCAGTAATGTGGAATCAGACGATAAATACCTCGGGAGGCGTGAAATTTTGAAGCAAGTTGAAATTTGAACATTGTAAATCGGAAGTATTATGTGAGAGTAGTTACACGGCAAAAAAGGGTGTAAAATAAAAATCACAATAACATATTGCTTGCATAATGCTTCAGCATTCCCACAATAAACAGTACCTTGATCGTCTTTACAAACACATCCCAAAATGTGACAGCGCTAACTATTCCATTCATCATATTATATTTATTATTCATGTTAATATTAGTGTGATGGAGGCTAACAAGAACGTGACTGTAATGGCTTCCTGACATGTTTGTACACTTGTCCACACTCCGCAGTAAGTTGGCAGCACGTGCAGTCACCCTCCCTCTGCTCTCGCCACTGGCTGGCAAGCAACACAATCCTACTATCTACACTTGTGCTCAGAATAATAGCAGTGTTAAAAACAGTAGGTCAAGCTCAGAAATCCTTATAATGGTTGTTATATACACACTCCATGCATGCAAATACATTGTGAACATGGCACATTCTACTCCAAATCAGAGCATGCAAGAACATGAAAATGAATTCTGTCACATAATTCATTCATTCAATTCACAAACATCAGAACTTGATTGACACAAGCAAGCAAAACAGATGTCAAGCTCATGTGATTCACAAGGAAAGCAAATTATAATATTCAAATGTACGTGTCTTCATGTGCAGTCGTCAAAATGGATTTGTGTGCATGGAAAAAAGGGTGTAAGAATATTCAGCACATTTTAAAACCAAATCGAACAAATCAAAACTTTGCGATGATTCAGAATAGAGGTTGGCTGCTTGGTAGTACTTTGACACTTAACATGTTCTTGAACTTTTGCAAACCAAATTCATGCTTAGTTTATTCTGACTTGACTGTTATGCCACCACCACCCTGGAAGGAGTTTTGTTTCTTCACATTACTCATGTGTTTAAAAACTTCTGTTATTTTGCTTTGTGACCTGATTCTGACGCTTTTTTTAAGCGCAACAGCTCCACTTCTGTAGCTGCTGTACAGTGAGTGCAGATAGGGAGTATGTAGATGACGTTCTTATTTGCTCTACCTGTGATAGATGGTGTTGGATGCAAAACTACATTTTGCTTGTTTTTATTTGTTATAGAGAAAGCATGGTTTAATCTACTGTTGTGTATACTGCGGTACCTCGGAGTTTGAACATAATTCGTTTCTGCAAAGTGTTCAAAGTCCAAATTGTTCAACCTTGGAAAAAAAATTCCCCATAGGAAATAATGTAAATGCAATTAATCCGTTCCCAAGCTCCAAAAACAGAAAATTCCTATGTTAATTTCCATATGTACAGTACAGTACAGTACAGTACAGTATTTAAACAATAAAAAAATACCTTACCTTTTTTGTTGTGGTGTGATGGCATCAGTGGATGATAAATACTGTGTTAATTTAGTTCAGTGCTGAGTTTGTGTATTTTACATTGGGCATATGTTAGACTGCTAAGAGGTCCTTGCGTGCGTTGTTCAACGTCAAGCACGTTGTTAAACAGCTAAGGGGGGTCCTCGTGCCAGTATTTACAGAAGTAGTCACAGTAGTTACAACTGCGCAATAATCTCCTTCCTAATTTCACTGCGGTTCGTAGCACTGTACGTTTTTCTTTGCTGCCACTGTCACTGTTGTCTTTCTTTGAGCCCATGGCAAAGAAAATTGTTGTGGAAAAATCAAAATGCACTCACAAATGTATGGAGCACCTCCGGTAGTATTCACGCTCTGACTAGAAATGAGCAACGCATCGTCTCAACTACCGCGACGTGAGCATTCGGCTTTGCTCGGCTACCCGTTTTCAAGGTACGTTAGGTTTAGCTTGCTTTGCTTGGGTATTCGAACTCCGAAAATGAGTTCAAACTCCGAGGCATTTTTTACTCAGATTTTTTGGTTGAAGTCCGATTTGTACAAGTTCCGAGACGTTCAAACTCCGGGGTTCCACTGTATTATGTTTGGTAACTTCCATCTTGATCTTTTATGTTACATCTTTTTAACAGCTAGCTGAGATGATCATGATTTAATTCATTTTCATCAATTTAGTGCACTTGCAACTTGACAGAATGTTAAAATTTCCACAACTAGTATCTCTCGAATCTGTGACGCCGACCATCCTGTCGGCAAAGCAGTCCTGAAAAATGACAACATTCAAACATAATTTGCAACTGAATTTCTATTGGACCTAGACACTCATTTTAAAATGACAAAAATGTCACCAAAGCTTGAATATTGAAATAATGATATCTTGCCTCAATGTACTTACTAATTGACTTACTAAGTGTGAAATCTGGGCCTGTTCAAATAACACTGATATACTCACAGGAAGCCATGACTTATTTGTGTTTAAGGAATCACAACAGGGGCTTTATTGCACCTTCTGCTACCTAATGGAACAATATTATTCTGGATGCTATCACTAAACGTCGCTAACATGAATATGGTATATTTGTAGATATTAAATAATTTTGGGAACATATGAATGAAATTGGCTAATTTCTTGTGTCAGCACTGATGACTTCTTATGGCACTCCTAGCTGGGAATCACTTTTGTTTGTTCAATATTGCAACATCAAAGAGCAAGCTATTTTCAACACTTTATATTGGTCAATGATTTGTAAAACACCCACACATGTGGACCGGCCTCTTTATATATTTATTTATATTTGGCGTGTCAGGCGATTACAATTTTTACTCATAACTAATCGTATGACTTCAATAGTTAACTCACGATTAATCACAACTTTTATATCTGTTCTAAATGTACAATAATTTTTTTTGTCAACATAAAAGTGGAAGAAAATGTTAAACTAATAGAAATATGGCGGCATCTTTTAGTATCGATACCGTAATTTCAAAGTAATTCATAAAATTGAGTTAAAAATGAGATCAGTGTATTTTACGTTTCATATTAAAAGCTATCTAATCTTTAACATGACGTAACTTGTGAAATTCTGCACATTTTTTAAATTGTAAAAGACAACTTGACCCCACTATTCACAAATATATGCTTTATTATCACATTTATTAGAGCAAAATTTGGCGCGCACATGCCTACTGCGTTGCGACGGGAATTCCCTTAAAGGAACTTTATATTAACTCAAAATTAACACACTAATCTTGACAGATGAACAACATTCTTCCTCTCTCAATCAGTGCATACTAGTCCAATGGTGGATACTACAAGAATATTATAGAATATTAATACCACTTCATTTACTAGTACCACTATCCCTATTTCATTTTACTTTTTTGACCACTGCTGCTGTCTTTTTCTTGGTCAATCCACTCTCGTCAGATGGCCACCTGCTGCTGAATACTGATTCTGTTCAAGATTCAATGATTTCTGATTCAGTGTTTTTCTTTGCAAAAATGGTCAAATGTGCTGCAGCTTGTGTGTCTTTACTGCATAAGAACGATATTCCAAACCTATTTCCATATGAAAGGTGCCTTAGAGCTTTAAGATGCTGAGACGAGGACAAGGTGTGTTTCCAAGCCATAAATTTCAGGGCACCTTGTTCAGCTTGACACTGAATAGCTTTTATGACTGTGGCTGTATTAGTGTCATTGGCATGCGGCAAATGACATTTGGGGGTGACGAGACTCAGTGATGGTCACGTGTGATGAATGAGAAGCCCTCTGAGCTCTCAAATCCACCAAAGGTGAAATGTAGAAATGAGAGGAACTCTGAACAGGGAACATTTTGGCTCTTTGATTTCCAAAAGAAAACCGAACATTTGTAACTGATTGTCAGGTGATAGCACTGGGTGGACATAACTTCATTTCAAAGGTAAATAAAGTTGATGTGTCTAGTCTGCACCTGGCTGTTGACCAGTCCAGGGTGCAACCCGTCAGCTATTGAGGACAAGCAGTAATTTATAATTTTTCTGTCTGCTTCTGCAGAACCACTTATCTGATGCAGATTGTGTGATTTTTACGACCATGGAGTACATGTTTCAGAAGATTTCGCCAGCAGCCTCATCTTTTTTTCTTTTTCATTTATGTACGTCCTTCATCCTGCAGTTTTCTCCCCCTCTTATGATATTGTTCATCAGCACAAAACTGCTAATATATATATTTTTCCACGTGCAAATAATCTATGGGCCTCTCCCAGAATATAAATATAGAGGTGGACATTTGCATAATGGGTGCGCTACATGTTTAAATGATGCAGGTGGCATAATTACAGTGGGATCTAATTTCCAAAAGGATTAAACATGTTGATCATTATATGCAAATCAACCTTTTAGCGTTGATAAATCCAGCTCTAAACAGCATGTATGAGAACATATCAAGTTTTACTTAAAGAAGTTCTATGGGCCTTCAGATAAAAAAAAGAAATACTAAATCGATAAAATTTAATTAGTGGTTTAATATAATAAACAACAGAACAAACTTATTCAAAAATATGCATGTCCCACAACACCTTAAATATCTATTTAAAAAAAAACTACACTTGAATCCTTCATGAGAATTAAAAAAAAACATAAACAAGAATATGATGTCTTAACAGGAGGAGAAAAGCTGTATTGCTAAGATTTCGGAGTGGTAGTCCAAATGAAGGAGCTTGTTGCCATGCCAATGAATGTATCATGAATAGATAGTCCAGTAGGGGTCAGTGTTTCACTGCAGCTCATTAACTTTTTGCCTTATGTCTCATCAGATGCGATCCAAAGCCGCCACCCAGTGTGGAGAGGAAATCTTATCTAGATAATTTGGAACCCCAAAGGACTCCAAGATAGTGGCCCTTAATGAACCCCGAGCAGGAGATTAGAGCCACCACAATCTCACAGAAAACATTGAGGAGCTAAGTGACCTTAACAAAAGGGGCTCTCCCCATTTGATACGCACACCCAAACGCACAACCATATCGGTGCATTCTGCAGTTTTGAATTGCACTTACTTGACATTTCATCAGGCACATACCAGTCATACTAAATTTTGAGGTCGTCATTAACATGATGCTTGATATTTTAATTGGACTTTACAGTGATGTACAACTGCACTTAAATCATTAACTACATTTCAGTCAAAAGTGGATTTTATTATGTTTTTGATACAGAGTTCATCTTGCCTCTTAATAGATGATACCCAGCCGGTGTCCTGTGCGAGTCATCTGATCACTTGGTGTGAGACAAAAAATCCATCCATTCATCCATTTTCTATACTGCTTTGTCCTCTTTAGGGTTGCACATGTGCCGATCTATTTTTCAGTGATAGGCTACCCTGGAGTGGTCACGGGCCAATCGCACAGGAGTACAACAATCAATATTGCAATATATTGCATCCTTATCTTTTACTGTACAGTATCAATTCAAAAGCGTGAAGCAAATACTGTCACTGTCAAACAGAGAAGATCAGTTAATGAGTCTACAAGTTAATGTGATCTGAAAATATCTGTGTTCTCTCTATATTATATGCACTCAACTGTGGAGGACCAAAACTGCCAAAATTAAAAGTAAATAAATGACTAAAAGTGGGCGGCACGGTGGATGACTGGTTAGCACGTCCGCCTCCCAGTGCAGAGGACGTGAGAACGAGTCCGGGCTTTGGCCTTCCTGGGTGGAGTTTGCATGTTCTCCCCGTGCTTGCGTGGGTTTTCTCCGGGTACTCCGGTTTCCTCCCACATTCCAAAGACATGCATGGAAGGTTAATTGAACACTCCAAATTGTCCATAGCTGTGATTGTGAGTGTGGCTGGCAACCAGTTCAGGGTCTACCCCGCCTACTGCCCGAAGCCAGCTGGGATAGGCTCCAGCGCCCCCCGCGACCCTTGTGAGGACAAGCGGTTAAGAAAATTGATGGATGGATGGATAAATGACTAAATGTGAAAATAAAAAACGGATATAAAAATATAATAAAAAAAATAAATGCAAAAAATAAATATAAATGCAAATAAAAACAACAATAAACAGTGCTGCTCAAAAGTTTGTGAACCCTGCCGGCATGGTCAGATTATTATTATTATTATTTTTTAAATAACCTTATTAAATGTTTAGTCATACCCCAATCTACAATGCTGACATTGAAAATAATGGACTTGAACAAAAAGAATGATAATATTGTCATTCATTATTGAGCAAAAGTTGTTGATTTAATGATGTGAACCCCTCACTTAACCGGACATTGCACCTCCTTTTGCAATGAGAACTTCATCCAAACACTTTCTTTAGTGACTTTTCAGTCTTTCACATCTACTTTGGGGGATTTTTGCCACTCTTCCTTGCAAAACGCAGCCAGTTGAGAGAGGTTGGATGGGCGTCTAGCATAAACTGCCCGCCTCAGGTCCCGCCACAGTATTTTGAAAGAATGTAAGTCAGGATTTTGACTGGGCACATCCAGAACATGAATCTTGTTGTTCTTCAGCCGTTCCTTGGTTGTATTGCTGGAATGCTTTGGATTATTGTCATGTTGCATGATCCATCATCTACCAGGCTGTAACTTCACAAAGTACGGCTTCAGGTTATGATCCATGATTTTACAATATTCCTCTGAATTCATGATTGCCTTGACTATGTGGAGTTGTCCAGGTTCTGAGGATGAAAAGCCAGCCCAGAACTTAACATTCTCACCCCTATGCTTCACTCTAGTTTCTTTTGCTGGTGTTTGACTTTTCACCAAACATAACTGTTTTAGTTGTGACCAAATGTTAAATTTTGGACTCATTTGTCCACAGAAGGGACTTCAAAAAAGCTTCAGTGTTGTCCAGGTACTCGCTGGCAAAGTTAAGATGCGCAGCTTTGATCTTTTTTGAAAGTAGAGGCTTCTACCTAGCAAGCCTTCCAAGAAAACCTTGTCGATTGACTTTTCTTCTGATTGTTGAAGCATGCACATGTGTCCCAGATGCAGCAAAAGAGGTCTGCAAAACCCTCGATGTGATGCACAGGATGGCTTTCACATGAATTATCATTTGTCTTGTGGGTTTTGCTGATATTTTAGAAGGTCGTCCACTTCTAGACAGGATTGTAGTAATTTTCAGTGTTCTCTAGTTGCAGATGATCTGCTTCACAGTGGACTGATGAAGCTCAATTTTTTCTAGATTACTTTATAGCTTTCACCAGACAGATGTGCTGTTACTACCCACTTCCTGAGGTCCCCTGAGATTGCTCTTCCTCTCAGCATGACTGACCTGTATGGGTTCACCTGGGTAAAATTAAAGTGATGTGGTTTTGTCTCTGTTTCTGTCAGTGATGCACAATTTCTTTGCTAAACCTCTCTCATTTCATTGGTCAATTTCAGTGGTAAGTTTAGCTACCAATTTGTCCTACTTGATCCTACTTGACTGCTTGTTTTAAGCAATGCAACTACTTTTGCACCTACATGAATTAAGCAAAAACTCTTTTTAATTTAGTTTTGACTACACAATTGATAAAAAAAAGAACAATGCATTGAAATGCTAAACCTACAACTGTTATTTCATATAAAATGTAATAGTTCAGATTGAACAACAAAATCAGGTTGAAACAATTGGAAAATCAAATTGCTCAAGAGGTTCACAAACGTTTGTACATATATATATATATATCCATAAATGAATAAATAAAAGTAAAAATAAATACTAAAATAAAAAAGAGATTCAAAACATTTAAATAAAAGTAAAAATAATTGTCAAAATAAATACAAAAACTAATTTAATTAATAAATATCAATCAATAAATAAAAACGCTCTGCTCTCACATTTATTTATTTCATGCTCCAAACGCTCTGCCAGGACAAAATGTTATTCAGATGAGGGAGCGGTCCACAACTTGCGACTTGAGTTGCTCAACAATAAGTTGTGGTGACAGTGGACAAGATAGTCGTCCATTGCTGGAGCTCTCCAATGCAAACCGAGATTTCCTTGTTCGTCTGTATGTGTGTGTGTGTTTGACCGAATCTCAGGCAGAGTGTGCATAGAATGCAAGAGAGGCAGGTGGCTCACCGATCTAAGTGGAGTTTGTGGGCTAAGAGTTGCCAGTCCTTGCCCTTGGCGTTGGCAGTGTCAAAGGTGGCGCAAATCCTCTGGCGAATGGATAAGGGGATTTTGAAAGCCTTGGGCCCCGTCTGAGAGGTGATGGTGCAGTCTGTCTGCATGAAAATGGGAACCAATTCCTTTTCAGTCTAGGGAAAAAAGTGGAGGCAAACATTTTTTAATCTGTTAGTAAACCAGATGGGTGGGATATATATTTTTTTAAAAGTCACAACATTACAACAACATATACGATGTATCAAATGCTTTGTACACATGAAAGACATAATATAAACATGATTTCCCATTTCTTTGTATTTTCTCTTATTCAGAAGACAGCATTGTAAAAATCATCCTTTTGGTCATATAGTTGCACTCCTGGTCTGGAATCATGGGACTTATAGCTCCTCGCAAGTCACAGTAAACATGCAGAACAATTCACGTAGTATGACTGTAGCATAACCACGTATGCAAACATTCCATTTTTCCTGTTTCAACAGACCAAAACCACCTGCATTTTTCAAAATATAAGTAGGAATATTTGTAATTGGTACTGTCATGATTGGGGTCAGCTGTTTCTGCTTCCCTTTCAGTCACCGGGGAAACAGCTGGAAGGCGGAGCCCGCTAAACACACCTACTGCTCATCATCAGTTCATCAGGCCAAGATAAAAGCCTGGCAGAAGCAGCAAGAAGTGTCGGGTTATTACTCCAAGATGCTATTCACCTGACCCGACTGAACAAGCTTCTACAAGAATCTACTCCTGATTCCCATGACTTGCTTTTTGTCTGCCCTCGAGCGTGATTTTGGTTTTGCTTTTTGTCCGCCCTTGAGTGTGATTTTATGTTTGTTTTTGTCCGCCCTTGAGCGTGATTTTGTGTTTGCTTTTGTCCGCCCTCGAGCGTGATTTTTGTGTTGGTTTGTTTGGTGAATTAAAACTACGTTATCCACATCCCTGCCGTGGCTCTCCTACTTTCCTGCATTTGGGTCCTCCACTCACACACCATGACAGAATAACCCGACCAAGAATGGACCCCGCAGACCCCAACAGCCTGCGCCAGGCCATGGCCAGCCATGGACACTTACTCGGCCAGCACGAGCAATACTTCTGTGAGCTGAAGGAGGCAATGTCGACGCTAACCGCAGATCGGATCACTCACCTTGAAGGTGGAGCGGAGGTCGGAATCCACGGCCGCGGAAGACTTACGACCAGCCGGGGCGTCTCCTGTCTTCCCCGCGTCCCGATCAGCAGGCAACTTTGTTCTCCGGGAACCCAATATTCCCCATCCTCCCCGCTACTCTGGCGAAATTGGTGGGTGTGACCAGTTCATTCACCAGTGTAGTCTGGTTCTCGACCAACAGCCGCACACCTTCCCGGATGACGGCGCCAAAGTCGCCTTTATTATGAGTCTGCTTTCCGGCCAGGCGGCATTATGGGCGATGGCGGTCAGCAAAGCCAATCCGGAACTCCGAGCTTCAGTTCCTGCCTTTCTGGCGGAATTTCGAAACATCTTCGACCACCCAGTAAAAGGGAAGGAAGCGGGCAGCCGCTTGCTGGATCTCCAGCAAGCCGACTCCTCCGCGGCGGAATTACTCCATCTCCTTCCGGGTTTTGGCCGCCGAGAGCCGTTACGGCGAAGCGGCGCTGTGCGGGATTTTCCGGCGGGGACTCAACCCGCGGATCAAGGACGAGCTGGCGGCACGGGACGAGACGTCCACTCTGGAGGAGCTCATCGGCTTGGCCATCCGGTTGGACAACAAGTTGCGGGAGCGACGGTGGGAACGGGAGAAGGAGCGACGACCGGAGGCAACGGACACGGCTGCTCAGCCGGTGTCGGCCACGTCCGCGGGGCGCTTCTTTGATGCCCCGCCCCCCGACGCTTCGTGGCGACGCTCTCCTGCCGGAGATGGCGTCGAGCCTATGCAGCTGGGAGGAGGGCGGCTCTCTGTGACGGAATGCACGAACCAGTGGAGAGACCAGGCGTGCCGATATTGTGGTCGGCCCGGACACCTATTGTTTCAAAGTTGGAGGCGGCCTGAGAGGCGTCGGGACGTCGCATCCGTTCCAGCCACAACCATTCCATCCCAACGTAACATCCAGTGTGAGTACTTCCAGTCCATGGGATCAGTTAACACAAAAAGACTACAATTGTCAGGAGAAATGACATGGGGTGGGGTGAGGGCAAAGATGACGGCTTTGGTGGATTCTGGGGCGGACGACTGTATTGTCGACCCGAAGATTGTTAACGCCTTGAAATGTCCGGTGGTTAGACTCGAGAGAACCAAGGAGATGTATGACCTCAACGGGCGCCTCTTGGGTGTAATTACACACAGAACAGAGAGTCTACAACTGCGTCTATCGGGAAACCACGTGGAAACCAGACAGTTCTTCATTATGCCGCCCAGGTTGGAGAGATGGAGTTTGTTCTGTCACTCGCATTGCCTGCAGTCAGCGGTGAATGACCATGGTGGCCCAGCCGAAGCAACTATAGAGTTGATTAACCTGGATGATGTGCTAGCGGAATACCACGACTTACGGGAGGTTTTTAGTAAAGACCGGGCCATGTCTCTCCCCCCGCATCGACCTTATGATTGCGCGATAGAACTGGTTCCTGGGGCACCGCTGCCTAGTACACGCCTGTACCAAATTGCCAAGCCGGAACTCCAAGCCCTAAAGGAATATATCACAACGTCACTGGCGGCCGGGCTGATTCGGCTTTCCAAGTCGCCGCTAGGGGCAGGGTTTTTCTTCGTTGAAAAGAAAGACAAAACACTATGCCCTTGCATCGATTTCCGTGGGTTGAATGACATAACTATTAAAAACAAATATCCTTTGCCGCTAATGGACTCAGCATTCGCTCCCTTACATTCGGCTACGGTGTTCACCAAATTAGACCTTCGTAGTGCCTACCATCTGGTTAGGATAAGGGAGGGCGATGAATGGAAAACAGCGTTTAAAACACCCATTGAGCATTTCGAGTATTTGGTTATGCCGTTTGGCCTCTCAAACGCTCCCGCAGTATTCCAGGGGTTCATTAATGACGTCTTACGCGTCATGCTCAATCACTTTTTTTTTTGTGTACCTTGACGACATTTTAATCTTCTCAAGAAATCTAGCAACACGTTCGGCTGGTTTTGGAGCGACTGCTGGAGAACCGGCTATACGTAAAAGCCGAAAAGTGTGCGTTTCACACCAGTTCGGTCCAGTTCCTCGGCTATATTGTGGAGAGGGGTCAATTGAGAGCCGACCCGGCCAAGATCCAGGCCGTGGTCAAGTGGCCAACACCCACGTCCAGAAAACACTTGCAGAGGTTCCTAGGGTTCGCTAATTTCTACCGTCGGTTCATCCGCAACTATAGCTTAAAACCCCCGCCGCCTCCCCGGGTCGTAGGTGGGCAGCCTGTCTACACGGTGAGGGCCATTCTGGACTCTCGAAAGTGTGGCAGAGGGATGCAGTATCTGGTCGACTGGGAGGGGTACGGTCCCGAGGACCGCCAGTGGATCCCCCGCTCCTGGATTTTGGACCAGTCACTCGTCCGTGACTTCCATGCATTGCATCCTTCTCCGCCGGGTGGTCCGCCTGGAGGTGTTCGTTAGTGGCGGGGTACTGTCATGATTGGGGTCAGCTGTTTCTGCTTCCCTTTCAGTCACCGGGGAAACAGCTGGAGGGCGGAGCCCGCTAAACACACCTGCTGCTCATCAGTTCATCAGGCCAAGATAAAGGCCTGGCAGAAGCAGCAAGAAGTGTCGGGTTATTACTCCAAGACGCTATTCACCTGACCCGACTGAACAAGCTTCTACAAGAATCTACTCCTGATTCCCCTGACTTGCTTTTTGTCCGCCCTCGAGCATGATTTTGGTTTTGCTTTTTGTCCGCCCTTGAGCGTGATTTTGTTTGTTTTTGTCCGCCCTTGAGCGTGATTTTGTGTTTGCTTTTGTCCGTCCTCGAGCGTGATTTTTGTGTTGGTTCGTTTGGTGGATTAAAACTACATTATCCACATCCCTGCCGTGGCTCTCCTACTTTCCTGCATTTGGGTCCTCCACTCACACACCATGACAGGTACACTGTATAACAATTCAACAAAAACTATTTACCCTCTACAAATTAATTATATTTGTTCAAAACTATATACTATCAAACTGGATGGCAGAAGGTACAAAATTAACCTGTGTCTATCCATTTTAAGTGACATTTTTGCTTGGTGAAGGGGAAGTCAGGTGAGGTTTGTCTTTACAATAATGTAGTCTATGCGCCCCAACTTTACACGTCATTCTGATTGATTAATTCGTGGTGGAATATGAATTAAGCATCAAACTCTACCTGTTTTTATCCATCTCAGGGGGCGGCCATTTTGCCACTTGTTGTAAACGGAAAATGACATCAGTTACTCAGATAACAACCAATCACGGTGAACCTGTTTTCTGAGTTTGGTGGGTCGTAACGAGTTACAATTACTCCGTTACATTTACTTGAGTAGGTTTTTGTAAAAAAATTACTTCTAAGAGTGGTTTTACCACACAATACTTTTTACTTTTACTTGAGTAGAGTAGTGGTGTAAATTAGTAACACTACTCTTACTCCGCTATATTGGGCTACACTAGAGTCGTTACCCGCCGCTCCATTCATATATTAGATTTACCGTATTTTCACGTAAGCTCTCCGCTTGACTGATTGTGTGGGAGCATTTTCGCGGACACTAGTGGTGCGACGTTCACGAAAGAATCGAATCTTTTGAACGGCTCTTCAATGTGACGATGGGGACAGTCTTTATAGAGAACCCTTCAACCCCACCCCCTCCCCCGCACGCCACGTTCGCTTTTCGAGGGAGCGTCATCTTCGCATATTGATGTCAATCAAACAATTTACGGAGACATGGCTCCACAGCGACATCCCAGACTCTTTGTGTGAGATCGAGGGATTCTCACTCATTCGCGCCGACAGGACTGAGGAGTCGGGAAAAAGCAGAGGTGGGGGCGCCTGTATTTACATTAACGACAACTGGTGTCGGAATTACGCGGTGCGGCAGACCACCTGCACCCCCGACGTGGAGCTTCTCTGCTTGAGTCTGAGGCCGGGTTACCTGCCGAGGAAGTTTGGAAACATTTTCCTCTGCGCCGTGTACGTTCCGCCCAGCGGGAACGCCGCCAACAACAACTGCGACGGTGCCCGTATGCCCCGGTTTTCATCTTAGGAGACCTCAACCACTGCAAATTGGAGCTGTCTCTCCCGGGTTTTCATCAGTATGTAAAATGTGGAACCAGGGGAGACAGAGTCCTGGACAAATGCTTTGGGAACGTGAAGAACGCATATGTGAGTAGAGCCCGCCCCCCCCTCTCCAACTCAGACCACAACACAATTCACCTCATCCCAACCTACAAAACAGCTCTCAAACGCAGCAAACCACAGAGAAAGACTGTTAAAATCTGGTCTCATGACAGCATTGAGACCCTTACAGGATGATTCCTATGCACGGAGTGGAATACCTTTCATGGGCTGGATGCGGATACTGCTGCTGTGACTGTAACTGACTATATTCAATTCTGTGTGGACAACATCATACCAACAAAGGAAATAACTGTTTACCCCAACAACAAACCGTATATTACTAAAGAGATTAAAGACTGTATTAACCGCAAAAAAAGGGCATTTAAGAACCAGGACAGAGCCCAGCTCAAACTGGTTCAAAAAGAACTCAAGCACATGCTTGAAAAAGCAAAAAGAAAGCACAAAGAGACAATAGAACAACACTTTGCTGCTAACAACTCCAAGAAAATGTGGGACACCATGAGGAGGATCACCAACTTGACTCCTGCTCAAAAAGGTCTCAGCACCCTAAATGACCTCCAGAAGGCAAGGGAGCTGAATGACTTTTATTTAAGATTCGATAACCCAGGACTTCTCCTCTGAATGTAGGGAGGTCCTGAGGTCCATTTCAGTGAATGAGCAGGACTCAAGGCTGGTGATTCATCCCCATGATGTCCAATCTGCTTTTAGGTCTGTCTGCACGAAAAAGGCCTCAGGACCGAATGGGATATCTGCCCTTCTGCTAAAATCCTGTGCAGAGGAGCTCACAGCGGCATGGCAGCCCATCTTCCAGAGATCTGTGGACTCACACTCCATTCCCAGTCTCTGGAAAAAAATCAGTAATCACCCCGGTTCCTAAAAAACAATGTCCTGTGGTCAATAATGACTTCACGCCTGTGGCTCTAACTTCCATTGTTATGAAGTGTTTCGAGAGGCTGATGGTGACTCGGCTCAGGGGGGAGGTGGATGCACACTTAGACTCCCTTCAGTTTGCCTACAAGCGGGGTCGCGGCACTGACGATGCTATCAACAGCATCACACATCTAGTCAGCAAACATCTAGACGGCTCTAAAGCTTATGCATGTGTGTTGTTCGTTGACTTTAGCTCAGCGTTCAACACAATGCAGCCGCACCTGCTTTTGGGTAAACTGAAGGAGATGAATGTGAACCCGTACATCTCGAGGTGGTATCACTCCTTCCTGACACAGCGTACACAGCAAGTCAAGGTCAACAGCTCCCTCTCGGAACCCAAATTGATAAGCACAGGCGCCCCACAGGGCTGCGTCAGCTCCCCGGTCCTCTTCACGTTGTACACAAATGATTGTGTGACATCACACCCAGAGAACTTTATCATTAAGTTCTCTGATGACACAGCTATCGTCAGCTTGCTGCAGGCTGGCGGGAGCCCACTGGACTATTTCTCAGAAATAGAGAAATTTGTCCAGTGGTGTTACCGGAATCATCTTGTGCTCAATGTGGGGAAGACAGAGGAGGTGATATTTGATCCAAAAACTGTTGGTGACCACAGGCCAGTCGTCATTAAAAACAACCACATCAGCTAGGTGGGTTCATACAGGTATCTGGGGGTCCACATCAACAACACACTCAGCTGGAGGGTACATGTTGGAAGTCTCTGCTCCAAACTCCAACAGCGTCTCTATTTCCTACGCAGACTTAGGGTCTATGGAGTGGAGCAGAGGATCATGCTGTTGTTCTACCGGGCTGCATTGGAAAGTGTCATCAGATACGGCATTGCGGCCTGGTACGGCAACCTGACTGTGCAGTCAAGGTCACAGATTGCCGGTCTGGTGCGGACTGCCATGAATATCATGGGGGTCAGGAATCATCCTTCCCTACAGATGCTTTAGGAGCGGTCCGTCACCAGACTGGCACAGAAAATTGTTAATGACCCGACTCACATTCTGCATCATGATTTCCAGCTACTGCCTTCCGGCAGGAGATTCAGGGCTCCCAGAACCAGGCTGAACCGCTACAAAAACTCATTCCTGCCGACATCCATCAAACTGCTTAACAACCGACATTAACTCAATAAGATATATGGTGCAATGTTGTGTACATACTCATGTGTGTGTGTATATATATATATATATATATATATAGGAGTGTGTATATGGGTGTGTGCAATGTACTTTACACATGTATACTTCTGTGAAGACTTCTGGGGAGTCTTCTACTTATTGCTGCACTTCTTATTTATTTAATTTTAATTTTATCTCTTTCTATTCTGTTGTTTTCTCTTTACTGTAAACTGCAGCTGGACGGAGTCCAGGAAAAAGTTCCCCATGGGGAAAATAAAAGTATATCGTATCGTATCGTATGAAATTATACAGTGAACTACCGAACTATATGGAATTCTTATGAAATAAATGAAGCAAAATTGTGAGAAGGCAAGTTTGCTGGAGGTGAAAATGTGTTTTGAGGACCAAAACAAAACACAATTTATTACTATCCGCCATTTGGTTGTTTACTTTCGCCTCGAATGCTTTCAGGTTGGAACTACAAAAAACAAATAAATCCGACTTCCGACCTTCTTTGAATGAAGCATTAGCCCCGAGCAACTGTGATGTAATTTTTAGTTGACAGCCAGTGGCAAAATGTCCGCCCCTGAAATGGATAAAAAAAAATTCATATTGCAAAAATGCAATATTTTTCACAATTTAGTTACATTAATTGGTTACAATAGTTTTTAGACTAGTGGGGCTGCACTGAACATATTATTGTACAGAATTATTTTGACTAGACTTTCCCTTTAAAATTATTTTCTAATATATCAATAGGATACGTATAAATATATCTATAAAAATATATTTTCCCCATCAGATCAATTTTTTGTCTTCGTTATTTCATTGATGCACAAACATATACTGTACATATCATCAAGATACAAAAATGAATATTTTTTGAAGCAGTGTGAGGATGTTAAGGTAGCTTAAGTTTCCTATTTAGAATGGGCATTGTGCCTTGTCTTTTTTGTGTGTGTGACATAGCTAATATAATTAATATATACCGGTAACTAAGCTAAGCGGCTCCACCACTATTGTGGGTGGAAAAAATACTGTGTTTTGTTTGTCACATGTGACAAAGAACACAACAACTCAGGATGATGATAGTTTAGTCGTGTTGAAGGCCTTGGGGCAAGATAAGCATGAAAGTGATTGAGTGTGAAAAAGCACTTGTGAGCTGACGAGTATCACTCTCTCCTCAGCCTAAACATCCTCTTGACAAGGTGCTCTTGAGTAAGGATTTCATACTCCTAGCTGCTCCAGTGGAGCTGCTCAGCCGCTGACAGAAGACGGTTGTTACTCTGAGAAGCTTCCACCAGGTGTTTATGCATGTGAATCTGAAAGCAGTTATTTTCTGGACAAAGTGTCTCTCTGAATAAAGATTACCGTAGTAGGTGCTTGAAAATGGATAGACTGTTGTTATGTATATACTATACAATTTTTTTTTGGGGGGGGGGGATATACTGTAGTGGTGTCCTCACTCTATTAATACATATTGCATGCTCAGGAGAGCTAGTCCTGCTGACGGTGGACACACTGCAGGAAGGTTAGACAAAGGTTGAGCAAGAAAGTACACCGTCTCTCGCCCGCCCGGAGCCCAAGTGGCTCACCTTGCCAACAGCTGTGTAAACCTGCAGAATCTGTTCATGGCCTTTAACCTGCCGTACGCTGATTTTGCAGGAGAGCTGGGTGGTGGCCTGGTTGTATCTCTCCAGAGAGAAGGCACAGTGCAGAGGCTGCTGATTGCTGCACCACACTCGAGGGAAGGTGAATTCCTGCCAGCAACATAAACAGTACAGTACAGTATATAACAGCGTTATGCCAAAAACATGACTCATCTATCAACGTCAACAGTTGCCACTCTTATACATGCACGTGCAGAAATGTGAGATGTAAAAAAAACCCAAAAAAAACACCAAAAAACAAACAAAGGTTGCTGTAAGGGCTGTGCAATTAATCATAATCTAATTACAATTTCAATTATTACACTCCACAATTACAAAATGAGCATAATGGTAAAAAAAAGATTATTAACCAGTTAAATTTTTCGAGTTGTTTAAATTTATACATTAAATAAACAATAAAATGTTTTCATCCAAAAGGAACTTGCATAATTATAGTGTTTCAAATAATTTTATTTGTCTTAATATGTTTTTACATGTTCTTGTTTTGTACCAAAAAATAAATAATCATCCTAATTGTGATTTCAATTATTACCAAAATAATGGTGATTAATATTTAATATTTTAAATATTAATTACATAGTTAAATATATTTAAATATTTAATAAATGTCTAATATTTAATTAATATTTTCTTTATAATCGAGCAGCCCTAGTTGAGGTTGCAACATGTTTTGTCATTTAATCAGTTAATTAAAAATGAAGCCTTTATTTTAATTAGAAATGCACAGCTTATCTGGCACACAATTCTAAGGTTTGGGGTTCAAAGCTCAGTTTCAAGTTCCCCAAGTCGAATTGAAGACTCGAAATTGTCTTCTAAAGTGTAAAGGCCCTATTTTTGTAAACAGGCGCTCGTGTGCTCGACGTACAAACGGAACATTAGCATCCAACTTTATTTAGTGTGCATTCCACCGTAATCATAAAATGTTCGCAACTGCTTATCGCGTCCCGTGTGTTGAGTTTGACCTGGGAGTCGATGAGGTTCACGGCTCCCATGTGTCGAGCCCATGAATGGTGGTGCAAGTGGTGTAAGGTAATTTTAGAAGACTTGATCAAGGCAGACAGATTTACAATTTTGTGTAGTGGCTGTCATAGTGTTTCATAAATATGTGTTTCATAAATATGACAACATCATGGGATAATCCCTCTGAATCATTAAAGAACGTAACTCCTGGAACCAATTGTTATCATTATCATCTAGCAAATATTTCAATGACACCCTCCTGACCACCAGTGTTGGGAATAACGGCATTTAAACTAACGGCGTTAGGTAAGTCAGTTTTTTTTTTCATGAACGGACTAATTTAACGAATTATTCTCCTCATATTTGAAATTTATTTATTAGTTTTATGGCTCAAAGTAAGCTACAAGACGTTGTGCAGTCGTGTTGCTCTTTTTTAATTTGCGCGCAATTAGAGGCAACGTTGTTGTCGGACCTTGTCACAATAAAAGTGTCTTGACAGCTGAAATGTATAGTCACTTTTATTTTGGAGGTGCCGCAGGAAGCATGTCATGACGTGACGGACGTGTCTCGCTTCTTGCAGCTTGGAGTGATTGTAATCAGGCACAAAGGGCGGCATAGCTCAGTGGTAGAGTGGTCCTCTCCCAACTGGGAGGTTGTGCGTTCGATCCTCAGTCCTTGTGACCATGTTGAAGTGTCCTTGAGCAAGACAGTAAACCTGAATTTGCTCTCAGTGGAGCTGGCTGGCACCCTGCATGACAGTAGCCAACCACTGGTGTATGAGTGTGAATGTAAGACTTTGTAAAAGGTTGCAATTCCGCAGTAATGTACTGTAATATCACGGTAATTGCTTTGCCGCAGCAGCTGTGAAGTTACAGTTGTGCTTTTACAATAATGCATTGTAATATCACAGATGTGAAATTACAGTAAATTGCTGTGAGTACATTTCACAGTACTTTATTGCTGTAATCCTTACTATGAAAGTCATGCAAAACCTATCCAATTATTTGTTGTGGAATCGCATGTAGCATGCACCAATCTCATATCTCGATCTCAGAGAGTCAATTCCTGCTCCCACAAAGTGAAGCATTTGTGTGCTCTTTCACCGCCCACATTTTACGCTGCTAGTTGGCTGTGCTCCATCCTACAATGGCGTACATGCAGGCGTATTTGCCCAATTCTACCTGTGCAAATTCCAGGAAAATACAAAAAGAAAGAAAACTCTACCCATGTCCACAGTTAGACATTACAATAGTATGTAGTAGAATTTCAGACATCATGTGACCATTCCTGAATACTCCGCCACATTGACAGGATTGTGGCGCCGCCACACGACGAACTAACAATGGAGAGCAGCGATAAAACTAGCGTTTATCCATCAACATTTCATCCAAGTGAATTCACACTACTTTAATGAGGACACAATGATGCACAAGATGCACAGGTTGGCTAATACAGATCCCTCCCTAGGAGTGCTTTTTTTTCAAGTATCGGTGACAACTGTTGGAATTTCCCCCTCACTACACTGGCGAGTGCTTGCGATCATGCAAAGACCAGGAAGGTTACACGATTTGTACAATCCAACTTTGCTCTTTGTGTGTGGTCAATATACCATCAAAGCTAGCAGCTTCACACAAGTCTTGCACTGTTATTAGGTATGTTAGCAATTTAGCATCTGCTAATTCAGCCGACGCTACCGTTGTTTGTGCTTTAAAAAGTACTGTTTATGTTGCTACTATTGGTCAGTTATTAAGTTCAATTGTGTAATTTCTAGAAAAAAGTAGTAGCACAACAAACAAACAAAAGTATTTACCTCAAAATCTGTGTGGTGGGAGGCTACCTTCATCCAGGTTAACATCTGCTGGTTCAACCACTGTGTGCCAAGTGCCCAATCGTATCCTTTGCCATCATTTTAATAATAAATAACGACTGTATACAATCAAGCTACACTTACACGTTAAACTGAATCAGTAATTGACTCACCTGATATGAAGTGGTTGGTACACAGGTGATAATGATTATGGCCAAACTGTAATAGTGAAAGTGAGTGTGAATGTTTGTTCGTCTACATGTGGCCTGCAATTTTATTGGCTGGCAGTAGTGTTAATTTTATCAGCCATTTTAACATTTAGTCTCAGGTTTCAATCACGCTTGTTAGTTTTTATCAATAGTTAGTCAACTTCATCCCGTTTTTTTTATCTAGTCCACTTTTAGTCAAATATAAATCTAGTATTTTAGTCTTTATTTTAGTCCAAGAATTTTATTCTTCTAGTTTTAGTCAACGTTTTAGTCATAACAATCATTTTACCCCTATATATATATATATATATATATATATATATATATATATATATATATACATATACTTTGGCAGCAGATAATGTTGAACATTTCAGATGTAAAACTAGTATATCAACAAGTGGCTACTGTGGTGCCATGCTACAAGATAGTAAATTAGCCAGCATTAGTTAGCGGTGGGATTAATATTATTGTTGGAACGTTATAGCCATTGGATTAATGTTACATTATAACTATAATTTACTTTGTTTTTTTTAACTGCTCACCGATATTCCACCTCCTGTCTGTCCCTCGTGTTTATGGCTGTCACTAGCTGCAGATTTGAAAGGGGGTGCGTCACTGTGTGTCACATGACAGTGCCACAGTGACAGATTAGCAGAGAGATTTTACAAAAAAATAATTAAATTTTCATCTCGTTTTTGTTCATGAACTAAAATGTCCGTAGATTTTAGTCCAGTTTTTATGAAGTGAAATACATTTTCGTCTCGTCTTCATTAGCCAACGAAAATGTACACTAATTTAGTCACAGTTATTGTTTATTAATGAAGGTTTTAGTCCAGTCTAGTCTAGTTTTAGTCCAGTGAAAAATGTGCATTGACAAAATTATTCTTGTTTAGTTTTCGTTGACGAAATTAACACCAGCTGGCAGTCGGTCCAGAGTGTACTGTGACCCTCATCAATTGAGGACAAGTGGTATAAAAATGTATGGATGAAGGATGATCCTAAAGAGAAAAGGATTTGCAATTTGAGACTGTTTTACTATTTACATATGTGTGTACAGTATAGCTATAAGGGTCCGTTTTTAATGACAGTTGAAAGATTGATTTCAGCTACATTTAATTTCTGGAGAACCAGCACATCTCTATAAATGTCTTTGACCTCTTCTGGATTCTATCGCTAGCAAATCTGCATATTATTATGTGAGCTGTCAGTTCTTCTCAAAGGAGACAGTATTTAAAGTGTTGACCTGCGTTTCTGATGAAAACCTGACCCTTATGATTTTGATCTTGACTGCACGGCAGAGCACAAAGCAGCAGATAATATTCAATGAGAGGTAGGGGGAGGTGTGGAGTACAGCCGAAAAGCTTGGATGCTCTTCAGCACTAAAAGCTGACTTGACATATGCCACAATGCTCGGCTATTATTCTACACCTGCTCCACCAAAGCGAGGCGTGCCTGCTTTCCGGAGGCTCTCATAAATAAGGCTGTTGAGGAGGCGGATGACTTTGAAAGCACAGAGCTTTCGTCCTGCATTCACTGGATTTTTTTGAGTCAGGATACAGCTCAGCAGTACTACAAATTTCTTCCACAGGTTGAAAAAAAAGTAATAAATAAAACAGTGGTGGGTGACTGCAGCAGTCTGTCCTACTTATTAGATGCCGCATGTTTCTGATGCTGAAAAAGGAAAGGTGGGTAAAAGCAAGAGTCATATTGGAGCTGGAGTTTTCAGCGATTCAGTTGTTAAAAAGTGATAATCACAGCCAGTCCAAAACCACATGCAGTTTATGCAAGGAAATACTGATTTCTCCCAATTTATGCTTGTCCTTGTGCAGTATGCACCAGCACTGCCTCAGGCTTGAACAATCATCAACATCTAAACATCACTTACAATTTTGCATTCCAAAGTGTTTTAAAGCCTACCAAACTATACAGCTCTGCTCAATTCATTTGCTCCCAAAAACGTATAAAAACCCTTCAATTTTAAATATTGCTATGGTCTCAAAAACTTATTTATACGTTTTTATGCTAGAGCATACAGTAGGCTTTGATGCAGCCTCTGACCTGAAGAGGTCGCTTAAAGCAATAGTAGTTATTACCAAAAAAGGCCAGCAGGTGGCAACAGAGTATAAGAGATCAACCAAGACCATGTTGCAACAAGCTCTTTTCACCAATGTTTTCAACAGGTGTGTGAATAATGTAAAAACTTAGCTATATTCTAATGCAAATTTCTGCAAAACGGAAACCGGTACAAAAATACTTTTTTCCTAATGAAAGAAGAGACTCTAATCTTTCTTTTGGTAGGTTCTATGTTTTTATAGCAATAGAACACAATATTCTGTAGGCCTTGCAAAATCAGTCAAAATCCAGTAAAACAGCCAGGAACGAAGGGGCTTGCTTCAGTGAAAATGGGGAGTGAATAAGTTAATGTGTCCATTGTGGCAACAACTAATCTTGTCAGCTACTATTTTCCACAACTGTATTTTTATTTGGACAGCAAAAAAATACAGCTATCAATGTAAATTCAATGCACTTAAATTTAAAAAGTTGGGTGCCTTGCACAAGAGGATCTCAACTGTAGTAGGACACAGGAAGAAGTATCCCACTGTCATCTTGCAGAGACATCACTCTATGCTTTGAAATATTATTTGATGTTTAAACAGCTTGTTATTGCTGTCAGATTTTGTTTTCTTTCATTCTATCCATTGTTTTCTTTTGATATCATTGACTGTGATTACACTCAGGGTAAGACAGCAGGAACTAGCATCTGCTGAATAAATTGCTGACAAAACGAGTCTGAGTGACTATGCAAATAAAGAACAGTTGGAAATGTTATTCTTGGTCAGAGGTGAGGTGTATCTGAGGTGTATTTTGACCATTTATCACGTTTTTAATGATACATTTTGTGAAGTCAAACTAGCAAATTAATATTGCTGCCACTAGACTAGACAATGCATACAGTGTGAACACAAACTGCTTTACAATTGTATTAGACCAACAACCAATGTAAGATCTATGCCACAACATTGGTAAGAACATTTTAAATGTTTGTCATTGAATATAAAATTTTCTAATTTACTGTTTTGCAAAAACAAGACAAAAAACAACAACAGAACAGTTGCATATAATCATTGTTTCTAATATAATAATAATAATAATAATAATAATAATAATAATAAATATTATTATTATTTTTGTGTTTTTATGACAGGTGGTCAAAATGAATTTGTTGAGCACCAAATATACCCATAGACTAAAAAAGCAACAAAAGACTATACTAGAATAGAAACACATGGCACATGGTACCATGGCATGTTTTCTCATTTAAAGTATGTGCCTTTGCTCCATGAAGGTTGGGAAACAAATCAGTATACTTGTCAGTTACACTGATCATTACCTGACAGGTGGTAAAGGGTTTGATGCTCCACAAGAATTGGGGGACATCCTGGATAGACACCTGTAGGCTGAAGGTGTTTGCTTGAAAAGGCAACATCTTTGGCTCCTCGAGGAGCTGACCCCCTCTGCTCTTCTCTGCTGCAACCACTCCCTGGGTGGCAAAGGGAAGGGGAGGGAGAGGAAAAGAAAGGTAAAGAATCATTTACATTTTGCATACCTGTACGTACAAACACCTGTTGCTAACCCTTTATTGATTTATATGAACAAGCAACGATTGACAGGTCTCCACACAAGTACTCTATTAGTGTCACAGTTACAAGTATCAACACAGCAGAAAGAAGTTTGCATTTGATGGAGTAGAAACGTGTGTCAATGGCAAACATGTCTCCCAAATTGAATTTCTGATGACAGATGACTTGTGTTGTCGCTTGCAGGTGATTATTTATCATCACTGTTGAGTGTCCCAGTGGGATGTCTTGCCTGTCTCCTCATCGAGCATCTTAGGTCACTCAGATTGAGAGGTGACACATGAACACAGAGGGATATCTATGAGAGTGTACTTATTCGTTGTGAAGAATGTGCTTGAGGCAAATTGCATATTGCCATTTCACTGGGGAACTTTTGACAAGCTTGTTTGAAAACACAGAAGTAACAGTAAGCAACCTGGAAAATAGGGTGTCTCATCTGCCTGGACTATCTGGACTCGTTTTCTGTTTTTCCCTGTAAAGCATGGTGCATGCCTAGTTTAGCGTGTTTGGGAATTTGACATTTTCTTTTACGTGCCCCTGGCGCACCTGACAATTTGGTGGCTGAAATTAGACTAAACTTCAGACCAGGGGACACCAGGTCTAAGTTGTGGTGTTACACGATTTTGGTGAATCTGTTCAGGGCACAGGCAGACAGATTATGAGCCACACAGTCATCTGTGGTGGATGTCATCATATTTCATTAAAAAAAAAAGACAGCATACATCGAACCCCCTGAATCAAGGGTGCTCATGTTTGGTCCTCAAGAGCCCCTATACAGCCTGTTTTCCATGTTTCCCTCCTGCAGCACAGCTGAATCTAATGATCAGCTAAATCAGCAAGCTTTGCAGAAGTCTGATAATGATCCTGATCATGAATCAGATGTGTTAGTGGAGAGAAACATGGAAAACAGGCTGGATAGGGGCTCTCGAGGACCGAACTTGAGCACCCCTGCTCAATGCAGAAATCAATTCATTGAACACACTGTGTTTATGATAGTAATCCACACATCCATTTTCTGCCTATTTTCATTGTATTTTTATCTGAATATCTTAATTATACTGCCCTCCTTGGCTGTGGCACAGCAAGTTAGCTTTTGCTTCTGTCATGTCAAAGATCGTGTACTTCTCGTTCACCAAATTCAAAGGGAATGAAAGACAACGCTTCCATAAAGCTAGTCGGCTGTGTTCACTCCCACGACAGGGAAAACTGTCCATTTGTATTTGCGTTTGCGAAAATCCTCACCCTCTTAAAATAACTGCATAAGTAATTTTTTTGGGCAAAAAATACTTTTTTTTGCCTAAATCATCTCCTCATGATGCAAATGGTTCATTTTAATTTGGTGTGCTTCCTGAAAAATCTGAAAAAAATGACTTAGGCGATTATTTTAATAAGAAGGTATTGAAATAGCAAAAGAAAGGAATGGCCACCCGTTAGCATAGTTAGTTAGTTAGTTTGCTTTGCACTAAACTTGGGTTGGGCACGGAAATACAGTGCTTAGAGTCAACTGTCCCTAAACTGCTGTTTGGAATTTTCCTTGATCCCTTTTTAACTAATTTGCTCCCAAAACGTATAAATGCATTCTATTTTAAATATTACCATACTCCCAAAGACATATTTGTTTTTGTTTTTTAATGCAAGCGTATACAGAAGGGTTTGATGCAGCCTCTAAATGGAAGAGAACTCTTGAAGCATTGGTAGTTATTACAAAAAGGGTCAACAGGTGGCAGCAGAGTATACGAGATCAACCAGGGCCATGTTGCAAAAAAGCTCTTTTCCCCACCGTTTTCAACAGGTTTGTGTATAATGTCAAAACTTAGCTATATTCTAATGCTAATTGCTACAAAACTGTACTTTTGTACTGACAGAAGAGACTCAAATCTTTCTTTTGGTAGGTTACATGTTTTCATAGCAATAGAACACAATATTCTGTGGGCCTTGCAAAATCAGTCAAAATCCAATAAAACAGGAGCGAAGGGGGTTGCATCAGTGTAAATCGCGGGGAGTTAATGAGTTAAGCAAGGATTTAATTTGCCTTACACACAAATGTACATACTGTAAATTAGACAGACTGGGAACAGGTGCTATTAATTGATCTATTGTTTGCTCTGTAGAATTATTTGAGCAAAAGACACCAATCATATATTTTTAGATAATGATTTTCTAAGTATTGATGACATTTTTGATGGCATAATTTTCAATTCAGCAGTCCTGTCAATAGAAGCAGAAAAGAAAAATACTCCAGAATGTCATGGTTTCCTAATGAAGATTCATAAAGCAGTAATGAGTCTGGCCCATCCACAGACTGGTTATTTAATGGAATAAAAAGTAGGTCTAGTACATTTTTGCCACTGAACCCTAAATTAATTACTTAAAAAAAATACCTGATCTGCTATTTCATATATCACATAAACAAATGTGCAACTTTATGAAATAAAAAAATCCCCAAATCAAAACAGGTGTACCGCAATCAGAAACATAATATACAAGTATTATTGAGCAGTTTCTTAAACAAAATAAATTAAAATGAAATAAACTGTATAGAACAATGCTATTGCAGACAGAATATAGCATACTGTAAATAAAATAAAACAAATTACATAAGAATCTACATTCCAGCCACCAAATTGTTAAATATAAATATATACATCTTAACGTGTCAAAAATATTGAAGAAGAAGATTGAGAATTCAACACAAAAGAACCATGATATCTATTCATATTTGAACAGTAAGGTTGGCAAACAGCCTGCAGTGTGGTAAAAAAAAAAATTCTAACACAATCTGAATGGTATAGCCTTGAAAATCAAGTTAAGGTTGAATAGCGCATTTGTGTTTCTTCAAGAGAATGTAGTGCAGTCGAAAAAGAAAATTACTCGCTATGCAAAGCATTAGCTTTTATTTGTCACGGCTTAAGAAAAAAAATCCTCTCATAGGTGTTTGTATTGAATCAGGCTTCGTGCAGAACCGGAAAGCAATGTGTGATTACTAAAGCTTGGGAAACACAAGAGAAACATGGTGCTAGGCACTCACGAACCCAAGGGATGCACACACACACACGTCTGGCATCTGCTTGGAAGGCATCAACCAAATTCAGAAAGCCAGCTGCCATTGATGGCTCTGACATGACAGAATGGTGGTCGCAGAGAAGAATGAGTCTCAGGGCTGAGCTCTCCTGTTTAGTCAAATCTCTCAAGGGATCTTGAGGAACCTGATTTCCCAGATGTTCACTTAGGGGATCTCAATGCTTAAAACGTGTCTAATCTGGGTTGCCGAAAGATAAATCAAGTCAAACATGATGAGAAAATAAGGATCGATTAACATTTGACAGGGACTGATTATGGTACCAAGAGCTTTGTCTCAGTGTTAAATCTGTCTCGCTGTAACACAATCAGTGGAACAATCAAAAATGTTTCCACTGATACATTTCAACTCACCGGGAAGTCTAACAAATAGTTACTGAAGTTTAAACACTGTCCAAGTTCGCCATCTACATAACAGCAAAACAATCCCTGGTTGACAGAAGAATAGATGGCATAGCCATAGACAGTTTTTGTTAGGGTTGTGTCTCTCTCTCTCTCTCTATACCATAGACAGTTTTTGCTAGGGGTGTCTCTCTCTCTCTCTCTCTTATTATATCAGATTATAAAAAAGTATGTTCTAATGACAGACGTTTGAATTTTTTTAATATGTGGAAGTGTGCACCAGAAAATTCAGTCGCTCAATTGGCACTATATAAATATAAGTGAATGTTAAGCTCTTTTCAATAAAACATAGCATGTAGCAGTCATTATTGCTAAATCATTTTATTTTGGGAAATTCCAAAGAAGACATTACATTGAATTTTCTTTCTTTCTTTTTTTGGGCAAATAACCTGGCATGCTTAGGCATGTCATTGTTGTGATTTCTCAAAGTAAAAAGTGGCTGCTTGTAAACAGCGGAAGCCAAAGAGATGGATCTGAATGTCATCTTTCCCAAACAGTTTCTACCTGCTTTTTGTTTGATGGTTTTGCACAATCAAATCTTTTGGTTCCCCACCTGAAAGGCGTGTGGCGTATCATCCACACAGTACACCCGCAGGCTGTAGCTCATGGAAGTGGCCTCCATGTTCCCAAACACAGCCAGCTTCAGCCTCTTGATGGCAGCCTGTGTCAGGGGCTCGCCCACCAGGGCGTATGAACCTGGCTGGTTGAGCAGCAGGTGGCAACTTGTGGAGTCCATTAGGCAGTAACAAGAAGTGGACTCATCCTCCACCAACATCACCTCCTACAACGCCAGAAGAGAACATTGCACAGTTTTCACCTCTTATGAAGATGTCTGAATGTCCCCAGTGACAGTAACCTACATTTAATATATTATATATATATATATATATATATATATATATATATATATATATATATATATATATATATATATTCTATAATACTTAGGGCTGTGTTTAATAAATCGAATAATCAATATCAAATCGATTTTCCTTTTCGAGCCCGATATTGATTCATAAAAACATGAATCGATTATTTAATATCTCTTTTTCCCATAAATTCATAAGAAAATAGAATTTTAAAGGCCACATTTTTGTTGTTGTATCTTACTGTTTTTTTTTTTTAAATTTACTGTTCACATGAATTTAAAAGTATTTACTTACGTTAATGAAAGACCTGACTTATTGCACTTTAAGCAATTCAGAATCTTTGTCATTTATATTCACAATTGTTGAATTAGAATTATGAAAATATTTTCCTCTCATCCTTAACTTAAGTGACGTTACTTCCCTTAATAAACAAAATCACTTAACCAGTTACTGCCTCTGCAAAATTTTAATTAGGAAATTAATGTTTGCCGAGTTTTTATCATGTTCTTGCTATTTAAGAAGAATTGATGTTCCAGAATTAATCAATATGTGATTGAATTGAAGTAAATCAAATAGAAAAAAAAATCCAAATTGAATCAAACTGACCTCTTGTGAATCAAAATCAAATCAATTGAGGACATTAGAATTGATACCCAGCCCTAATAATCCTGAAATACTTTTATATCAGTCACTGTTTACATACATATGCATATTAGACAATACAAGACATTATTTTATATTTCAGTTTGTTCTTTTAAATCAGGGGTGCAAACGTATTTTACTTGCAGGCCACATTGTTGTTCCCGTGTCTCTCATAGGGCCATTATGACTGTGAAAGTTATAAATGTTTAGCATATTATTACATTTAAAGGAACAAATTAATGTACAGGCAGTATAATTTAGAAATTAGAAGTCTAGTGTAATAGTTTATTTAAAAAAATAAATAAATATATATATAATATATATATATATATATATATATATATATATATCTTAAGTATTGCTCAAGTTACTATAAAAATGGTGTTGGTAAAAGGAAAATGCTTGCAATATCTTAAATGTATTATTCACGACATAATTTGAAATCTGCTATACATTTTAGCAAGAATCATTGAAGTTTATGAGCAGGATTTGCTTCAGAGGGCTACAAAATTATGTGGCGGGCCAGATGTGGCCCCCGGGCATTGAATTTGACTCCTGTGATCTAAACCACCATTTAAGAAGTGTCTGTTTCCAGCAGGTTTATTGGTCACTTATGTTGTATATATAATATTTTTGCACTCCTAAATTGTACTGTGAATTTTGATTCAAAAAGGTTAAATCAAATACTTTTATCACTAAGAATGTAAATTGCTATTTATCAGTACAGTATATGCATTCATTCGGTCTTTTACAATTTAAACTTCTAGTATTTTAATAATATCCCACACTTAAAAAGTATCAGGGAAAATATTTTGGTTAATTTCCAATAAGTAGCAGACGATTTAGAATTTTTGCTCCAGAGCTGGAGCTTACGCTTGAGGTCCAATGGAAAACAAATGAACAAAAAGGTGTCAATGTTTCTGCCAAATCTAATGACATATAAATAATGAGTTCAATTGCTGTAAAATAGACGCATTACATAAAGAAAACACCACCAAAACTTACAATATGAAGAAATAAGAGCATTTTTATATTCCACAGCACGGAGACTTGCTTTATAAAACTCATGTAAGACACTTACATTCCAGTTTTGTTCAATTCAAAAGTAGCACACAACATCAAATATTCATGTAAAGAGCTACACTGATGAAATGAATGCATTATGGATTGAACTATTTTTTCACCACTATAGGAAAAGATAACAGGTTTAAATCATAAAGAAAAAAAAATCTACACAGTTGGTGAACAATCCCTGAGGGACAAAAAACAAAACAAAACCCATTCCTTACTATAGTAAAGATGTTGGTACATAGCACAACATAAAATAGTCACTATGAGCAACATAGTGTTTTATTTATGAGACAATGGCATTCTAAGCACTTCATTATTTCCAACTGGAGAGAAGAAATTGTTTATACCTAGCTTTCCCCTGCATTACCGTTCCAACATTACAATACACCCAACATTTGTTTTCTGTGTGGGAAGAAGCAAGCAAGTATCAAAATACTGTAAGGTGTCACCGGATACCAAATATCCAGAATCAAACTGGATTTGAAATGATAATGGTAGTTATTCACTCTGTAATGACAAGGAAATCACAGCAAAACGAGTTATTGTTTGAACAAAACATCAAGCTCAAAATAATTTCTTTCTTCCTTGAGGAGCAATTTTGCTAATGAGTGACTTAATTTGAGGAGCAATTTTAGGCAGGTTAATCCCAGGGTCCTGAAGCAAGGGTTTTATTCAACAATAAAAACATGATAATATAATGGGGAGGTGGAATGTAGGGCTGCAGATGTCAAATATTTCAGCATTTGAGTATCCTACTGAAAATTCTACAGAAAAATTGTGTATTTCGGTAAACTATATTTTTACCTTTCACTTTGCAATGAACAACATATTGTTTTCCATTTTTATACAATCAAAATCTTCTATTTCTTAAATTAACATTGTGCATAGCATCAAACTGTCTCGAAAAATTTCCATTGGTGCTTTTGCAAATAAATATAAATGTAAACTTAAACTTAGCATTTCTTGTATCAGAAACAAGGCATGAAATACAAATTTTGTGCAACTTCACTTGAGTAGCTAGCATTTTATTATGCACCATAATAATACAGTAGGTTTATGGTTGTGCATTGCATGAGCGTAGACCAGCTATCTATAAATAAGACAAATATTCATTATGCTAGAAAAAGTTTTGAAAGTGCTCAAACTAAAATGAGGACACCTTGAGAGAAAATAGTTAAAATAAGAAATAAATACTGTATATTAAATGTTGGTTCAAGGGCATGATTCAAGTTGGAGTGTACAAACCCAATTCCCAAAAAGTTGGGACACTATACAAATTGTGAATAAAAACTGAACGCAATTAAGTGGAAGTGCCAAATTTCAATATTTTGTTCAGAATAGAACATAGATTTCAGGTCAAAAGTTTAAACTGAGAAAATGTATAATTTTAAGGGAAAAATATGTTGATTGTAAATTTTATGACATGTGTATGATTTCCTTGCATTAGTTAGAGCTGAAACACCCACTAGTTAACTAGTGAAAGACAAAACACACTACATGTTGAACTAGTGACACGCAAATGTTTTACTAGTTAACTATTGATGCCCCAAATATCCACTAGTTACACTAGTGAGACATTTTGGCTGAACTAGTTCAACTAGTGAGGTCCCAAATGTTCACTAGTAGAGTTAGTGGATGCCAACATGCTCACTAGCCAACTATTTACACCCCAAAAAAATAATGAGGTGGGGCAGACGTGCATCCAGGATTCCTATTGGCTGTGCAGTTAAAATACACCAATCAAGATTCTGATTTTGTCATTATACCACATCCTTTAATTTCATGTTTTACACTAGTTTACAAGTAGTTGAGTAATTGGAGCTCGTTAACAAGTGGATGCCTATTACCGTTACATGTTAACTAGTAAATGCAGAAACCCATACTACACAACTACTTGCATCTATTTGGACCTGACAAGCTAGCTAACTAGTGAGGCTCAAAATGTTCATTAGTTAACTAGTAAATGCAGAGATATCCACTAGTTACACAAGTTGGGCTCATTATGATGCCACTTGTTAACTAGTGAAACACATGTTTTCTTACAAGTAAACTATCTGGGTACAGAGTGAGTAACTAGTGACACAGATTTTCTTATCACTAGTTTACTAGTAGAAGGTATTTTGTCTCACGTTTCGGCATGAAGACTGAACTTGTACAGACTTTGACTGTGCAAGTTTCACACAATTGCTCAATAGGTGGCATGTGCAATCAACTAGTTAACCAGTGAAAATAATTACATTTCACTAGTTGACATGTTTGCCAGTTACAACACTTCGGAAGTTTACTAGTTGTGCGCACTAGTAAGCATTTTTGTTAAACTAGTATGAAGTAAATGACACCTATTATACTAGAATCATCATCTAGTGCAGCAAAATTCACTACATGTTAGATATTTGTTTTACTAGTTGTGCACAGTTTCTTACCAGTGCTACATAAGGGTCCACTAGTTAAAAGACACGCCCAACATGTAGGAAACATGTCAAACGTGTTCTGTCAAATCTTGTACAAATTCATTTCTTGGTCTGACTTGTGAAAGAAAATGCCTTCCACTAGTTAACTAGTTAAATAAACATCAGTGTCACTAGTTAACTAGTGACTTAGTCTGGATGTAACTAGCTTGCAAGAGAGAAACCAAGTGATTCACTAGTTAACAAATGAGGTCAAAATGAGCCCAACTAGTGCCACTAGTGGGTATATTTGCATTTACTAGTTCACTAGATCACATTTTGTACCTCACTAGTCAGCTAGTAAGGTAGGGAAGATCCCAACTAGTGTAAGTAGTGGACATTCTATGCCTTCCTAGTTAACTAGTAATAAATGTTAAATCTTACAAGTGAACCACTAAGGTAAGAAAAAATGCAACTGGTGATACCAGTGGACATTCGGCCCTTACACTTTCAAAATGCAACAGTAAACCATAGACGTCTCTACGACTCAAACGCCAACACGTTCACTATTGGACGGCATGCAAATAAAGCAAGCGGGAAAGAGACCTTTGATTGGTCGATATTCAAATTAGATGTCTTGAAGCTTTAACCCTTTAGTGCCTGGACCGCAATAACTCTAAAGAAAATAAACTGTATTTACAAAAAACAAACAAAAAAACAACAGCACATGCTTAATTCATCTCGCCCCCACCAGTTAACTCAATAAGCATTGTGGCTGTTTTCAGTTTGTTTGTTTGTTTTATTTTTAAATAACTGGATAAGTATTTTTGCACTGTATAGATACAGTGCAATATACAGGCATAGACAGAGAGTGACCAGTGGGCTAAAAAAATGGACACTATAGTGTGTCAGAAGAGGCTCGAACTAGTGATGTAGCAGCAATTTTTGGGCTTACTTGTTAACATACGCTCAATGTAAAGTTACTTGTTAACATGTAGTTAAGCTCAAAGTAAGCTTACTTGTTAACATGTAAGCTCAATGTAAGCTTACTTGTTAACATGCAAGCTCAATGTAAGCTTACTTGTTAACATGTAGTCAAGCTCAATGTAAGCTTACTGGTTAACATGTAAGCTCAATATAAGCTTACTTATTAACATGTAAGCTCAATGTAAGCTTACTTGTTAACATGCAAGCTCAATGTAAGCTTACTTGTTAACATGTTAAGCTCTATGTAAGCTTACTTGTTAACATGTAGTTAAGCTCAATGTTAGCTTACTGGTTAAGATAAGATAAGATAAGATCCACTGATTGTCACACCCATCAAAGTGGGGCGAAATTTGTTCTCCGCATTTGACCCATCCCCTGAGGGAGCGATGAGCAGCAGCAGCGCCGCGCTCGGGAATCATGTGGTGATCTAACCTCCCAATTCCAACCCTTAATGCTGAGTGTCAAGCAGAGTGGGAATCATGTGGTGATCTAACCTCCCAATTCCAACCCTTAATGCTGAGTGTCAAGCAGAGTGGCAATCGGTCCCATTTTTATAGTCTTTGGTATGACCCGGCCGGGAATCTAACCCACGACCTCCCAGTCTCAGGACGGACATTTAACACGTAAGCTCAAATTTAAGATTACTTGTTAACATGTACGCTCAATGTAAGCTTACATGTTAACATGTAGTTAAGGTCAATGTAAGCTTACTTGTTAACATGTACACTCAATGTAAGCTTACTTGTTAACATGTACGCTTAATGTGAGCTTACTTGTTAACTTGTAAGCTCAATTTAAGCTTACTTGTTAACATGCATGCTCAACGTAAGATTACTTGTTAACATGTATGCTCAATGTAAGCGTACTTGTTAACTCTTTGACTGCCAGACGTTTTCAGAAAACGGATATCGTGGGTGCCAGCCGAGAAAATTTTGTGTTTCGACTATGGAAACACACATACTACCAAATGAAAGATTGGACTCTCATCTTTAATCAAAAAAAAGTTTGTTTCTACCTTATTCCGTTTTTCAGTAATCAACAATAGAAAATGGTTAGTTTCACCCAAATGCTCTGTTTTGAAACAAAATACGGAGAAATCAAGCTTTTTGTGAAACGATATTATTTCATGCACTCTAGTGAATTTGACACCTTTTTTTTCCCATGAATGATGCCACAAACACCTAAACAGTGCTTTACTTCTGTAAAACACTACCACCAACAATGAAAAAAGTGTTTTTTGATAGCAAAATACGTTTATTTACATTCAACAGTGTAACAATTTGACAAAACAATTTGGCAAACTATTTACAAATGTGTGCAACCGTGGTACTATTTACAATTGTGTGGATGTTTCAAATACAGTTTTTCTTTTTGTAACACTCCCCTGTGTCCAATCATGATACATTTCCTCCCACCAGCAGTTTGAACGGATTTACCAACAAATGACAATTCAAATCCTCAAAAAGGGAGAATTTATTTCTGAACGGTTGCACTGGATTCCTTTTTATTTAGTATAGCATATAAAGTGGAAAGTGACTGCTCTGTATTGATTTTGAACGTTTGAGTGTCACTAGTTCAACATGTAGACTTTAAGAGGCTTTCGCTAGTTAACATGTCAGTGTTTTGTCATTCACTAGTTGACAAGTAGGTATTTCAGCTCTCACTAGTTAGATAGTGCAGGAAATCAGAGGTAACTAGTTAACATGTTAGAATAATTCACGGTCAACTAGTAAACATGTTAGAGCTTTTGTGCCTTACTAGTTAACTAGTAAGACTTTGAACATTACTTGTTTGGTCCAGTGGGCAACTAGTGCATACAAAAGCTGACTAGCTGCGAGTTTGGCACTACATGCATGCTTGTATGTGTCACTAGTTAGACTTATGTCAGCACTAGTTGGATAAATGTTGCAGAAAATGAGTGACATGTCAGTGATTTTGTACAAGTAGTATGACAAAGCGCAGAACTAGTACGGCTGAATGACCAACTAGTTCTGAAGAAGACTGCGCTAGTTGAGAAACACTACTGTCTGATATCAAGGATATGGAATAAATGCTCAAAGGGCTTGCCATAGGCTCACGCCTGAGTTGTGTACCCTCCCCAATCAGTTATGAAGCAATGCGCCCCACCTCCCGAGACCCGCATGGAAGGAGCAGAGGGAAAATTTTATTAAGTTGGTAGGAGCGGAAATATTCAGAAAAATCATGACATATTACAGGCATACTGAGTTAACGTTCAGTGATTTCCATGACATTTTGACAGGCTCGCCCAGTCACAGTTTTAGGTTTCAATGTGTTTGTTTGAGATACAAAATACAAATTTAAATTAGCAAACTGTGTTGCAAAATGGCTTATTTGGAGCCTAGAAACATAATGTGCATATCTACCCTCCTCATCCTCAAAAATCTGACCATCATCAAATGTTTTATAAGACCCAGTGTGGACCTATAGAATCCTGTGATTATATAACTTAATAGGTGCAGTGAGAACAAATAATGTGCTCTAGACTGATGCCTGGGGAGCAATATTTTTTCCACTCGTTAAAATGATAAGAAGCACTGAGCCTGCCTTCCGCACTCTTACTAGCAGCTGCTATGCAAGACAAGAAACCTCTAGCGTTCTCTTGGTGGTGGTCACTGACCTGAGCTCCAAAGTCCTGCTTTTTATGATGTACTATTTTATCATGTGCTTGATATCATTAAGTTACCCTATAGACAAAACTACAAAACAGAGAGTTGTATTATTATTATTTTTATTGTAACACATAAAACTGTAGCTAACAAATGGCGCACGTCTGTAAAGTGCATTTGGTCACTAAGCTTATGACTGAACATAAAAACTTCTTCCGGCAGGAAGCAACACAAAAAGTAACAAAGTACTGTAAGAAGTTGAAGGAAAGTACTTGATTTTTAGATGGATGGATGATAGATAGATAGATAGATAGATAGATAGATAGATAGATAGATAGATAGATAGATAGATAGATAGATAGATAGATAGATAGATAGATAGATAGATAGATAGATAGATAGATCTTGAGGGAATCCCATTCTAAAGTACGATTAACTTTGAGAATAATCTAAATTATTCTGATCAATATTACATTTTGAACAATGTATACTATACTATAATAATTTAGATTTATTTATTTAAATCAAAATCTGAAGAAAAAAAAATGCTCTACCGGTATTTTAAAATACATGAATCTTAATATGCAGGTGCAGCTCAATGAGAAAAATCCATTACAGGAGCTCAAGAAAAACTGAAACTTAAATAATATAAAGAATCACCACACAGTGTAAAATATTTCATGTTTATTTATTTATTTATTGATTGATTTTTTTTAAATATTGATGGCTGTAGCTTACAGATAACAAAACCCCCAAATTCACAATTTCAAGAGATTTGAATATCACACAATTATTTTTAATATAGAAATTAAGAAAAAATTCACCTTCTGAAAGGTATTTTCCACGTGTTTAATGACTCTATTGAATATATTAGTTTCAGTATTTTTAATGAACTAAAAAATATTTTCCACAAGAGTAATTTATTGATATAAAGTTTGTCTTCTCTCTCTCTCTCTCTCACTCTCTCTGAACAATCCAATGCATATTGTGCATTAAAATCAATATTATAATATAAATAAAATTTTAAACTGAATTTAGTTCTATTTAGCAGCTATATTTTCATTTATTTGTTTGCCATTTTGTAAAAGGACAATGAATACTTAATCAGTGTGGACACATTGGTGCCTGACCATAATAGTGATTGTATGATTTGTGATTATATACAACAAATCATAAATGATTCTGGTACAATCTGTCAGTAAGGTGGGGGCTTTAGGACCCAGATGCGGGAAGGCAGGGCAAGGAGGCAGAGGTGCAGTCCAAAAAGACGTTTTAATATCTAATCAAAAAAAAACTAACTTCAAAATACAAAATAAACTGAACTAACAAAACATGAAGCTAAACATGACAAAACAACTAAGGCGAGACTAACAACATGACATGGATCCTGATCAGGCGAAGAGGTCAGCGTGACGTGGCAAAAGACTTACGACAGTTGCAACAGCAAAAATGAACCGACACAGACAGGGGGGAGACAACCGACTAAATACACCAACACTAATGACATGACAAGACACACCTGGCTGAGGGCACTGATTGGATGACACATGAGGGTAATGGGGAAAGGTGGACACAATCAGGATTGACACAGACACCACACGAGGAAGGGCAAGTGACCAGAAACGAGAGGAGTCAGACTTTTCACAATAAAACAAGAAATGACAAGACAAGGGGAAAACACAAGGAAAACATGACAGGGAGTAAACAAGACTGAAAATAAACATGACACAATCAGAATAATGTCACCACTTAGTTCACCCATATCATGTAAAGTGGGGATTCCTCTTGTGCATAGAGTTATGTTAATGCAGTTTGAAGATGGGTTTCCATTTCCCTCATAAATACATCTTAACACACCACCGTATGAATTTTATGATAATGCAATAAGAGCTAAGAGGTCCTCTGTGGGTGCTGTGTATTTTAACAAGACATGCGAAAATGGATGTATGGATGGACTTTAATGGTGTAAAAAACCCTTTCTTTTTTTGCTCTCTTTTGGAAACCACTAGAGTAGGCCCCCGCTATTTTCGAGGGTTAGGGACCGGGCCGGATGAGAATAATGAAAATTTGTGTGTTATTGATGCCCAATATAAATACATTGGAAAGAAATACCACCAATAAGCATTTTTTCCCATGAAAAAGGGGGTTTGCCCCACCTCCAAAAGAAAAAAAATTCTAAACATATTTTAAAAAATACTTAACATTTTTGCAGCTGCAGAGATCCATCATAATCTCTGTGTCCCCCAATCAATATCAGAATTAATGTAATCTTATAATTATTCATATTCTTTTTAGTCAATTTCTTAGATTAACTTCTGAGAAACTATTTTCCAAGTCACACAACCTGGTTGCTTATGAAAGGTAAGCCTGACTAAACATGAGCCTGAATGAAATAGAAAAAATATACAAACATGCTAGACAGCATACTGTACATCAGTATAAAGTTGTGTTTTATAATATTAATAATATAATAATAATACTGAAACTTAAATTATTGCAAAGGCCTTTGCATCTAGACTAGAAACAGTAATCTCGACAATCATTCTTAGTGACCAAACAGGCTTTATTAAAGGTTGTCATTCTACTAACAATATTAGGAGACTCTTTAACCTTATTAGCATGTCACAGAGACATGATAAAAAGGCAGTTATTATATCATTGGATGCAGAAAAAGCCTTCAAAATAGTTAACTGGTCCTTCCTCTTTGCTGTTCTAAATACATTTGGCTTTGGGAAGTCATTTATTCACTGGGTGTCAGTATTATATGATTCTCCTAAAGCTACAGTTACTACTAATGGGATTTTATCTCAGAGTTTTACTCTACAGAGGCACAAGACAGGGATGCCCACTGTCCCCTTTATTATTTGCAATATTTATTGAGCCGCTTGCATTACCTATACGCCGGGATAGAAGGATCCAAGGAATTCCCTCCGGGGTAACAGAACATAAAATTAATCTATATGCAGATGATATTTTACTTTATTTAGAAGAACCTGCTATCTCGTTAGGGGAAGTATCTAACTTAATAACTAAACTCTCACATTTATCAGATTATTCTATTAACTGGACAAAGTCAACACTACTACCTATTACATAAAATTCATGGAACCCTGTAAGCCAGGACCCACACTACTCTTTTTCTAAAGGTAATTTAAAATACTTAGGCATAAAAATCTCACCTAATTTAACTGATTTAATTCATTTCAACTTTTTTTTTTAACAAAGCATTTACAGTGACCTAGAGCGCTGGAATAATCTTCCTATTTCTCTAATAGGACGAATAGCCACCATTAAAATGAAAGTTTTACCCAAAATAAAAAAAAAATTCTCTCAATGATTCCATTCAAATCTACGTCTAACTGGTTCCAGTCGCTGGACTCGGCCGTTACAAAATTCTACTGGGATAAAATAAAAAGAAGCAAAGATTAGTCTATCTACTTTTCAGAAAAGCAAATCCAAAGGAGGTCTAGAGGCACCAAATTGTATACACTACTATATAGCTAACCAGCTACAATATAGCAATATATCATTCTATGGGCACAACCCAACAGAGACACCAATTGTTGGCTGGAACTAGAACAGAAGGATTGTAATAACCTCAGACTTTTAGATTGACTCTTTATTACAACAGCGATTAAGCGACACAATTGTTTTAAAAACCCAATGATTTCCGCCACCCTGACCGTCTGGTGGAAGGCACTAGAAATTACAAAAGCATAATTGGAGCCCTGCGGGCTTTCTCCCATATGGCATAAACCCGACTTTCAACTTAACAATCAATCGTTTTATTTAGGTGTGTGGGAGCAGAAAGGAATTACACATCTCTACCATCTTTTCTCATATAATACGTTTATATCATATGCAAACTTGCTTCAAAAATACAAAATAAAAAACAGAATTTTTTTACATTATCTGTAAGTTAAAAATATAGTAAAGAAACAAATTCCAAGACTTCAGGGTATGCTTCAACCACCTGTTTTAGGTAAGGATCTTACAAAGCATTCTCCGACAACAACAAAAAAACTCTCAAAAATATATGTTACTTTCATACACAGATAAAATGTATTTACCTATCTCGAAATGGGAGACAGACTTGTCTATAGCTCCGGAATCAGACTTTTGGATTCAAGTTTATGATAACGTATAAAAAAATGACAAAACACACAAACTTATCGAATATAAAATTATTCATAGAACACATATTACTCAATTCATGATGAAGAAAATGGGACTCTCAGACTCCGACATTTGTCTCCAGTGTTTACAAAACACTACAGCCAGGGGCTGGGCTATGGTGGGGGGCGGCTGTGGGTGGGGGGGTCGGGGGCTGTGGGTTGGTGGGGTGCCTGGTGGGCCTGCCGTGCCCCGTTCTGCTGCATTGGGCTGGGGGCGCGGGCAGTGTTGGGGTGGGGGGCACACCGGGCTAATAGGCTAATTGCTCTCCAGCCGGTGGGCCCTGCGGAGCCGGGGGGTTGTGCCCTGGCGCTGCCGAGGCCTGGGGAGCCGTGGGGGGTTGCGCTTGCCCTGTCCTGGCCAGGGTCGTCGGCTCCCCTTTTTGGTGGAGGTTTTTCATGCATGCTAGATCCACCACACCAGCAACTACCAAAATGCAAACACAATCTGCTTCTTCCTCTTGTCGCTGAATCGGTGGAGGCTGATGTCTGTGGGTCTCACTCTGCTTCATCTATCCTTCCTTTCTTTCTTTAGTCTTTCCTTTGGTCTCTTGAGGTCTCCCTAATTTGTTGGAATTTATATGTTTCTGGGGTTGGTGAAAGATTCTGGTTTGTAACCCTGTGTGTACAGTAGTAGGTGGTGTCTGGTCGGTGCTTGATTTCACTTTGTTTCATCTTTCTTTTCTTTGATCACTCCTCGGGTCTCCTGACAACTTCACGACTATCGGGATTCTAGAGTATTCTCGGTTCAGGTAAAGGGTATGGGATTTTTAATAGGTTTCGGGTGAAATAATGAGCACAAACTCACATGCACGCACATATGCACACACACAAACTCACGCACATGAAAAAGAGAGAGAGAGAGAGAGAGAGAGAGAGAGAGAGAGAGCAATGATGATGACATGTTGAATAGGTAAGAAGAATTAACAATATTGAGCTCTCTCTCTCAAAAAGAAAAGTATACAGTTGTGTTTTTTGTATGTGTTGACTTTGTATCACAGTGCAATATAGTTTATTCATACCTCCATTCCACTTGCACCTAAATCATCTGCAGGCACAAATCCACAATTTGACAAAAAGTTTATCATCCAATGGACTACCGGTACAAAGTAACACATATCCGCACTGAGTGCATCTGAAAGTTGTAGTTGCTTGAGCTCAAGGGAAAATTGCAAGCCATGCAAGCCATTGTTCAAACTTTGTTCACCCTTCTTGGCACACAATATTTTTCAATTCTTACCGGTTAATAGAATCAATATAGAATTTAAATCCAGACTTGCCAAGCACAAACAAGCAGGGCTCTAAATTAACAGGGTTAAAATTAATTTCGATGGGTGGACATAAATATTTACTAGCTAATTTGTCTGGTAATGTGAGAACGAGGTATAGACCTTTTTCACAAAATCCGGAAGTTAAGTGATCAATGTCGCATCAACTTCCGGTGTCATTCACAGCGACTGCAACAATGCCGCAGGCGAAAAAAATAAAAGCCACTGAATGGTACTGGGATGCTCTTCCTGCGTTTTAACTTTATTAAAGCAGCCTTGCCTTTTATTTCAATCGTTTTCCTGCAACATGGAACTAAAACAAAAGTGGATTCGAGCAATTCGGCGAGATTAAAAAACACATTTTATTATCAGGAATGAGAAGCAAGCAAGTCTACAGTTTCGCCTCCGAGGAATTCGTGTTGGGGCTAAAGTGTCAGATGCCCGAAACCCGAGGCTGTTCCAAGCCTTTTCCCTTGGATTAACTTTAGCTTAAGACAAACATTTTCCACATTTTAAGATGACTAACAAACACCAAAGGCCCTGAACTGGGGTTTCATAAATTGCATTTTCTTATTTTAAGATTTTGCAGAATCTAGTACCAAGATAAAGGGAAAATACAGGTGTGAAAACAATCAAACAAAAGTGCAATATAGTACGTAGGGCTGCTTAATTATGGAGAAAATATTAATCACTATTATTTTGGTAAGAAATGAAAACACGATCAGGAAGATCATTTATTTTTGGTAGAAAACAAGAAAATGTTTAAATGTAAAAAATATTCAGACAAATAAAATTCTTTGAAACACTATAATTATGCAAGTTCCTTTTGGGTGAAACAAAATTGAATCGTTATTTTAAAATTTAAAAAAGGTGCAAATGTATAAATTTAAACAACTCAAACTACTCAAAAGTAGTATTAATCTTTTTTTTTTTTTTTTTTTACAATTATGCTGATTTTGTAATTGTGGAGTGTAATAATTGCACAGCCCTACAATATAGCACTTTATTGTATATATTCAGTGTGGTTTTGTCATATTTACTAAGCTCATTTTCCCTCTTGCCAGTAAACATAGTACCAGCTCAGTGGTCTAGTGGTAGGTTGTGAGTTCAATCCCTGGCTGGGTCATAACAAATGCAGTTAAAAATGTTGCCAGTTATCTCCCTGCTTGACACTCAACTTAAAGTACAAATAAAGATTGACACTTGATGCTCTGTTTCAGAAGTGTTTTAAGCTTCTTAAAGGGACTACACTATGGTATTTTAAGCCCTTCCACAGTTAACTAAAGGCATATAATGATGAGTTATTTCAGTGGGTATTTTTCTTAGTAAAATTGCCCCGCCCTTCCCCCTGTGGGTGTGCCCCTCTCATGACGTCGTCAGAGCCGCGCCCACGAAACATGGTTTTAAGACGATTTTTTAAATGGACTCCATGGGCTGCAAGATCTCTGTGTTTGGTCATGCAAACCATAAATTCTTGAATAAACGTTTTAAACAAAATGGGTCCTTGCCGCAAGAAATCGTGGGAGACCCACGCCCTATTGCTTATGGGGCGAGCACACTATCCACTACATCGTCCATTCATTTTAATTAATCAGCGCAAATGGCTTGCAGTTTACACCAGTGTCAGCCAATGGATTTTAAGACAGCCAATTGTCATTTCATTGCACTTTGGCATTGCCAATGTGAAGAATAATTGATTGCTGGACAGAATGTTTATTGATAAAGGCTAATTTTGTCATTATCCCATGGAGGGAGGTCTCAGAGAAAGTGGGCGTGCGTTTAGTCCGCAGAGGCGGTGCGGGTGTGGGGCCGCACGCGATGACAAACCGTGCCAATAGCTCGTTTTCTCAGGTTGGGAGGTGCTGGTGCTTGGAGAGCAGAATAACCTAGAATTTTTCATACAGGGGCGAATGGAGGAAAACACAATTTTGGTCATGATTTTGGTGAGGAATTAGCATTTTAACATGGCTAAAAGCTCAAAAAAGCAGATTTTTCATGTTGCAGTCCCTTTAAAAATTAGAAAGAAAAGAAAGATTTAATTTACTTGAAATAAGGCCATTTAACCTTTAAACAATAAGTGTTTATGGTTTATTTTAAGATTTAATTTCCTTGATTTGTTGCTTAGAATAAGTGTTTAAAGCTTATTTTAAGATTAATATCGATCAACATGTTTTTCTTATTTCAAGAATTCTAAGTTAGTAAATTTATCTTACTGCACTGGCAGATAAATCTGCAGTATGCATACTGGGATTATGACACACGTACAAAAACACAAACACACACATTGCCACCATCATCATTGAAAACAGACTATAATACTTAAATAAGGTCTTACTATGAATTAGGCCAACAGAGTTAGTGGTTACATCCGTACCTTATGAGAGACTGTGGGGCAGTGGGGTGGCGCTCGTATGTGACTTAATATCAGTAAACTACACCCAATCAGGCTTGGAAAGTAACGGAATACATGTATTCCATTACAGTTACAGGAAAAAACATGTAATCAGATTACAGGTACATTTATTAAAAATGTGGATTACTTCGAGGGATTACAATTTCTACAATGACAGAGAGTGCGAAAGAGAGCGGGAGAGAGAATGAGAGAGAGAGAGGGCAAGAGAGAGAGAGAGAGCAGGACAGAGCGAGAGAGAGCGAGTGGGACTGTTGTTACATGTCGGGGAGGTGGGAACGAACAAATTGACTAGTCGTGTCCTCTACATGCGGGCAGTTTGAAAAAGCTTCACAGACGGGAGGAGGAGATGGCGACAGGTATTCACTGGAACTTACTCGGAGCGAAAGTTTGAGCTGAGAGTCCAGCGGGATGCTACACGCTGTAGCTTCTTGCTAGCTAGCCCGCTAGCCTACAACCATAATGTGAGTTACACCTTCCAAACAAATCTTCCTCCCACCAATGTCACACATCGTCATGCTCATTGGATGACTATCTATCTATCTATCTATCTATCTATCTATCTATCTATCTATCTATCTATCTATCTATCTATCTATCTTTAATTACACAAAGATTTTTGCTATTTGTAGGCTGCCCGGGTCCCTGTCGGCCGCAAATAGCAGGGGCACATTGTATAGAATATATATTGTGGTGATATTTATTTTTATTTTGTCTTCATGAGCATACTCAATATTGGAATAATCCAAAAGTAATCCAGTTACTTTACTTTAATATTATGGTACTTTGATTACATTACTAACTACATTTTTTAGCAGGTAACTTGTAACTGTAATGGATTACATTTTAAAAGTAACCCTCCCAACCCTGCAACCAATCATAAACAAACCGATCATATTGCTATTTTAAGAGACTGATGTAGGCCTAAATTAGAGTCATATGCCCAGTTCAACCTGTGAAAATATAAAAACAATCGCCACAGTATTTTGGATTATATTGGCATTCAGCCTTCCTACCCATAGACGCTCACTATAAAAATCTTAACGTGTTAAAAATACGACTAATCGTTTCTAATTTAGGCCTACATCAATCTCTTAAAATAGCAATGCTGCCATAGACATACTGTTACTTTATGTTTAGGGGCTTCAAAAAGAAAACAAATCTGAGAGAATTTTCACTGGGAAAAAAAAGGCATTGTCTTTGGCTAGTAACTTTAGAGAGTCACCAGCCACATCGGCTGGTCATCAACAAAGTTAAGTTAGAGCACTGCACACAAGCCATAAGAACTGTAAGAACTAGCAATGCTCTATAACCTAAGGCCCTGCATTATAAATATTCCAATCATTGTAATAAAACTCTAAAAGCTTATGGTATAGAACCATACCTGAGTCTATAAGAAAAAAGCCAGCAGAGGGAGTCTTTTTGGATTTCTACTTTAAGAGCCACAAAGTTTCCTGGTCTGAATGGTGAACTTGATTTCATTCATTTCTCTCTCTTTGGTAAAAATAAATAGTAAATAATTGGTTAATAGTGTTTCATTTTTTAGTGGTGACGTTTAAAAGTATTGCTGCTTGCTGATTGGATGTTTAGCACCAGCTGATTGTGTGCCCAGCCCACATGGAACATGTGACTTACCTATATAAAAGCAGTTCAATGACAGTCCATTTCAGCTTGCCCTGACGAAGGCCTAATAAGGCCAAAATGCGTGGGCAATTTTTTTTTTAATCAATTGGCCATGTTTGAATAAAGGCCTTTTACTTGTAACACCTTTAAGTGCCTGAGTTTTCTCTTTTTGGAAACACTCTTAACACAGTTCACACATAAGAATAATGGTCACTGGTTTAGGAAAGAGACGCATCGTGACAAAAACAGTCCGATCGTCTTTATGTGTGTACCCTGCTTTAGCTGTATTGTCCAGAGTTAGTCATTAATGAGGGCCAAGTTTAGAATTATTACTATATTACAGTAATCTATCTACACTGCTTTGTAACCCGTTTCAAACCTGCCACCTGCTTCAGATGAACTCCACTTCCTACTTCAAATCCTCTCACTCATGCGCCATAACCTCCTGTTGGTCTTTAGTATCTGCACCTGATTCCACTGCAGCATCAGAATTCTAACATTTGGTCATTAGATATCTAACAGTATTATCGTTTCTGAATTGCAATGTGTTACAATATTTTTGTTCTTTAAGATTTACTCTCACTGAAACAAATGCATCAAGTACACTTAACATTAAAACACCAACATGACAAGAGACAAAAAAGAAAGAAGAAAGATAACAAATGAAAATACTCTTAACTGCTCAAGTGTAATGTTCCTGACAGAAATATTAGTAGTGATCTTTAGTTTAAAGCAGGGGTGTCAAACTCATATTAGCTCAGGGACCACATGGAGGAAAATATATTACCAAGTGGGCCGGACTGGTAAAATCATGAACGACTCATATATTGTTCCCAGAATGCATTGTGTGGCGCAGTTAATGAAATTATAGGACCTTAGTTATATCTACTTGTTTTGCATATACGACTCATATATTGTTCCCAGAATGCATTGTGTGGCGCAGTTAATGAAATTATAGGACCTTGGTTATATCTATCTGTTTTGCATATACGACTCATATATTGTTCCCAGAATGCATTGTTTGGCGCAGTTAATGAAATTATAGGACCTTAATCAATGTCATATGTGTTTGTGTTGCCAGTAGCTGAATGTGTCGTATTCAGCACGTTTGTTTGATTCATGTTGGTTAATGTTTTTATTTTTTCATCAAGGTCAATTCCATGTAAAAATTGCATTGCTAATCTGAGGATTACTTGTGAAATTACAAATTTATATTTAATGATTTTGACCGTCTGATTAATTGGTCCAACATTACTCTTTTTTTTAAACTTTACAAGATCATCTCATAGGCCAGATTAAACCCCCTTTGCGGACCTGATCCAGTGGCGGGCCGTACGTTTGATACCGCAAGTTTAAAGGTATTTCACCACACAGTTGCATTAATTATTTGTTTGCATATTATTTAATTTGTGAATGTGGGTAGCTAAAGTAAAAATAACTTCAAGAAGAAATAAGCTGGCTAATTGATATCATTGTCTGCAGTCACTGCTGCTCACTGTATCTATCTAGCTACTGTATGTCAAATTGGCTGCTGTGAAAAGGGTCAGCAAAATATTAAGGCTATGTGGCCAAAGACTTATACACGATAGTGTGATGCATGAAAGCGATACAGCAGTTCTTAGACTTTCCATACAGCCTCCATTTCTGTGTTCAGAAAATAATATTTGCAGCAAGAACAAACAATGGAGAGAGCAACCTTCCTCTAGATAACAAGCTCTTTTAAGTGCTGACAACCACCACAACAGCCAGAGGCAAACCTGTGGTATTCATTATTTTGACCCGTGTGTGGCTTGCTAAAACTTGTTGTCCTATTTACATTTACATTACAGTCTGACTGCATTTTCTCCTCATTATTTTCACTCCATTCCATAGTTGTCATCATCTTGATGGTTACAGCTATAAAACAAAATAATTTAAAGTGACAAAGAGATTTTGCCTGTATTGGCTTTGTGGCTTTAGAATTAAATGCTACAAGACTTTTAACTAAGAATAATATCAAATACAGCTTCGATGGAGAGGGCAACCCATTCTTACATCATAGAGATAAAACACCTACAGGTATGCAATACAAACCGAAAGCAAACAAACTTATTTTGGAAAACATTAGATGGTGAGATGCTGAGAAGAAAAGTAAAATATCATCCGAGACTGCTTGTGCCTGTGTTGATATATTGCAGGAAAACATACAATTGCTAGCAGCACCTAAACAACCCCATGCTTTTCCACCTAATTTCCTAACGTCTAAATTCATTGTGCAGAATCTTTCCTGATCCACAAATCAATATTTTTCTTGTCTAACAGCCCCCTATGCCCTCTATTGTAATTCCCTTACCATTCTCCCTGAATGACTGACAGCAGTAGTGCCTCCTTCCTGCCTATTACTGGCTATAATTGCTTCTTTATTTTACCCCTGCTACAACATTACCTTTATGTGGCCTGATGTCACCCTGCGGACAGAGACAACATAAGGCAGGATCAATCCGCTCTCACACAAAGCTTAGTTGTCTATATAGCTTGCACATAATTAACGAGTCACACAGCATACAGCTCATATAGATTCCAAAAGCTGTTGGAGCCTTGCTGGTTGATTGTGGGAGAGAGGTGAGTTACACCATAGACTGGTCACTATACAATCACGGGGCACATATAGACAAATGACGATTCACACTCACATCTGCACCTGTGGACAATTCATAGTTTCCTAACAACGTATGTTTTGGAATTTCGGCGGAAACTGCAAAAGCATGGGAAGGTTAATACAGGTTATTAGAATGCTACTCTGGAAGTTGATTGCTTACAACTTTAGACATTCCACTGTTCATACGTGACTGGCTCTGGCAAAAGGGTCTTCATGTGCCAAAAAAATCCAAATTGAGATATTGATATATTCAAATTATGCACTTAATTCCCTTTAAAATGATATTTAATGCATGTAAATACATGTACGTACCTCAAATAGTTACAGCAATTTTAATGTTGGAAGGTTGAAATCCCTAGTTTTGAGAATAGGGGGTTTAAAGTTTTGGGACGTGCATCTTTCAAATGTCCATAGCAACCAGTACCTAAGGAAAAATATATGAACCTGAAATTTTCAGGAGCTGTTAAAATATCAGTGGAAAGTCAATTCCAATTGCAGCTAAGGCCATTGTCCGAGATTTGAACCCTTTAATAAAAGTTTTGGAAGTTTGAACTCTCAACATATGTAATTAGCCTCACCTTTGAAGATCACATTCAGCTTGCAATTTATCCTCAGCATCAGCCAAAGTTTAGTTATTTTATTGTTGCTCCTTGTGTTCTTCCTTGTTTAAACGAGGTCATAATAACGCAGTGGGAAATTTGAATTAATAATTTTGTGTGAAATTAAAGATTATTTGCAATTTGGTGTAGCCTGTGACAAGTAAGTTTATTGATAACATCATGGATGTTATGTCTCAAATCAAATGCTTTTGGTTACATAAAGGAAATGTTATGATGGTTCAACACAGTTTAGTTCCCCTCCACCCCACCACCACACCCTCACCGTAGTACAAGGAACACAACAATACAAGTCACGCCTTACCCTCCGTGGATTTTGGGGCGGGATGACTCGCCATCGCAGGGACCATCGCGATGATTTTTCATATTTAAGTTTCATATTTCACATTTTATTTTAATTTCATCCCACTTATAGACCATAAAGTGAAAATTTGTGGTGATGTTTGCGACTCAGGCTGTCGGTTAATTTTTGACGTATGACAAGTGGCGTGTCATCTTTCATAGATGCCGTCTCGTGAAATTGACATCGAGAAGTGATCAAATCATTACATTACTGTATTTACACATTTTGCTGTCAGTCATGTCAGTGACACCTGAGGAGATTGAGTGACAGCACCTCTCAATGCCTGACTCCGCCTTTCTTGCACCTAGTCGGTGGACATGCCTTTGTCATTTGAATTGAAAGTAGAAATTGATTCATTCAGAAAGAGATCCCAAAATTGAAAATTATCTCTGGATTACAAAGCACGGTAACCGGACCGCCAACACGCATCTACGACAAGGTATAATTGTGTGTTATGACATGCCCGTCATTCATTCATGCATTCATTATGGTGGACTTAAATTTTTTTTGTCCATCCAGTCATTATCAGAACCGCTTATCCTCACAACATTTATATAAACCATTTGTGAATGCCATTTAAGGCAAGAAAAAAACAGGTTGCTTTTAATAAACAGGTGCAAGACTCTGCAATTAAAACTAGAGACCTCAAGGAAGCTATTTGTGGAGAAATCTCAAAATCGACATTTTCGTGCAAACTGTACGTTTTCGTGTGTAGCTCGAGAAACATCCTTCCGACATGCGGATCATTTGCCGGAGCGGGTCACATATAGACTGTTTTTTAGAGCAAGTGCTAGTCAGGGTTAAGTTCTGTACATTTTTATTGCTTATGGACAGACAGGTGGAAGGGTGGACAGACAGACCGACAGCCTTTATTAACGCTGTGGGGGGATTTGTAGTTGTGAAGGATTCCAAAATTGTGTGGCGTGAAGATCAATATTTTCACCCCCGCTGGTCAATACCTCTGCTATTGTACTTCCATAACTTTAGGGATGTTGCCTCTGACTGCTCATTTAAATAAATCTATGCCTCAAAGAACTGCTGGCTTCTCAGATCTGACCTGAGCTGCAGGTGATAAAAAAAATATGTGGGCTTTGTACGATTAGCAACATCTTTGACACAATTTTAAAATATACTGCTTGAGACGAGATTGTGTGGGTCTTGGCTGTATACTTAAAAAAAAAAAAACTTTTAAAATATGCCTACAGCTGCTGAAGTTATTTACCATAGTTGCATGGCCCACAAAAACAGATGGACTTCATTGTCTGAAATAAACCCAAACAGATATCATTATGGTTGAGAGGTGTGACAACATCAACAGCTGGTGCTTAATTTGTTTTTATTCCTTTTCAGGAGAATTTCCTTGGTTCTCGGCAAAGTGATGTGTCTATGCAGGGACAAGGACATGGAGTTGTAGTATACTGAAACTCATGCGTCAGCTAACCTTATCTGCATGCAATGTGGATGGAAAACAAAAGAGGTAGACAATAAAGAGATTCTGGAAAAAAAAAGTATCGACAGACTGCCCATTGGAATGTTTTGAATTTATTTAAGTATTAAAACCTATTAATTCTGACAGGCTATGTATACTTCCATTTTAGCTTACATTTACTTACATTTTAGCAATCCCGCAATAGCGTAGATTTTTTCTTTTTGGTGTTAATACATTACTAAAAAATTTTTATACTGCTTTTATATTGCTTATTTTTGTGATATCCACGGCTCTTGCTCTCTTACAATATACAGTATTATATCACTTGCGTCAGGCCAAAACCTTGTACCTCGTAAATCGTTACTTTTCAGGAGACGCCAAAAACGTTTTTTTCAACCATTAACATTGCATCATCAGAGAGAAAGCCATTTTTAACACTTTAGATTGGTCAATCTTTTGTAAAAATAACACCCACATACAGTATGTGTATTGACCAATAGTACAGATTTTTGGAAAAAAATATGATTAAATTTGTCAAATTGTGACTTACAAAGTTTCGGCCCGACACCAGCAATGTGTGTTTAAATGTGATTGTATTGTTTTAAAAGTGTATTTAAGCACAATAACAAATGTAAGTGCAAAAAAACTTAATAAAAAGAGGGAGTACTGTATTTAAAAAGGGTATTTCTATAGTGCTGATTTCACTTATTGCGGGGTACAGTGGAACCATTGTGGAAGAAAAACTATTGAAATAGAACAAAATCTAAATTGTACTTTATTTTATTTAACAGGTGTGTGCCTGCAGTACTTACCTCCCATTTACTGTCCTGGGTTCTCCTTTTGAGCTGGATGTTCCAGTTCTCAGAGTCCACCTCGGCACAGTGAGCCATGGTCATGGCCACTGGGCAGGATAGGTCCAGACCCGGAGGACCATACATCACTTCAGGGCTCAGGAGGATTTCACAGCCTTCCAATGTATTGGCACTAAGCACAGTATGACAAACATAGGTCAGTGTGCGTGGTACGGTACAAAACAAAAACAAAACATTATCCCACAAGGCAAAGTGCTCACTGACAGCATCCACGACTCCGCTATCCATCCAGTGGAGCTAACATGCTGCTGCGCATCTCTGTGGCAGGAGGTAAGACTCATTGCAGGGGAGTGTATGTTTACCTATGCATGGTGCCAGAATACTGCTGTTGTGTCCAAACACTGTTCTGCGCCGACAGACTTTATTAGCATTAAGTGCCGACCCTTCTTGCTTCTGGTTGTGGTTTACATCCTCCTCACTGCCAATAGCAGCAGTCAAAGCAAGGCACTCTTGAACTCTGCTAGGCCATCAGTGAGCAACAGACAGCACACCCAGGTGTTTTTCTCATTACAGCTGATGACTTCAACCACACAGATATTTGCAAAACTACACCAAGATGTGGCTTTTTCAAAAACAGGAGGAACCCTTTGAGATCTGCTATACATGAACTGCCAAAGGCACAGTAACCCCCCATTACTCCCATTTAAGGATTACATTTTTCTGTTAATCATATAAATCGGCCAGTAATTGGTGTGGCCAAGGAAATTAAACTCAACTGTCCACAATCTCTGGTTGTTCAAAGTCAACTCAACTTTATTCATTTAACATTTGAGACGGCAATTACTTTTTTACATAGACCAGATAGTTTTGCAGTTTTTCCCCTTAAGTTTTCATCAAGAACGAACATTTTATAGTCGAGGCCAAAATAAATAGTTTTGTCTGAAAATACGTATGATGTTTTATGTTTGTACCATGTGTGTTTCATTTTTATAATTGTGTTTTCAATTTTGCTCTTTAGTGTTCTGTACATGCTTGGTAGTGTTCAACCAAAAGCTTAGTTGTGTTTTTTCAATGAATGGTATGCTTGTTAAGAGATTTGATGGCAGAGAGAGGGATACCAGGGATGAGCAATTTGTGTGTGATGTTTGGAGTTTTGTGTGTGCACTGTGCAGTTTTTGAAAAAACAAAACAAAAACAAAAACATACAGGTTTGAAAAACGTTAGGGGAAAAAAACTAATGTTATTAGTGGTCATGCCCCACAGGTAGGATGTGAATTGAAGAGAAAGAGAGATTCTGGAAGGATCTCGACAAAGTGGTTCAGAGCATCACAGACAGTGAGAGAGGAGTGACTGGTGCAGATTGGATATGTTGGTAAAGGAAAACAATGGTGATACAGCACTTATGGTTATGTGTGGTAACCAGAACAGGAACTAAGAGGGACAAGGCAGTCATTTACTTTGCAAAAAGGAAAGAGATGGCTGTAGTGAACACTTTCTTCCAAAAGAGGGAGGAACATAAGCTGACCTACAAAAGCTAAGGCATTGGAGAATAACACAGCTAGAATACTGCTGCATCTTGTGCAGACTATGTGGCCTAAAGGAGAAGGCAGGAAAGAGTGTGACCCAGGGGTCACCGACATAGTGCCAGCGGGGCTGTTATAAAAAAAATAGCTCAAAAGTGATGGACCATTGAGATTTTCTGGGATTGCTATAGAAATAATAATTTAAAAATGTAAATACTGGCAGAGATTTATGAAAATAATGTTTTTATGATATCTTTCTGTTTCCTAATTATTCAGAGAAATCATTAACATGACCAGTGTCTTCACATAAATCAATATAATTAATTATTAACAGTACCACATACTAATACTATTAAAGGCAATTTTAGAAAATTTGTTATTTTATAAGTGTATATCAAATCAATAGCCCTTGGCACTAACCAGTCCCCAATAAGTTTCGAAAAGGTTGGTGATCCCTGGTTTAGCCAGACAACATAAGATGGTTATTTGTAAGATGACGAACAGCACATAACACGGCCGACTCACAACAGAGGCTGCAGCCTCAACCTCTTTATAACCTAGAGCCTATTAACCTGTGCGTCCTGTTATTGACTTGGCTGTGTCTGACCACTCTTGTGCATTTTGTAACATCACCTGTTTGAACCCACAGGAGGCCCCAGTGGGAACTGTGAAGGAATGCAACCTGACTTCTGAGGTGGCTGCACATTTTATCAGGATTTTACAGCACAGCCCTGCTGATTTTATTTAACTTGCATCCTATGATTTTATTGTTAATCATCTTAACATCAAAATAAAGTCAACACTGCATACAGTGGCTCCAGTTTTAACTTAAACAATAAAAATAAGACTTACACTAGAGTGGAGAAACGACTAAATCTTTTTTTTTTTTTAAATAAATTGTATGACTTCACAGAGGATATGGTAAAAAAAAAAAAATCCAAGTTGACAGTTCATCATGAGCTATTTTGTGAAAAAAAAAAATCAAAATCTATAATAAGGTAAGAATAGGAAACAATTAACCATTTTTTAGAATTCATCACAGATAATAAATAACAATTCCCAATTGCTTTTTTTCCCATCAGCCACTTACCTGACACCAATTAAAAAACAAACAAACTCTACTATAAAGATAACTTGATAATTCAAATCAACTCACAGTCCTTGTGTTACCGGATCTCTTTTATACAGTAGATCAACAGATTTTATTCACCGACACCGCAACCTTTGTTACTGTTTTTAACTGCTTGAGATCCTACATCACAGGTCAAAGTTTCTTTGTAGCTATGGATATTTGGATGTTTCTCCAGAACACATGAAATTAAGTGTGAGGAGCCCCAAGGGCCAATTTTATATGCAATTCCCCCTTGGGGACATCATCAGAGAACATTGCATCAGCTTCCACAGTTATGTGGATGACACACAATTTTACATGAAGTCATGGATGGCAGGGATTTTTCTACAGCTCAACAAGGACAAAATAGAGGTTAATGTTAGTGATTGGTTCTGAAGGCATGAGAGAAAAACTTTTACCAAAATTACAAGAGGAAAAAATACAATTACAAATCGTCAATGTGTAATAAAAAAAAAAAAAAGAAGCTACCCGAGTATTATTATTGACTCTGATCTTAATCTTTTATCCAAAATAGGTTTCCATCCAAAATAGGTTACCATCTTAAGAATAAAGACAAAGGCTGTGTCCGAATGTGCACCCTACTCCCTATAGTGCCCTTCTGAGGGGTCACGCCATTTTGTACTGGTGTCCGAATGTCCAAGGAGCGAAAAAGTAGGGCACTCAAAATTACCCACAATCCACTCTGAAAAGTAGTGAACATTGATGTTCACTCAACCGGGTTGATATAGACTACAATGCATTGCAAGTATGAAAAAAACATGCCGCAGGCGACAGCACAAGCACGGGAATCAAAGCGATGCATTAAATAGCCTATATGCTAGGGAAATAATTAATTTGTTTTAGTTGAAAATATGTACAACAAAGGAAATAAAGTACATTTTCATTCACAATACATAGTCGGAGATTTATGCGCCGGTGCATCATAACAGCTACGGTGGTCACGTGATATGCAACGAAGAGAAAGTAGTGAGCTGGCTGTCCGAATCGCCAAACAGAATGAGGGCATTACATATTAAGACACTATATAGTGCGTGGCAAGTTAGTGAATGAGGGCTTAGGGGATAAGGGTGGACATTCGGACACAGCCAGAATCCGCTTGTTTCTCTTTCAAGCTAACACTGAGGTGCTGGTGCATGCTTTAATTTCTTGTTGATTAGATTATTCCAAAAAAAAGAGTATCTCAAATTTACAATTACTCCAGAACTTGGCAGCTTGTGTGCTGACAAAGACCAGATGGCGGGAGCAGAGCGCATTACACCAGTTTTAAGATCACTTAATTTGCTCCTTGTGTGTTTCAGGATCAATTTTAAGTTATTTTACAAGTTTTTAAATGTCTTAACCGACTTGGGCAATCATAGCTATCTGGGCCCGGTTGTTAAATTTGCGGTTATTTTAACCAATGTTTAACCCCTAACCGCCGGTTAACTTCTTAACCCGCCATAGACTAACTGAACGTGAAATATGGTTAGTCACGCTGTTAATTAACGGCACAGTCAAAGTAAACCGTGCCGTTTTCGTCACTGGTTAGCACCGATATAACCCACATTTCCTCTTTTTGTTTACCTCCGGGTCGACGAACGAAATTAATACTAACCAAATGACCCCCGGTACTCGCCGAAAAAAAAGAAGCAGGACATTTTCTGCTGATGAAGAAAATGTTATTCAATAAATGGTTGAAGCAATTCAGAGTTTTTGTGAAATTAATTATTTTTATTGTGTTTTTTTATCCATTATAATAATTTTTTTTCCCACTGTGTGTATTTTCAGTGAATATTTTGTGTAATGTTTTTGTATTTTTGGCCAATATTTTTGTAGCATATAGCATTGCATGTTTTCGTTTCTCATATTTTTTTGTCTAACACATTTTATTTTATTTATCCAACATATTTTATATTTGACTTATTTGTATTTTTTGTGTAATATTTTGATAGAATAGTTTTGAATTATTATTTGAATAAGGAGCATCGATCCGATTGGGATGGTGGAGGTTTAAACTTGGAAGACGCGCACGACGCCCACAATCCCCCTTCCCCTCACAGTGACAATATTCCGTGGCATGTCAGCCACCGATAGATAGAGGACATGTTAAATGTGTTTGTTTAAGGGGCATCATTTTGTCATTAATCAATTTGTGATCGTAAAACCTATGCACACACAACCCCTACCCCCCTCCACCATTTCCATGAAACCTAGACACATCACCCCCACGACAACAATTACATCTTCGGCGCATGGATGCAGCCATCAACCGCCCCCTCACGTGGTGTAAGATGATATCTAACTATATTACATAGATTTTTACAGCGACCACCTGGCAAAAAGTCCACCTCTCTCTCGCACTGCCCAGCATTACCTCTACGACTCGCAAATGGCTCCAAAGCAAGAAAAACTTGCCAAGGAGTTGCCGTGAAGCAACGCACATTCCCACGCTCATTTCACTCTTGATACATCTGAACGTGAGAGTGGAAAGATGCGTACGCCACGTTTTTGTGCGTATGCACCCTTCATACATGAGGCCCCAGGTGTCCGGCCAGTATAGTACTTGGTGCGTTTTCTGGTTGGGGATAGGAGACTTGGTGGTGGAATCAGGATGTGCAGGAGAGTACTTTCACAAAGAAGTGTGACACTAAGAGGACTTACAGTATGTGAGGTGACAAGAATACAAAGAGATGCAACGTAGGGCGAAGGTAAAGGTGCGAAGGCCTAACAAGAGATAAATGATGACTTGTATGCCAAGCAGTAAAGAGGGAGAGAAAAACCTATACAAGTACAAGTTGGCTAGACAAAGAGCTAGGGATGTGAGCGAAGTGAAGCAAGCAAGTTTGTGTGGTTAAGGGTTTGGGTTGATATGAGAAAGGAAGAGAAAAAGCGTAAATTGTTGTTGACCAGGAATTAGCAATGTTAGAAAGGCATAAAGAGGATGAAGAATGGAAAGAACATTGTGGCTGATGAAAGAGTGTAACTGTGGAAGTACGGAAGCGTCTTTGACATGTTGGTGTGGCTATTGGTTGTTTAAGCTGTTAAGAATGGAGAGTTAAAAAAGAAGCTGATAAACATTCTAAACTCTTTGACTGCCAAGCGTTTTCAGAAAAGGGATGCTGTGAGTGCCAGCCGATTTAAGCATTTTGACTGATCTTTCAAGGTCTAGAAATTATACTTTTCAACAGAAAATTTTGTGTTTGGACTATGGAAACACACATACTACCAAATGAAAGATTGAACTCTCATCTTTCATCATAAAAAAAGAAAGTTTGTTTCTACCTTATTCCGTTTTTCAGTAATCAACAATAGAAAATGGTTAGTTTCACCCAAATGCTCTGTTTTGAAACAAAATACGGAGAAATCAAGCTTTTTGTGAAACAATATTATTTCATGCACTCTAGTGAATTTGACACCTTTTTTTTTCCATGAATGATACCACAAACACCTAAACAGTGCTTTACTTCTGTAAAACACTACCACCAACAATGAAAAAGTGTTTTTTGATAGCAAAATACGTTTATTTACATTCAACAGGGTAACAATTTGACAAAACAATTTCGCAAACTATTTTCAAATGTGTGCAACTGTGGTACTATTTACAATTATGTGGATGTTTCAAATACAGTTTTTCTTTTTGTAACACTCCCCTGCGTGCAAGGGGACGCAGCAGGATTTGCACAACAGATTAGTTTCACTGCGATGGCTCCTTCGCGTGCAGACGATACACTTTCTTGCCGGCCTTTTTTTCCGGGGAATAGCAAGTATATACTGCAGTGTGTGTTTGGCCATGTTGCCATCAAGTCTACTCTCAGGATCATGATACGGTGACGTTACGGTGGTGTTACATCTGGCTTCCTCATGTCCTTTAGTTCCTATATCGGGTGGTTGATCCATCTTATCCACTCCATTCATGGTGGCATCGTAGTCCAGAACCAGTGTCTTCTCCGTGATCAGACTGTACCCACTCCTCCGATGAATATGCATTGGACTCGCATTGGTCCGATTGAACGTCTGCCTGTGCAGAAGTGCTCGGTTGTGCTCCGCGTTTTCCGGCGTTAGCAACGCTAGCCGGTGAGGCTTTATGACGTGGTCATAGCCGCCGCGTCAACGCTTCCAACTTCGGCGTCAACCGCTTTTCGTCTTTGAAAAAAATGCTCAAGCGTGAGCTGCTTGCAACCGGTCGCCATTTTCGCTTCCTCAGACATTCTCTCCACAACACTCTAGCTCCACCTCACGTCTTCTACTGACGCCTACCCAATCTTGTCCAAAGAGAGTCATCGCTGCCATCTAGGGGCCAAAAATAGTCATTATACTAACTAGATCTGCTTGATACTTTCAGGACAGCTGGCCAAGGCTTTCCTCCACCCGTTTAAAAAAACAAAACAAAAAAAAACATAGAGAACGTCTTTTAACGTGTTTGGTAGTCCTCCGTAGGATTTTACTAAACGTTATTTAACGTTTTTGGCAGTCAAAGAGTTAAATAGAAAACATTGGCTTAGATGAAAAATGGATGACAGTCTGTGGTGACCCCTAACAGAAAAAAACAGAGAGGAAAGTATAAAAAGAAAGTGCATTTTGTATTTATTTGATGTTGTTTTTTGAGGGATATTAAAATTGCCATGATGATCAAAAACATTTACACACTTAAACAGTTTGAAATCAAGAAGGAAGTGAATACTTTTTCATAGCATTGTATACAGCACATTCTGCTCTAAAAGTATTGAAGCACCGAGGCCAATTCCTTTATTTCTGTTGTCGACTAAAATATTTGAGTTTGACATACGACAGTGATAACCACATTTCCGAATATTGGATCTGGATATGACGCAAGCTAGGATGTATTGTTTTATTATTTCCAAAATGTTATATTTTTAGGTGACCAAAGGTTTTGTCTTTGGGGACAATCTTTGCATGGAAATAACTACTGGTAGGTTTTCTGTAATTAACGTTGAAATCATTTCCAACTTTTATCAATATTGGTTTTGTTAAATTATTCACTAAATTCCACCCTTTCTTTCTTTAAACTAAAATACAGTTGACACATAGACAAACATACAAGTGCCTTTGTCAAGTTTGACATTTTTTTGTTATGTCAAAAGTTCGAGTCAGTGTCAGGTTTATTTCTTTATTTATCTGCAGTGTAAAAAAATTTGTAGGTGAACTGATAAATCCTTTGCACAATTGTGTCTTGTAATAGCTGGTTAAAAAGCAGAAATATACACCATACATCAGATTGTGAGCACATGACAGCGAAATGTGCTTCTATTGTGCATCCCATGAATGGTCTCATGAAGTTTTTCTGCAGCAGAGCGTCTTCATCTGCAACATCTGCCGACATGTGCCTCGGGTCCTCTGTGGTCCTGCATGGCAGCTGAGTGCAAATCTGCAGGACACAAAACAACTAATTGTAGTGAAAATACAGTATATTATATTCTACATAAACTAAGATGCCAAAATTAAATAAATGTCACTGGGTGTTTAATTATTTCAGTCATACGTTATTGAGTGCATGCAGGTGCATCTGTGTGTATAGTGATAGTTGTAGCCTACCCTTTCATTGATATAGTTGTACAGCTGCTGTCATTAAAAATACTAATAAATTCCTGTGACTTTATACAATGTTAAATTTCTACAGTGTTAATATGGGTATGTGGTCAGCAATCGATCGAAACTCACATAAACAACATAAACGTTGTTTACAGCCTGTGTGATGTAGTTATTCAGCAATTTTTGGATACATTTATTGCACATTACAAGCTGTTGAGATTCAGCGCTGCATGCCAACGCGAGACTAGATGCAGTTCATATTTATTCATTGTGACAAACCAGTGAACAATATGAAACAGTCACTTACTGGAGACTGGACAGGCTCTCCACAGCTGGGAAAAAATGTCTGCAGTTGGTGTCCATCCCAGAAATCCAGGCAGCGGTCAAAGCTAACAGGTCGTCAAATTGGGCACCGCACAGGTTAGCCTCATGTCGCGTTGGAAGCGCCTGTCATCCATACCAAGATCCCGGAGAAGGTGACAAAATTCACGAGCTCTGTGCATTTCATGATGGTCCCGTAAGTTTTGGGGGCGTAAACGACTAGAATAAAGCATCTGTGGATGCTATGTTATGGTTGCTTGCTAAATGAAGAAAGTGGCTCTTCTTCCCTTATTTCCAACTTGAAACAGGCCATGCCCCGCCTCTTCTCTGATACAGTCTTCTGCATATGGTAAATTGCGATATATTTACTCCTGCCCCATGGAGATTGCTGCTGCTGCTGTGACAGTTGTTTTGGGTTCTTTATTTACAATATGTCTCTCGTCAACTGCGATTGTTTGCCTTTGGTCTACCCATCTGATGTTTTTAACATTGCATTTAGAACAAGTGGTTGATGTTGTCTTCATGCTATACAAAATGTCATGGACATGATCAATGTTTGTACAATGGCTCTGATTGATTTCCCATCTTCAAAAGGGCCTGTTCTTTATATATAGACAGATTTCTGGTTTTCTCATTGGTTAAACATCCAACTGTAAATATGAAACAATGTGAAAACATTCAACACTACATATTGAGTAATCAATGATAAACCCATAGCAGCAAAACACACCTGGCAGTCCCACATTTCAATACTTTTGCTCACATGAAAAATAGGTGTGTTCAAACAAAATCACATCCAGATGTAAACACTGAAAAATAAACTTAAAACGGTTGATCTCATGTGTCATACTTTGTAAAAACTTGTTTGCTCCCAAAAACGTATAAACACGTTCTATTTTAAATACTGCCATGGTCCCGAAAACGTATTTACGCTTTTCATGTTTTTTTTATGCTAGAGCATACTATGCTTTGATGCAGCATCTCACCTGAAGATTGCTTAAAGCAATGATAGTTATGGTTGTTGTTACAAAAAACGGCCAGCAGGTGTCTTCAGAGTATAAGAGATCAACCAGGGCCATGCTGCAACAAACTCTTTTTCCCAGTGTTTTCAACAGGTTTGTGACTAATGATGAAACTTAGCTATATTCTAATGCTAATTGCTGCAAAACGGAAACAGATACAGACATCCTTTTTTTCCTGATAAAAGAAGAGACTAATCTTTCTTTTGGTTTATAGCAATGGAACACAAAATCACTCAAAAGCCAGTAAAACAGCCAGGAGCAAAGGGGGTTGCTTCAGTGAAAATGGCTGGGAGTGAATGAGTTAAAAGGAACTATATTAGTGCTGTCAGGCGAATAAAAAAAATCTAATTAATTATAGGATTTGTAATTAATTAATCTAATTAATCCAAGTGAGATGGATTGGCTGGCAACCAGTTCAGGGTGTACCCTGCCTACTGCCCAAAGCCAGCTGGGATAGGCTCCAGCATCCCCCGCGACCTTTGTGAGGACTAAGCAGTTAAGAAAATGGATGGATGGATGGATGGATGGATGGATGGATGGATAATCCAAGTAAAAGTAAGCAAGGAAGCTTGCCTCGCACTCCTGTGTCGCACTGGTCTGTTGAGTTGGCCAAAAGAGCAGCCAACTGCCCTTTTGGTATTGAAATCAGAAAAGCCAAATAGTAGAGCTGATCACACCTGTGTTTGGATGTTAATCCAAAACTAACTAAAATACTTGGACACAGTTATTGCCTCATTTGCAAATTAACAGTCTACGAAGAAAAGCCAAATGGCTTGGCTGTGGGACTTCTAGTGTTGTTAAAATTGCGTTAATTTTCATAACTCGTTAATTTTCAGTGTAATTAATTCATCTAATTAACGCATTCAACTGACAGCCCTAATATACAAGTATAAAAATGAGTCCTATGATTTGCTTAACTGTTTTATTAACTTTTTTTTTTTAGACCAATCTGGTTAACACTCCCTATTTGATGCTATGCTAACAGACACAAAAACAACATACTAATGAGAGGCGCTTATGCAAACAGGTGGGCTGCAAACAAAACATGCCTTCAGGCTTTACTCGTTGCAAGCGTGGATGTTCACCCCCCAGTGTTTATTGCTAGATAGCCAAGCTGCTGTTCCCAAGCCCAGGTGAAAAAGTCATGGTGATTTGCTGGTGAGTTGGAGTGTGTTCATTAAAAGAGGCTTAGAACAAGCAGGGCTTGTCAGTCTGGGAACCTAGTTTGGATTTAAGAAGAAACAGCACTTGTCATCAAAACAAGGGGATGTGGTGCGACAATATTCTCAGTCATTACTCAACAAACTTGTAAAAATGTTGATGTGTAAGATAATGCTTGAAACAGTGGCATTATAATTGTCTGATACAGCGAGGCTAAATTCTACACACACAAAAATAAATAAAGAACTTTTAAATTTTAGGTGGTAAGTTAAAATACAATAAACTATTAAACACTAATTGTCCAAAGTATCAAGAATAAAATTAAAATTTCACTACAAACTTGTACTTGACACTGGGGTGTTTACTGTATTTAACAATATGTTGAACATATGTAGTCATAAACAGGTATATTGTTTCATTAAAATCTAAAGTTTCAGACACATAATTACACAGTAACATAATTGACTGTTTATAAATCAATTATCCTATGTACTGGAAATACATGACAGGACTGGGTCTGGATCTCATTAGTCTGTACAGTACTTTAGTTAATTCAATACTTAATAAATGAATACAGAATCCTGCTCAAAGGAAAATATATTCCACACTTGATTGATTACATTTGAATACCGACAAGCAAAGCATCAGTCACCATGTCAAATGAGCTTGGCTGCCAGTCATTCTAATATGTTGGTCAAATAGACATAAAGGCAACTGCTCTGAATTCAAATGACTATGCTCAAGTTACCAGTGTTTCATTCCACATACAAAAATGAAAATGTCCAAAATTCATGCAGAGAAATATATTTGTCAGGTTCAGTCAGTCTAGAATCTAGACTGACTGAACCTGACAAATATATTAAGGCTAGTTAAGTATGAGTTCATTAAACTTAATATATTCACTTGAATTAAGTTAATCCAACATAAATTATGAGTTTATTAAACTTAATATTGGAGCTGTCAAACGATTACAATTTTTAATCAGATTAATCACATCTTAGAATTTTGATTGATCACTTAATAAAAAAGCTTTTGTATCAACATTTTTTGCCCACCAAATTTGAAGAGAACCTGTTATGTGCTAATTCTTTCTACATTTGATGTTATGGGGACGTCTTCAACATTTTCTGATCAGTTAATTACTTGCATAATTAAAAATGAGAAAAAAAAGATCCCAATAGCTTGACATGAACAAATATTCTGAATGTCATACGCAAACATTTGTTAAATGCTTTTTAATGCAATGTTATGTTTATTGCTCAAACGAAACCTGTGCTACTTTTAAGGTAACCATCTGCTGTCAAGCTAAAGGATCATCTGCGGTCAAAATTAATAGTGTGATTAATCTGCATTAATACATGATTAATACGATAATTTTTGTGATGAATGAATTAGTTAATGCTTTAACTTTGACAGCACTACTTAATATATAGTCATTTGAATTAAGTAATTCCAAAATCCAAAGCGAATACTGTATATCAAGTTTAATGAACTCATAATTAATTAAACTTAATATCTACAACACAGAATATGTTTTCGCTCACACAAACAAGTAAATTCAGGTACAAAAACATATCGCTTCCTGTGTATGAGAGCATTTCACAAGACTGTGATTGAATAAAAGTCTGTTGTGCATGAGTGTTTCGTTAATTCATGTAATAGCTTGTCCCTTTTGTACAGTATGCAAGTAAAAAAAAATGTTGCATGAGAGTTTAATCAGTGTGTATGAGAGTGTTTCACCAGTGTATGTAAAAGCATTTCACTAGTGTATGAGAGCAATTCAGTAGTGTGCGTAAAAGGTAAAGCTGAGTTCTTTCCCTGACGGCCCCTCATAACAATACCTGCCCCTTAAGTAGCTTGCCTGCCGTAGTAACAGTGCCCGAAGCTTGCTGTCTCTTTTCTCAGTTCCACATCATGAAGAAGGGTTCCATCTAAATGGGAGCTTCTTGAGCCCTTAGATGAGCTGCATTATTGAAAGTGACTGGTGACTCACTCCCCAGGGATCTGGGAGGCATGTAAAGAGGCAGACTGGGTCAGAAGAGGACATACCAGTCTAAACAAATATACATATTAGCAGATTCTATTAGCTGCACTTAAAATTGCGTGCAGTCTTTCACCTGTTTGTCCTCTTTGCTTTGGTCTATCTTTAAGAAGATGACAGCATCGTATGTACGGTCTTGATAGATTAACAGGCATCAAGAGGTGAAGCATTGCTCCGTCAATATTTCCATTTTTGATCGTTCAAAATGTATTTTCATTTCCACCCTTTTAGATGGATAGATAAATACATCTTTATTTTCCCCAGAGAGTAATTTGGTGTACAACGAGATAAACGAGATATTACAAAAGTATCGGAACAGTGAGGTAAATTCCTTCCCGATTCCCAAATCAAAACATTTGGATTTAACATTAAAAGAATGAGATGCAGCATGTGATAAGAGATCAACATTTCAACTTTCAATTATATCCGACTTTGATAAAAAAATATTTTTAAAAAGTGCCTTTTGTTTTAAACCTTAATTTTTCATGTGTAAAATGCCAGTGATGTCACTGGCTGACAGTCAGGTGTGCTGACCGCTGACCGCCCGGGCCACTAACCCTCTATTACACTGCAAAAAACAAAATCTTAAAAAGTAACATAGAATTTCTTAAATTTAACCTACATTTGCTTATTTTGCTTTGACAAGTGATTCTTACTTAAAATAAAATTGTCAGACAAGATCATTCTGCTTATTTTAAGATACTTATTACCTAATTATCTTATTTGATCAAGCATTCTTAACATTGAGTTAACAGCCAATTTTAAGTACTGTGAGGCTTAAAACAAACATTTCCAACATTTTAAGATGACTAACCGACAACAAAGGCCCTGAGCTGGGGTTTCATAAGTTGTATTTTCTGGCTCAAATTGAGGCAGAAGTGGTATCATTCTGACTATGATGGGTGATTACCGATACCAGGTATCGGTATTGTTGCCAATACTAGTCTTATTTTAAAGGTGCATTGTGCTGTTTAAAAAGGTAATATTATAGCTTTTTCTACATCATGTATGCTCCACCAATTCCCAGATGAGTACAAAGAGCCCTGACTGTTTTACTCTGTCTGTACCTATTAGCTTTTATCTTCCCTTTATGGTAGAGTGTGTGGACTCTGTACACTCGACAGTTTCTTTGGGGAGGGGAGTGGTGGAGGGTGACATCATGCGCGTTCCCACGGAGTAGCGGGCATGTGGCGTGCACTTAAGATCGTCCTCGCACGCGCACCATGAACGAGCCTGACACAGATAATGCAGCTACACTTTGGGCCAGAGGTGGCAGTCGTAAGTAAAAAAGTGACAAACTGCACAAAGATCCTTTAAGGTATTGGTACTCACCGATACCATTGAGGCAGTTTTACGATAAGGGACAAGAATTATAAATTATATGAATACAAAGTTGCCATTAACTTCATGCAATTTTAAAGAAAAATAATATATTGGGATACATAGATCTTTCTTTAAAATTATCTGTCATTTATGGGTGAGAAATTTTATTTAATAGTGGTATTGATATTTGGTATCAGTAGCGGTGAGTTGGTGACTATTTAAGAGTTGCGTATGGGTCGGGAAAAAAGTGGTATTGAACATCCCTAATCCTGACCATGCGCCATGACGTGCATGCATTCAACTGACTCGCTTTCATTTTTTACAGGCAACATATAATAATTCCATGTTTCAATAATAAGAATAATAGTTCCAATAAGAATATGACTATTATCATGTTAAAGCATTCATTCATTATCAGTCACTCAGGCTGGAGGTTGTGAGCAAATAAATGAATTTTGTACACAGGAATAACCCTGTCATTATTGTAAGCAAAAAAATAAAAATAAATAAATAAAATCTATTTGTTTGTTTCATTATATTTACGTGTGTTCAATCCCTGGCTGGGTCATATCAAAGACAATTAAAAATAGGACATATTTTCTCCTTGCTTGACACTCAAGCTAAGATGAACAACTGTAAATGAATATGCATGTATTTCAAGAAAATAGTTCTATATCTTACAGCTTGAAAAAAGTCAATATTCCTTTTTTTTGTCTAAAAATACTATTTTCAAGACCGCTCAGGATGATATGGGCCTAGTATTATTTTCTTATTTTTAGAAATCTTACAGGTAAATTTAAGTAAAAGTTTCTTGTTCCGTTGGCAGATAATTGTGCTTGTTTGAAGTAATAATTTTCTTATTTTACAGTATTTTTTTCTTAAAATTTCTAATGTCCCTTTCTGCAATGTGAAAGCTCCGAAGTGAGGTTTTACTAACGCACACTTGCACAGCACATGCTAGCATCCACTAAATGTGAGCAAAAAAGTAGTGTCCTAATACATACATTTTTCAAAAAAGTATACAGCACTGAATGTCAACACTCAGTTTCAAAATTGTGTTTTGTCTGTGAAGACAATTTTATCAGTGTAACTAACATGAACGCCAGAGAGCTACCTATGGGTGACAAAACAAGAAACTGTGAAGCTAAGCCAGACATTTGGTGCAATTTGGTCCTATGCACTGAAGTGGAAACAAAAACATACACAATGGAAAATCTCTGTTCTAACAGCAGTGTGACCCATCGAATGATAACAAGAGTCCTCAGATTTGACAAAAAGCCATAGAGGAGCAAAATCTGACAAGCTTGCTCCCATCAGGGATGTCTTGGAGAGATGGGTGCAACCCAGAGTCATTAGGTGACAGTAAATGAGTGTTTTGTTCTCCTTATGTGGAAATTTCCCGGCAATACATGTGCGGACAAGCACGGCATAAAAATAAGGCCAAGCTATGCGTGGAATATACAGATTTACACAGCCAAAACTGCAAACAGCATTCTAGAGAAAAAACAAGACAAACATGTAGTCCTCACTGGACTAACATCATGTATGAAATTGTTTTATTTTCTCAGGAGGAAACCTGCCATGGTTGCCACAATGAAATACATAACTGAACTGCTTACCACAATCTAATTAGCAAATGTGGTTCAGTAGTTAATTTATTTTGGTTTGATTTGCTTTCTTGGTTATTTGTTTGGAAATCTACATTAACATATTTGTATATACTTGTTGTGCTTTTCATTCTATATTTGTATTAAAGTTGTACACACAAAAAGACTTGCCAACTTAATTTATGTAATGGTCAAAATTGACAATCACCATAGACGTTATTCTAGTTAATACTATCAAAGTAAAAATAAAACAAAACAAATTAACTTAAGAGATGACTTAGAAATGTGTGCTTGCCTTATGAATGTAGGCAGTGACCTAACATGGAGGGAGCCAATGTTAAAGTTATACCCTGCATTAGCAACAGGAGGCCTAAACTGGGATTTGCTGAAAAGAAGAGAAAGATGAGCCTCACAAATCCAGGGACTATGTTTCACGGACTAAGGAGAAAAAGAAAAGGTGACCCATTACAGAAAGGTCAATAATCCAGAAAGAAAGTATCTGCCCATGATTCCAAACATATGTTACGGTCTGGTCACGGAGCGGCGTGGTGTCTGTCGGCGTGTGAAGTGGAGGACCCAAAATGCAGGGAGGCAGGAGAACCACAGCAGGAGTGCGGGCGAGACTGGCATGCTTTATTTTACAGAAAACACTAACCAGGGTACTGGTTAATGCTAACTAAACAACAAACTGAAAGATACAAAATCAAAGTGACAGAAAAAACTCCAGGGGTGACCGTGACAAGCGGCAATGATCCCACGCCGACTGATCACCCCCCGGGAACTAAATACACCCACACTAATTGGGTAACACGCCACACCTGGGGCCAGGCACAAGTGGCTGATGGCCCGGATTGGTCAACCCGCGGAAGGGCTGGAACCCACTCAGGACCAATCGGGACCCTCAACCAAAACCAGATCTTCCCAGACATGACAGAACTGGAAGCGGGCGCTCAACCAGCGCCGCCGTAAAAACTGGCAACGGGCGCTACGCAAGCGCCGCCAGAACATGGGCAACGGGCGCTGCAATCAGCGCCGCCGTAAAAACTGGCAACAGGCGCTACACGGGCGCCACCAGAACATCGGCAACGGGCGCTGCACGAGCGCCGCCATTACTGGCAACGGGCGCTCCACACGCGCCGCCGGAAACTGGAAGCGGGCGCTGCATGCGCACCGCCGAAACTGGAACGGTACCTGCCTCTTGGTCCGCTGGGTCTGTTTATGGTGGGATCATTTTGTTACGGTCTGGTCACGGAGCGGCGTGGTGTCTGTCGGCGTGTGAAGTGGAGGACCCAAAATGCAGGGGCCCTCAACCAAAACCAGATCTTCCCAGACATGACAACATACAAGCTAATCTGTTAAACTCACCGGAGGTTATGTCCTGATTTGGGCTTACATGGCTTCCTTTAAAACTCTTAATATTCAGCAAAATGAATTCTATAGTAATATTCTGTCTTCAAGTAAAAAAACAAAAACAAAAAAGTCCAACTGTAATATGCTGCAGTGAAAGCCTAGAAAATCATCATAAAAGAAAAATGTTAATATTTGGTGCCAGGTCACAGGCTCAATGCAACTGCATATTTGCAACAAAATACTAATTAACATTAATGTCAGACTATTTTATCTGTTCCAGCGATGACAAATAATGTTCTATGATGTGTATCAAAAGAAGATGTAAATACCTGGAACACATTCAGCATCTTAAGTGCTATTGTTCTTTCTGGTTAGGATTTCGATTACATTTACAATAGCTTGTTTTGGAAGAGAGAAGAAAACCTTTTATGTAGTACTCAAGTTTCAAACTGCCTGGTGGATACCACCAACATTTATGAAATATGTCTAAATCAGATTTAAGTATAGCTACTATAGCAAGTGCATACACCTAAATGTGTATGTGTGAGGCAGGTCTGGCAAACGGCCTTGCCAAACTTTGTCACTGGTGCACATATGGTCACAGACATATATTTCAGTTGAACATTTTATCCTATCAGACCAGAAGGCATGGAGACAAAAATACATAACTGAGTGCACTATACGTCAAATAAACGTTGCAAAAAACACTCACATAAACCACTTTCCTCTTCTGAAGCTCTTTTCTGGCCAGAACAAAGCGCTGTCTGCCTTAGTAGTGTGAAAGATTTATCTTACAACACAATGCATTCATAAAACCTTGGCTGCAAGGGAAGTGTGTCTGACCTAAGCAAAACTGCACCTTCAAAAGGTTTAGGACAGCATTTGAAAAGCTTTGAGAATACATCTTGAAAATAAGCCTTAATGGGAATCGGTCTATGTGGAGAAGTCAGTTGGGCAGAGATAGGAGCCGGCCGGACACAGAAGTGAAGTAATTCTTTGTCGTGCTGGCATGTTAGAATGTAGACAGTGAGTGATTGACAGCCAGCCAGATGAAAAGCACAACAGACCACAGCGAGGGCTCCACTAAACATTTTTCAACTCACACAGTGACAGGGAAAATAAGCACGTATAAAACATATCCAGGGCTTAAACATATTGTTCATTCGATGTCCCAAATATTTTGTGTTTAAAAGGTGAAGAGAGAGAACACATGCTTGACGCTGCCAGGATAGAAGACGATCAGCGTTAGTCCTTCATGTACCATATATTTTAACAACACCATCTACAGGGAAAATGCTGCACAAGTGAGTGACTTAACATTGAATATTGACAGTCCCCGAGAGCTGTTATTCTTCATGTTAATTAAGAAACAACTCGTCAAATATTTCCAAAGGTACATGAAGAGAGGTGATGACTGATACCCATTCTAAGTTACAGTTACTTACTAGGGCGACCAAAGGTCCTCTTTTGCCTGGTCATCTCCACTCTTTTACATCCTGTCCAGGCATCTGGTGGGGTTTTATAAATTCATGAAAATGTCCGGTTTTCATTGCACGACAAATGTGTTAGCGCAACTGATAGACAGTGGACTGGAGTCAATCGTGAGAGGTGTAGGGAAAAGAAGAAAGAAAAAGCATGAAAAAGCTGCTGCGATTGGCTAGCAACCAGTTCAGGTTCTCGCCTACTGCCCGAAGCCAGCTGGGATAGGCTCCAGCAACTCCCGCGACCCTTGTGAGGACAAGCGGTTAAGAAAATGGATGGACAGATGGATGGATGGATGAAAAAGCTGTCCTGCCATTGGTTCAGAGCATTCAAGGGCCAATAGGATATCTTAGCTCGGCATGAAGTGAACAAGACACACATCAGTAAACATCGTGCATGAGCAAGACACAAGATGCTGCACCCAAAGTCCTATATTAGCGTCAGAATTAATGGTATCGGCATGATACTTGTTAGTACTCACCGATACCACTGTTTTAATGCAGTATCGGGGCCTGTGCCGATACCAGTATCGGAACAACACTAGTTAGCGGCCGAGAACTTTAGCTCACTTTAGCTCTGCGCTGCCAAACCAGAGGGCTATATTCTAATGCTAATTACTGCAAAACAGAAACAGATAAATACTACACTTTTATTTTCAAGATGAAATAAGAGACTGTATTCTTTCTTTTGGTTGGTTGCATGTTTTTATAGGAATAAAAAACTATTTTCTGTGGGCCTTTCAAAATCAGTCAAAATCCAGTAACACAGCCGGGAGCAAAGAGGGTTGCTTCAGTGAAACTGGCTGAGAGGGAATATATATATATATATATATATATATATATATATATGATTGCCTCAGCAAAACATATTATTTATTTAACTGTCAAGTAAGACTTAAGAGAGAGTTATGTTTTGTGTATTATTCTCTACCCATACAGGGGAGGCATACGGTAAAATTGTTGTACTAGATTACGTTCACACTGCAGGCAAAAGTGACCCAAATCTGATTTTTTTTTGCCCAACCCGTCTGTATTCTTCACCATGAGACTTAGCATTGTTTCAGTGATTTGTGTTGTCTCTTTATTTTGTGTTATGAATTTGATGTTTATTTTATTGCATTCATTTATCCATCCATTTTCTTAACCGCTCACAATAGTCGTGGGGGGCGCTGAAGCCTATCCCAGCTGGCTTCGGGCAGTAGGCGGTGTACACCCTGAACTGGTTGCCAGCCAATCGCAGGGCATGCATTTATTTATTTATTCCCTTATTCCCTTACCTACTTATTAATTTATTGATGTAAATTTTATTTACTTGTATACTTACTTACAATGTTTGTTTTGTTGTTTTACTTATCTTTACTGCAATGACGGATTTCTGTTCTATGTACAGCATTTTGTATACAGCAATGCTTGTTTTAAAGTGCTAAATAAGTAAAGTTGAGTTGAGTTGAGTTGAGTTTTTGGGAGCAAATGAGCTAAAAGGCTCAGCTCATTTTCACAAAATATTATTCCTACCTCCTCTTGCATCACTCCTCTGTAGATACGAGATGATAAAAATATGAGCCCCGACGACGGTCTCAGAAAAGTCGGTGGCTCTGACACACTGGTCCCTACTTCTGTGCATGCATATGCGTCTGCACACTTTGTGGACGCATATAGTTCACACAATTAACATGTAATGTGAATACTTACTCCCCCAAAAATCCGATTTCACCCAAAAATTGGAATTGAGTATTAAGACCTGCAGTGTGAACCTAGCCTTAATGTTAAAGTTTTTGGGGAAATAAAAATTTAGTCACCCTACCCTCAACCCAGTATGGATGTCGGTCTCTTTCTTTTGCTCAAATGGAACACTGAATAAACAAAAACACATCAGAAGGCCCACCTGTTTCTTCACAGGGAAGAGTGTACAACCGCCCCCAGAAAGACGCTCAGTCCATCCAAGGGTCATTACGAAGCTGTAATCAGAATACATAACTTGTGCACTGCCCAGATGAAAGACCTCAAGGGATGGCGAGGCCTTCTATTCTGCCGTGCGTGTCCATCAGAACAGCGCACTCTATTCATCATTGCATTCATTATCGCTTAAACAAGCTTCCAAGGTCATGACTCACTCCCGGAGTGTCACACTGTTCATACTGTATCGAGTGGAGCACATAACGACATATTGACTCTCAGCCAAGTGGATAGGATAAGAATGGCATTGGAGGATTGAAGGTTTGATTTTACTTCCTGCAAGTTAGTGGGATAAATGAAAGACTTGAATGAGAAGTTTCTCAACAGCAGCCAAGACATCAATGTGCAAAGCCCCACCGGTGAGGGGCTTCGTCAAGTAAGCACGCATATTCACTCTCCTATAGGGAACAGGAGAGGGAGGGTGGAGTGCTTGCTGGGTCCATCTGTCATGCAGCCACGCAGCCTGGCAGTAAAGACAGCAATGCGAGGATGGCCAAGGGGAAGGTCACACACTTTTTTTCTTCTGAGTGTTTACCCAATATAATATAACTCGTTATTGATTTATCTGATGACCATGTAACTGTATTGTATATGTCAGTAGTTTCATGATGAATAGTGAATAGCCTATTCTGGTCAATTGTTGTTCTTATATACTACAAATCAATTTTTTTTAATTTATTAACATTATTACTGTTATTGAAAGAAAGTGCTACTTGAGTGCGCATTGTTTGCTCATGTTTCATGCATAATCGTCTCACCCTCAGTAGTGTTAATTTCGTCAACAAAAACAAAAATAATTTTGTCAACGCACTATTTTCACCAGACGAAAACCAGACTAAACTAGACCAAAACCCTCATTAATAAACAATAACTGGGACTAAATCAGTATGTACTTTCATTGACTAATAAAGTCGAGACAAAAATGTACTTCACTTAATAAAAACTGGACTAAAATCTATGAACATTTTAGTTCATGAACAAAAATGAGATAAAAATAAATAAATAAACAATTTTGTAAAACCTTGTCTCTGCTAATCTGTCCCTGTGACACTGTCCTGTCAACAGCTTGCGAGTGCAACATGGGACAGACAGAAGGTGGATTCAGGGTCAAACGTTTAAAAAAAAAAAGTAACGTAACATTACTCCAACGGCTATAACGTTCCAACAACAATGTTAATCCGACCACTAACTAATGCTAACTAATTCACTAGCTCATAGCATGGAGCCATAGAAGCCACTTGTTGATATACTATAATTGTGTGTGAAGTTGTTCTTCATCAAAAAGATGAGAGAACATTTTATGTGAAATAGTTTTAGATCTGCAATGTTCAACATTATCTGCTGACTTTAAAATATAGGAATAAAATGATTGTCCTGACTAAGGGTTGACAGTTTTTGTTGACTACAACTAGACGGATAAAATTATGTTTTCTTGGACTAACATAAAGACTAAAATGCTAGATTTATAGTCGACTAAAAATTGACTAAATAAAATTGGGATGAAGTTGACTAACTAGGATAAAAACTAACAAGCGTGATTGAAACTGGACTAAAACTGAAATTTAAACACACTACCCCTCAGTGAATTCCTTAATTTGTAATTACCAGACGTGCGGTAAAAACTGTGATGGTGCTAATTGACGCAGATGTAACTTTATTATTATTATTATTATATTTTTTATTATTATTATTGCATGTGTATGAGACTCTCTGAAGCAGGACAATGTTGTCCCCAAAGTATTCATTCACAAAGCGGATGCAACTTGGCCCGTTAAGATAATGAGATGTGTCACAACATCAGCACAATAGCAACATTTTCTTTCAACAAAAGAGCCATAGTGAATCTTGGATCAGCCACACTCAGTTGACAGTGTTCCTTTTCTGTTAAGCATCTGATATTATATTGGAACAAGACAGCAAGTCCTTAAAAAGGCTAAATCCAAAGTAAACCAGTTTCGATGGCCAGTGAGTAAGGGGCTTGTCATAGTGGTGAACAGGTGTAAAGATGAAAAGCTTGGGAATATAGATGACGTGATAGAAAGACTTATGACAAACAAACAGATGCTGGAAAATTTATTTGGTTGTCCTCACCTGGCCTCTCCCAGACTGATCACCATGTACATCTCCCAGGACATATTTTCAGCCACGGCTCCATGAGGCACCAGCAAGCTGACTCCTGGAAAACATGCATTAGGGTGTCAAAAGCAACAACTCCACCAGCCTGTTAGTGTTGCGCAACATACACATTTAGAGATTGTTGTACACAAGCATGAGGATATTTTAAGAATATCCTATAGGTTATGAAAGAAAAAACTGAAACATAAAAACTAAATATTGCAACCATGACGACCGATGACAGAGTCTGGTCCGCATTGCCGGCAGTAAGTCAAATTTGTTTCCGGTGAGGGTTGGACTCCGCCAAGGTTGCCCTTTGTCACCGATTCTGTTCATAACTTTTATGGACAGAATTTCTAGGCGTAGCCGAGGCGTTGAGGGGGTCCGGTTTGGTGGCCTCAGCATTGCATCTCTGCTTTTTGCAGATGATGTGGTGCTGTTGGCTTCATCAAGCTGTGACCTCCAGCTCTCACTGGAGCGGTTCGCAGCCGAGTGTGAAGCGGTTGGGATGAGTATCAGCACCTCTAAATCCGAGACCATGGTCCTCAGTCGGAAAAGGGTGGAGTGCCCTCTCCGGGTCGGGGAGGAGGTCCTGCCCCAAGTGGAGGAGTTCAAGTATCTTGGGGTCTTGTTCACGAGTGGGGGTAGGTTAGAGCGGGAGATCGACAGGCGGATCGGTGCAGCGTCTGCAGTGATGCGGACGCTGTATCGGTCCGTTGTGGTGAAGAAGGAGCTGAGCCGAAAGGCAAAGCTCTCGATTTACCGGTCGATCTACGTTCCTACCCTCACCTATGGTCACGAGCTGTGGGTCGTGACCGAAAGAACAAGATCCCGGATACAAGCGGCCGAAATGAGTTTCCTCCGCAGGGTAGCCGGGCTCTCCCTTAGAGATAGGGTGAGAAGCTCGGTCATCCGAGAGGGACTCAGCGTCGAGTCGCTGCTCCTCCACGTTGAGAGGAACCAGTTGAGGTGGCTCGGGCATCTGGTTCGGATGCCTCCTGGACGCCTCCCTGGGGAGGTGTTCCGGGCATGTCCTACCGGCAGGAGGCCCCGGGGACGACCCAGGACACGCTGGAGAGACTATGTCTCTCGGCTGTCCTGGGAACGCCTTGGGGTCCCGTCGAATGAGCTGGCTGAAGTGGCTGGGGAGAGGGAAGTCTGGGCTTCCCTGCTAAAGCTGCTGCCCCCGCGACCTGACCCCGGATAAGCGGAAGAAGACGGACGGACGGACGGAATTTATATTTTTTTATTTTCCTCAACTGTAAAAGATCCATTGTGATTTGTAATAACACCATTCAATGCTAGATGGCAGATGCAGCTTACTTTTGCACCAGATCTCTATCAGAGAGAATGATTGATGACGCTGTTTTGGAAAGTAGTGAGGCAATGGCATAAAGCAGTGCGAAGATAAAATTTGATCAAGAGAATTGTGTTTTTTAGGAGAACTGGGAAGCAGATTGTCTGTTCACGTAATTTATAGATACACCAATGAGCCTGGTTTGCTTAGAGACGCTCTCTGCCTGTAAGGATTTCAACCCAAGTTGTCACTTAACACGTTGCACAAAATGAAAAATGAGATATTTACTGAAGCTGCCAGAATTATTCTTGTAGTCCATCTAAAATTGAAAGTAAACAAACAACAGCGTTTTTTGTTTGTTAGTTTTTTACACCAGGGCCACAACCACACAAGAGACAGCACTCGTGGTCAGGGGCGGACTGGCCTTCGGGGGTACCGGGGATCTCCCCGGTGGGCCGCCGGTCCGGAGAGCTGGTGAGCCAGGCCACCCCAAAAAAAAAAAAAGTTTTTTTTTTTTAAGAAAATCGAAAAAGAAAAAAGATCGACACCAGTGGCGTGAGCAGGGGCTGACTGGCCATTAGGGATTTGGGAAAAATTCTCAACGTCGGCGGTCCGTTTTTATTATTATTATTATTATTGTTATGCGCCCCTTGTGTTTTACAATACACATATAAATATTTTAAGGAAATATATGTATAGCCAGCCCACTACTTATAAACACAGGCTGACTTGCCTAGACGCGAAAGCCACAACAAGTCCCCAACGGCCGCGCAGCCGAGCTCGCTGGCCGCCACTTGCGAAGAGCACACACACGGCTGACGCCTGGCGGAGTGATTCGTCCAAGTCAGCGTCAAACACAAACTCACAGCAATGCGTGACCAACTGACCGTTTATGCTTTGTCGGATTGTCGCTTTGTGACCAATAATAAACAGCCAATTAACTACAAACACTAGCGCACAAGCTCATCAACCCACAGGAGCGCATGAGCCGCACTAGCCCCCCGCCTTCCTTAGTTGTACGAGCTTGCTACTAGCAGGATATGGCGAGGGAGAAAAATGTCAAAAAGAAAGAAGGCAGGTGAGAAAGAAATGGTTGGTGCCGAAAAATAAGATGCAAGAAAATTATAATGCTTAATGAAAGTGCAACCAAATGTGCAAAAATGACCAAGCTTTTTAGTGGAGGAAGGGGGCCCAAGTTGCAGAGGCAGGTTCCAGCAGCACGTCGACAGGTAAGCCCAGTGGAAATCACATTTAATATGGCTCAATATTAGACCAAGTAGTCCATACATTTAATGCTAAGGATTTGGTAATGGAGCTTCATTGATTGATTGTTGTTGCAATGCTCACCATCAAAAATAATCAAGAAGACCTACATCTTTGAGTCAGTTGATCTTTGGAGAGGAAAAACACACAGTAAGTTTTTGCACTTTATACACTATTAGTTTGCTGTTTAGCAGTTTTGTGTTATCTTGAAATGTTAATGTCCACGTATGAGTGCCCTTTGAACCAAAGTAAAAAGTAACAGTATGTGGTTATTGATTTGTTTATTCAAACCCTGTATACGACGGCGTATTAGGACCACGTATAAATATATATATATATTTTAGAGGGTGGGGGCAATATTCTGAGAAAAAAACTCGCAAATTTGGCACTTTATAAAGTGCGTAAATTTGGCAAATTTGTGAGAAAAAGCTTGTTAATTTGCATGTTTATAAAGTGGCAGATTTCTGGGGGAAAAAACTCACAAACTTAGGAGAAATACACTCTTTGAAGCGTTGGGTACGGTCAGCGACAAAGACGCCTCGCTTTGCGAAGGTGCACACCCTGAGGATCAAGCATTTAAGTTAATTTGTTAATATTAAATATATTTACTTGTACATTTATGTTTCCAAAATTATCATTTACACATTCATACATTTTGTTATTTTTATGTACAAGTAGCTAAGTTGATGTGTCAAATCCGCTGCTCTCTATCATTCACTTGCATTTACCTAAAGTATGCTAGCTTCTGATTGATTCATGTTAGTCAGCTGATAGGGGATCAGGAAGTGTCGTCGCTCTAGCTGCCGTGTATGATAAGTAAAGTTAAGATTTGAATGAATCTCCATCCTTTTCTCCATCCTTTTCATTTTATAAACAGTGTCCCATTAACCACCAACAAATCCTCACATTAGACGATAGCCCCGCTACGTGTATTTGTTTTATGTTTTTGAATTTTTTCTTGCAAATTTGCCAGTTTATAAACTCGCAAATCTGCCACTTAATAAACTTGCAAATTTACCAAGTTTTCCTCCCCAGAATATTACCCACCTCTACAGTAAAAGACATGCACACATTTTGGTCTTATATCAAATATCAAAAGGCATTTCATGATTAGAAAGTGCAGTCCCATGTAGCCCCTTGGTAGCACTGACAAAAAAAAAATGCACTCCTCCATCATTTAAGCTTTCCATCCCTGTTCTAGTGCATGTGTTGCAGACCCCAGAGCATGATGACGGTGAAGGGTAGTTTGACAGAACACAAGGCCTGCTGCATGGTACGCTCTTCCTGAGAAGGCGACTGGTTTGTCTCTGACATGCTCCATTTCATAGAACATGACCTTCAGGCAATAGCAATAGCAAATAAGATGTCTGGCACATTACAATTGTGCAACATACAGTTGTGTTGCTCATCCCATAAATGCATGTCACGTCTAAATTGAGTATGATTTAAAAGTGAAATTGACAGGTTATCAAATGGTATGAAGTATATCAGAAAATAAACATTTTACAGTACAACAGAGAAATACCAAATACCAAGAACACATTTCCTAAGCATGGTACCTATTCCTACCGTTTTCTTGTTTATATTTATTCAAAATAACCAGAACGCATATGTCAAAGGCACAATCATTTGAGATAATTAAATTGACCCTACCATTGATTTTACTGCCAAAGTTCTGAAAAGAAAGGTTAATTCATTTAGTTTAAGCGCAGATTATAAGAGGCTGTTGAACTGTTACATGTGGCGGCTTTTGTCTCAGAAAGTTTGGTCCTTTTGAGAGGACTCCTTTAATATAAAGTGTAGATATCCCCACAGAGACTTAAATAAGGATAAACACATATTCAAGACAGTCTGATGAAACAATGTCTTGCAGAAATTTTGTTGCAAACATTGTCTGTCGGAATCAGACAAATATGTGTAAACAATTGATTCATTTTGATCCTCCATGAGAGTAGTCATCAGATCACTTCTGGGTGTGCAACAAACCAGTAATTGACAACACAGTCCTGCCGCCACACAAAAAAATGCCATGCTGTTGGAAAAGTGTCCATGCTGAAGAAAATAAACCATATTGCAGAAAACTGCTTTACACATTACGATGACAGAAGCATAGTGAGAAATGAAAATAAGCTCCTCAGGTAACCTAAAGGAAAGTGAATTCAATGACAAAACTCTCCATATAAAAGTTGATTTTAGCAAGTTAGCATAAATTCTTGTAAGAAATTCAAACGTAACCTGACAATACGAGCTGCTCATCCTGCATAAATATTGTGCATCAGTGATTTATTTGTATTAAAGTATGGGAATATAAGGCCCTGCTTTTCTGCATCCTTTTTAGTTATGCACATGCTCCAATTCTTAAGTGATCTTAAAATTTCCTCAGATTGTGGCTTTGTAAGGAACAATGTTATTGATATTCAAAAAGAATATGAAGGTTTCCAAGATAGATCCCTTGTGCTCGACAAAAAAATACATTCAGTCTCCTGTTTTTCTTGAAATTTTTTGTTCTTAACGCCAACCTTTTTCTTCATGGCAGGTTTTGCAAAATATCATCAAGTGACTCCCGGGTCGTGAGTTTGAGACTCCTGCCCTACAATTTATTAGTAAAAGATACACCTTTTAAAGTGTACCTGTGTTGCTCAGAAGTATATATATAGTTTATACTCCCAGGCATTTTCACTGAAGAAACCCCTTCGCTCCCAACTGTTTTACTGGATTTGACTGATTTTGGAAGGCTCACAGAATAGTGTGTTCTATTACTATAAAAACACGGAACCTACTAAAATAAAGATTAGAGTCTCTTCTGTCATCAGGAAAAAAATATATGTTTCCGTTTTGCAGCAATTAGCATTAGAATATAGCTAAGTTCCATCATTATTCACAAACTTGTTGAAAACACTGGAAAAAGAGCTTGTCACAACATGGCCCTGGCTGATCTCTTATACTCTGCTGCCACCTGCTGGTCGTTTTTTGTACAACTACTATTGCTTTAAGCGACCTTTTCAGACCAGAAGCTGTATCAAAGTCTTCTGTATAGCTAAAAACAACAACAACATATAAATAGTTTTTTGGAGTGAAGGAGTGAAGGACACATTATAAAAAAAATTATGGGTTTGAATGAGTTAAGAAAATCTGCATCCAAACTAGGGGAGGGGGAAAAAAATCGATATTGCAATATATTGTTCTGCTCTCTGTTGCAATGAATATATCAATACACTAACGGCAGTATCGATATTTTATGACGGCACACCAGCGCAACGCACATAATGGATTTACCCCATCATTCAGACATGTCAATGAAGCTGGAAACATACTCAACGTAACACACCGCCTACACCAAGGCTAACTTCAAAAATAAAGCTTTACCAAACAATACATTAATGCCAACGCAATTGCCTTGGCGGGCTTTTACTTTGAAGTCGGCCTGCGCAGCGACGTGACCGCTAGCTTGACTTGCTTTTTCGTGTTGGCTTACATGTCAAAGTTTTGATTTAAATTACATATTTTCTACCAACATTTTCACAATGCCATCCCAAAAGTATATTAAATCGCTACTTCAGGATGCTAAGAAACCACTAGTTAATTTCACCGTCATTGTATGATACATACGCTGCACGTCTCCGACGTTAGTGGCAAGCAGCTAATGTTCGCATTAATGCCTGGCTGGTACGGTGGCCCTGAAGTGCAAAAAAGGGCTGGCAACAATGAGTGACACCTACCTGGTTTTCTTTCTTTACTTTTTCAATATCCTGGGCCTACGCTACTTTGTAATTCACTCTCCATGTTTAAAGGTATGGAATGTGCCTTACATTGCACTTTGTCTTTTTTATTATTATATATATTTTTTCAAAAAAAGATAATAGAACTTTGTCTTCATATTTTTTTTATAAAACAATAAATAAATAAAACCATTCAACTCAAAATGTCAAATATTGACATTTAGATTTGAGGAAAACAACTTTAAGCCATTAATACCTTGTTATTTTATATATGGGCCAAATAAGAATGCATCTGTCTCTTATTGCAATTTAAGTTGTGTTCCTAAATCCTATGCGACCAAATTGGACATTTTGAGTTGATTTTTTAAATTATTATTATTTAATGGGCAAAAGTGTTTTATAAAATAAACCAATTATCTTGTTTTGTTTTCTGATCTAAAAAACAATTAGATCTGTGACTCAAATCCGTGATGCAATCCGAACCGTGACTTTTGTGATCCTTTGCTGTCACCGTATCTTGTTTTGTTTTCTGATCTAAAAAACAATTAGATCTGTGACTCAAATCCGTGATCCAATCCGAACCGTGACTTCTGTGATCCTATGCTGTCACCGTCAGTACTTAATCTTGATAAAATTAGTTTGTGGGGGCGCTAATCCCTAAAGGGTGGTAAAGGATGCAGAAGCAGTGGCGAAGAACTGGTGTCTAGACACTATTGGCAAAGGATAGTCGGCAAGTTTACTACACATACTGGATATCGTGCTATGTCTTTGGGAAAATTTCTGACAATATATCGAGTATCGTAGAGACCGTGATGTTACTGTTATTGTGGGCCATATATCATCACAGTATCGAATCGTGATTTACCCGTATCGTCCTACCCCTAATTCAAACGTGTTTTTTTGTTACACTGGTTGTATTAGGTTAAATTGTACCAGATCAGTGGCCTAGTGTTAGAGCGTCTACCCTGAGACTAGGAGTTAGTGGGTTCAATCCCTGGCCGGGTCATACCAAAGACTGTAAAAATGGGACCCATTTGCCTCCCTGCTTGTCACTCAGCATTAAGGGTTGGAATTAGGGGGTTAGACCACCAAATGATTCCCGAGTGCTGCCCCTGCGGCTGCTCACAGCTCCCTAAAGGGATGGGTCAAATGCGGAGAACAAATTTCATCCCATTTAGGTGGTTGTGATAATCGGTTGTACTTTAACTTCAAATCAAGCTTATAATAGCTACCAGAACGTATTTGTCGAGACGCCATGACAGCTATTGCTCGCGGCCAAACTTGCCAGCAAGGAGCGAAGCCGTGACATCACCATGTTGACGCCTTCTTAAAATAATGCCATTTTTTTCATATGTTTCAGAAAACACACAAAAAAAGATCATTTGCATAATGAGGAGATGATTTAAGCAATAAAATAGTTTTTGAAAAAAAAAAACGACATAGGCAATTATTTTAAGAGCGTGACATATTGAAAGCCACCTGGGCTTAGCCATCTCCTTTAATACAATTTGGCATTTTTTGATGAATCTGAGTCATTCTCGCAACTCTTCACAGTCAATACTGATGGAAGGACCGAGGTGTTGTACGCGCACATAAGTTATTTCCCATTGTATGCAAGCCGGAAGCGTGTCTGTCGAATCAGGTTATATAATTTCCAGTTAGATAAATAATAATGATAAATACATATCCGAGTCTCGACGGCAGATTTAAATCCATAAGGAAGCGATCTGGTGTATCACTCAATAGTAACTAATGGGTCAAATGATGGCCTGTCAACGTGGTGACGGCACATCCGTTCCAACATTGGCATGGGCATTAAAATTGCACAGGTTGTACCACTTACAGTAGTCCAGTTGCGTTTAGATCTTAATTGTGTAGCTTACGAGGCAAACAAATTCCCAAAATACACTTTCAAAAATATTTGAGGAAAGCTTTTACGAAATGTGGAGGCTGTTATTGCCACCAAGGCAAGACCAACCCTATATAATTTTTCATTTTCAGCTTCTTAAGGCTTTAAAAATATATATTATTTATTTGGTTGTTACTAACATAACTATGAGATTTATTTTTCAAAAATAATTTCCAGTTTAATACATTTTGTAGAAACTTTATTTGGATGTACGCCGCCATTGTTATTTAGGTTGCAACGCATTCAGTGCGTAGTGACGTAAAATGACAGCTCGCTCGCTGATGTGATATATAAAGAAAGCAAGGTAAGCCTCCGTTACGTTACTAAAGTGATGATCAAAACTCTTGAATGTGACTTGTGAATGACGAGAGCACGGCGTGGGGGAGGGTGACCTCCCGATCGCATGTTGTTTCTTTAGGAACACTACGGGGCTTAATTTGCTTTCTTTCTAGGCGTTTCACTTTGCTCGGCAGAGAACCTGCTGCCATTCCACGTCACAACGTACTGAATGCGTTGCGACGTAAATAACAATGGCGGCACGTCCAAATAAAGTTTCAACAAAATTTATTAAACAGGAAATGATGTTTGAAAAATGAATCTCATAGTTATGTTAGTAAAACCAAATCAACAATATAGAGCAAACTTGTCATTACAGTCGCCATTCCTTTTAAGGCAAGATGTCCTACCTGTTTCCACGTATGGCAATTTTTGTTATTTTACAAAAAAGAAAAGAAAAGTAAAATGATCTTTACAAATGAAAAGAGTGCAAGCTACATTGAGTCTATATTAATGGAGTACCCAAAAAGCTTCAGTTTATTGCAGATTCGTGCGGCTTGCTAGTCATTTAAAGGAAGAGTGGTCTTGCCAGGAGGCTAAGTGAGTGCTACACTTGACATTAGTGACGCCTCCACTCAGACCACTCTGCTTGAAAGGCCATTGAGGAAAGTTAATTTCACCTACGCTCGTCCCACGTGTCAATGATTCAAACAAAAAAACGCAAACGAGCACTGCATGTTGAACAACTGAACAAATTGTTTATGTCATGATAGCTGCACTTTAAGTCCATGTAAAATCCTTTACAATCAATATATGTCCGAAATTCAATCAGCTGCGATATACTAAAGGTGAAATTGAACTGAGATTTTATAAATAGCTTCTCTTTTTTCTTCTGGCAACTGCCTGCGTAAAGTCGATGAACAGCCTTCTAAAGTCATGTCATAAATGCCGTTTCATTTTTATAAGTTTTCCTTTATATATATATCCCAGATCAAGACACAAACTATCAGTAAGTGTGGTTCTTAGTAGGATGTAACAATATTAAAAAAAGATCACAATATGAATCTATATATATATATATATATATATATATATATATATATATATATATATATATATATATATATATATATATATGATCATTATCACAATTTTGTGAGGAGGTTGGCGATATAAAAAAAGCTCACAATAATGTGTAAAAACTCAGGATATTGTAAATATAGAAATAAATTTAATTTAATTTAACAAAAGCTCATATTGGGGGGAAAGAGGACAATATTGTGTTTGTGTACATAATAACAGCAGTGACGGAGAAGTTGTCATGTGTTCCTATTGGCTCAGCGGCGCAAAGCATCATGGTCTATGTAGTTCACATTGTTGTGTTTGGCTGAAGCGGACCAAAAGGAATGTTTGGGTTTTTTTGACGGCATTGTTGAAAAATATTTGATGGTATGACTGATTTAGATGAGTGATAAAGTGGCCTAAACATTTCTTATTAAAAGTAAACTGCACTAATAAACTAACCACTCACATTTTTAGTGGATGTGCTGCTTTTAATATTGTGACATGATGACAATGATATTGTGACACTTTTAATATCACGCCACTAATGTTGCATCACTAGTTTTTAGTAAGATTTTTTTTTAATTTAACCGGCCAATTAATTATTTTTTTTCGTGTCATTATGTACAGTGCTCAGTGTAAATGAGTACACCCGCTCTGAAAAGTAACATTCTAAACAATATCGCAATGAATACAAAAACAATTTCCAAAATGTTGACAAGACCAAGTATAATATACATCTGGTTAACTTATAAAATGAAAGTAAGGTTAATAATATGAATTAGATTACACATTTTTCAGTTTTACTCAAATAAGGGTGATGCAAAAATGAGTACACCCCTCAACAAAAATGACTAAATCTAGTACTTGTATGGCCTCCATGATTTTTAATCACAGCACAGCATCTAGGCATGGAATGAACAAGCTGGCAACATTTTGTTGCATCAATCTTTTCCCATTCTTCAAGAATGGCCTATTTAAGAAACTGATGCTCAACTTTCCTCTTTAGAATTCCCCATAGGTGTTCAATTGGGTTCAGATCAGGAAACATACTTGGCCACTGAATCACTTTTACCCGGTTCTTCTTCAGAAATTCAACAGTGGCCTTAGATGTGTGCGTAGGATCATTATCATGTTGAACAAGTGCACGACGACCAAGGGCATGGAGTGATGGCAGCATCTTTTCTTTCAGTATTAAGCAATACAGCTGTGAATTCATGATGCCATTAATGAAATTCAGCTCCCCGACACCAGCAGTACTCATGCAAACCCACGAGGACACTGCCACCACCATGTTTCACTGTAGGCGCTATGCATTTTTCCTTCCTTTCCTCACCACGCCATACAGTTTTGAAGCCATCAGTTAAAAAAAACTTTTATCTTGGTCTCATCACTCCAGAGTACAGAGCCCCAGTAGTCTTCATCTTTGTCAGCATGCGCCCTGTCAAACTCTAGGCGCGCGTTTTTGTGCCTGGGCTTTAGGAGAGGCTTCCTCTGTGGACGGCACCCATGCATGCCATTCCTCTGCAGTGTACGCCGTATTGTGTCACGGGAAATAGTCAGTCCAGTTTGGATAACTGCAGCAAACTTACATGTTACATGTTGATTTTCTTCCACCCTATTTATCAGAAGACGCTACTGTTGAGTTGTTAACATCCGTGAACAACATGGACGTCTCTGTAAGATGGTTGCAGTTCCATCTTTTTTAAATTTTTGTACCACTTTTGCTACAGTATTCTGACTTATAAGTAAAGCAATTTATCTATTATAGATCTTGTGATATTTCTCTTCCAGGTGGTGCCATTCCTAACAGCATTAAATGGGAAACTGTTTTCTTGACACCTGTGTAATGAATTATGAGACTCACCTAGACATTTCTAGTCTAAAATGTTGGCTTTTTTGGCTTTGCTCCAGAGACGTTCTGTGGGGTGTACTCATTTTTGCATCACCCTAATTTGAGTAAAACTAAAATAAAAAAAATCTCAAATTTTTATTATTAACCTTACTTTCATGTTATAAGTTAAACAGATGTTATATAAATTTAGTCTGGTCATCATTTTGGAAATTGTTTTTGACTTCATTGACATATTATTTAAAGTTTTATTTTTTGAAGAGGGTGTACTCATTTATGCTGAGCACTGTATATGTGTGAAGGTTAAAGAGCTCTCTCTTAATTCCTACATACAGTATACTACTGCTATATAGTATTTACTACTTCTAGGCAAATCACCTTTTAGTAGTATTAACTTTAATAGTTACATTTACATTTCTCACATACTGTAGATGAATGTAGCCTACTATTTAGAACTGGCAAATGTTTCTCACACCTGGCAAGTTACAGTGCCGGCATGGTTAGTGTAGCAGATCACAAATCCTCTTTTTAAGTTATTTGTTGGAGCGGATGGGCAAGCTCTTTCCAAATTATCACTGCTAAACAGTTATGTTTGTGTAAAGGTGATCTGAATAATCCAAATCATGGTGTACTGTTTACATTCAAGAAAAGTAATTCAAGATTTAGATTGAGGTGGCCATTTGAACAGGTTTCATCACTTACAAACATTCTTCACTTCCCACAACATTTAGACGTCTTCACAAATTCCCTGAATATAAATCTACAATGTATTTTTGGTTACCGCTTCCCTTTGAAAAAATAATCTCCAGAAAGTTCTGCACTATACATAAGTGTTTAGTTTTCACAATGTCATAAAATCAGGTATCGTTTTTTTTTTGTGTGTGTGAAAAATCTGTATCTACTTACCAGTGTTCGGAAGCACCAGGCGTCCTCCAGGTTGACCAAACACACCAGTGGTCCTCAGTTGCTCTTTACTGGTGCTCAAAGGTCCATTGAAGTTGAGCAGACCTTTTTTGCATCTGTCTATTGAGCTGCAGTAATCCCGGCTCAGGTCCCGTGGAAAGGTCTCAACAGGTTCTTTGGCATGGAACTCGGCCCGCTCCGCCACACCATAGACCATAAACGAGCTCTGCACTTTCACCTTTATGTCTGGCAAGGGGTCAAAAAGCTCTTTGTCTGCACCATCCTGGAAACACAGGGAAGTGCTGTAGGTGCGCCCCACAGTTAAGTCTGGTGGAATAGAGGAGTTGAGAAGCAGTGGGTTTCCTGCAAAGATTAAGATAGATAAAGGTACCCAATCAGCTAAACATGGGAAAACTGAATTGTGTGAATGCTAAGACACAATACTGCATAATGGGTTGAAATGTATTTGGGGCAATAATCAGGTTCAAAAAGTAAAAACCCTGCCACAGTTTGGCTTTAGCACCACGTGCTAACTAGCTAGCTCCCTAGCAGGTAAACAACCACCCGCAAAGCTAGCTAGGGACATGGGGCTAAAGCCAAACTGTGGCAGGGTTTTTACTTTCTGGACCTGAATTTGCCACCTCTGGGAATAAACAAGTAACTTTTTCAGGACAGGGCAGTTTATTGGTTGAGAATATCATCAGAAAGAAATCATTGTTCCAATTGCTGTCCGTGGATGTGATGCCGGTGGTGTATGGTAGCAGAAGCACAACAACAAAACAAATCGTGGCAGATCAGGACATGAAACCACATGAGCTTTTAGGGAGGTGTGTATGAGACTGAGCCGGTGGGTGGCAGAGGGACTACGTCACGGTCTACAAGTGACGTAGCAACTGACTTCTTGACGTAGTAACTGACTTCTTGACGTAGTAACTGACTTCTCGTGTAATGAGAACGTTTTTTGCCCCAAATTCAAGCTTTCAATTAGGGGTGCTTAAAAATCGATTCGGCAATATATTGCGATATTACAGCGCGCAATTCTCGAATCGATTCAATATGCGGCCGAATCGAATCGCCAGGTACTAGGCAATTCACACCCCTACTTTCAATAGACATGCCTAAAATGTCAAAATAATGACCAGGACATGTAGACAGCATTAGTTGACACCAGTTTACACAGTTTATCAGCAGAAAAAAAAGTTGAGTTGGTGCTAAATACACCTTTAAAATGATGAACAGAAACCCCCACTTTTACCACCTCACCTCATGTTCAAAATGTTATCAATTGCAAAGTGTATCCATGGGGAAAAAAATGGAGAAGTGTTATTCTGCCTGATTATGTCAGTAAAAAGTAGCACGTTCAACCAGAAGATCATTATTGCTCTAATTTTGTGTAAACTGCAATATTAACTTTATCTTAACCTACTATTAATCTGACTTGAAGATGCATTGTTGCACTTTGAATTTGCTTTTTAATATACAGCCAATGAAGTTGTCACTAGTCACTATATGTATCATATTTCAGATACATCACGTATCTATTATTAAAATGTAATTAAATCAAATCGGAACTCTGCCCCAAAAAAATAAAAAATAAAATAAATAAATGCTGCTCTCAGTTAATCCATTTCCTGCTCAATGCTCCTAAGTGAGCATATTTTCACACTAACTTGGTTACTTTAGCTTGCTAAGCAGGGCTGTGATGTACAGTACAGTATTAACTAACCAACTTTTATTTCAGATGCATGACAACACATCACTGTATTGACACACATCTTTGAGGAAATTGTATAACACTATAATTAATACTGAAAAAGCTCTCAGATGAGATAACACAAATCAGAAGTATCCGAAATAAAACCAAATAAGATCAACATTTGTTGTTTTAGCAAAAGCTACACCAAACCATAAAATATAAAGAAACAAATATATTGTGAGACATCAAATCATATTTTTATGTAAACATTTCTGGATCCCCTCTTGCAATATTAACCCCCAAAAATCATGTTGACATCCCAATCTCTTCCAAAGATACTCTGCAGTTTAGCAGTCGATCTTGAGCACCAATTGAAATCAAATGTTCAAGCAGGCAATGAGCAAATCTGAGGTAAAGGAACGCAACGCGGACAGAAGGTCCAGGGCTCTGAGCCATGGCTTAAGTGTAAGATTTAATTACCTAGCACACACAGCTTGATCTTCATAATCCATCTGCTGCAGTCAGGTCCTCTGGATACCCGGCTGACCTACTGAAGGACAGCGGGGAGACAGCGGGAGGCCAGGAGGGGTCTAGGTGGCTGCTATTTAAATGAGGGGAGCTCCCGGTGTGCACCCGTGAGCCTGCAGAGCGGTCTTCATCTGTGGTCATTAGATGTGACCATGCTGCCAAGCAAGGTGCCGAGTGCACCACATCGATCTGGCAGACTCAGACACATGTGCTGCCCCCCCTGCCCCCTGCCAAAATAGCTGTGAGTCCTTGATGCACAGCTGTCACCTAGCAAGGGGTAAGGGCAAGTCTAATGTTGGTTTATATTCATGAAAATCATCAATTATCGATGATTTGGGATTTTGAGGTGTTTTTTTGCTTCAAAGACTGGAAAAAAATGTTCAATAGTAATTTGTATTTTATTAGTAGATAATTGATTATCGTTGATTATTCTTTCATGTTCAATCTTGATATGAAGCTATTTCTGTGTTTCTTTTTACAGGTTTTTTTCCTGGCTCAAATTGAGGCAGAGGTGGTATCACCCTAACTATGATTGGTGACTACCGATACCAGGTATCGGTGCCAATACCAGTCTTATTTTAAAGTATCTGTACTTACGGCGGTAACCAATACCGCGGCCGTTTTATGATCAGGGACAAGAAATAAGAAATTCCATCAATACAAAGATGCCATTAACTTCATGCAACTTTAAGGAAATATCATATATTGGGATGTATAGGTATTTCTTTAAGATCATCTGTGATTTATGGGTGGGGAATTTTATTCACTAGTGGTATCGATATTTGGTATCAGTAGTGGTGGCTACTCAAGAGTTGCGTATCGGTCGGGAAAAAAGTGATCCAACATCCCTAATCCTGACCATGCGCCATGATGTGCATTTATTCTGTAAATCCAACTGACTTGCTTTAATTTTTTACAGGCAACATATAATAATTAATTTTTTTAATAATAAGAATATGACTATTATCATGTTAAATAATTCATTCTTTATCAGTCACTTCGGCTGTAGGTGGTGAGCAAATGGTGGAGGTGGCCGCCTCTGAATTTTGTATACAGGAAAAACGCTGTTTTTAGTGTACAATTTCAGTATTTGCGGCGATCTAGGGTCATCATTATCATGCTTTCTAGAGCAGGGTTTGAAAAAAATTGAATAATCGATATTTAATGGATTTTCCTTTTATAGCTTGATAGATTCATAAACTCATGAATTGATTAATTTAATATCTATTTTCCCCATAAATTCATAAGAAAATTTAATTTTGAAGGCCTTTTTGTGTATCTTACTATTTTCTAGAAATTTACTGTTCACATGAATTTAAAACCCCCGTTACAGTGATACTATCCTGGCGTCCACTATAACAAATGAAAACATGTTCTTATGAAAAGAGTCAAAATCAGTACAAAATAAATAAATAAATTACCAAGCAGAAAAAAAATGCGTATCTGAAGGGGTTAAAAGTATTTTTTTACATTTATGAAAGAAATATTATTGTACTTTAAGAAAATTCTGAATCTTTTATATTTATAAATATTGAATAAGAATTATGAAAATATTTTCATCTCATCCTTGCTGATGTCAATGTTTGTGTAAACACGTGTTACTTTCATTAATAAACTAAAAAGTTACTGCCTCCGCAAAATTTAATTTGGAATTTAATGTTTGTGCAGTTTTTATCATGTCCTTAAATTTTAAGAAAAATTGATGTTCCATAAATAATCAATATCGGATCGAAGTGAAGTGAATCAAATTGAATCGTAAAAAATCGAAATTGAATTTACCGTAACTGAACTCTTGTGAATCGAAATCGAGTCAATTCAGCAAATTAGAATCAATACTCAGCAGTGATGTCTGGTCAGTGCTGGATTTCACTTTCCTTTCTTTTCTTTGATCCTTCATCGGGTCTCCTGACAACCTCACGACTCTAGCTGGATTCTGACGTATTCGGTTTAGGTGAACGGTAAGGGATTTTTAATAGGTTTTACGTGAATTAATGAGTACACACTCACATGCACGCACACATGCACACCCACACCCACATATACTCACGCACATACAAAAAAAAAGAATCAATACTCAGCCCTAATATTTCTGAGAGTGTTTGAATAATACATGTATAATGCTATGGAAGCGTATTACATTCACTTGGAAAAAAAACAACAACTGTTTTTCTGACTAATTATTTTGGGGAGCTTTGTTTTTTGTGTAATTATTGTTTTTTTCTGGTGATTTTTTTTCAGTTTTACTACATATTTTTTCCGTCATAAAATAAATTCATAATGTCATAAAAGTTACCCCCCCCCAAAAAAGCTACCCGAAAAAATTTGAAAAACAGTTGTTGTTTTTTCAAGTGAATGCAATGCACTTCCATATAATGCATGTAAAAAATGAGACAATATGATACAGAAGAACCTATTCTGTATTTCTATTCCATAAAAAACTGACACTTCATGCAAACTTAAACAATGCATGTATAATTTCTAAGAAGTCTATGTTGGCACTGGCATATTCCACTCACCCTGCCAGAGCTGCAGTCAAGTGGACATTAGCTCTCTATAGCTGACATTCGATCAGAGCTGAATTTCTCCCCTCCGGTCAAGTGGAGACCAATCTGATTATCGCTTGCGTGTGCATCTTTAAGAACGCCGCGGCGAAAATGGAATGGCAGTGGTGGGACGAGAGAAGTAAATGAAATGTACCTCAGGTTGAATACCTTGAGGGATAGATTTGGAATTGAGCTTCTGATTAAAAATCACTCACAGGGTGAAATAATGTGCAGAGACAGGTTTAGGTCCAAAGACTCATTCAGCACCAGGACCTGTTGTAAGCAGTCTTATCTGAGGGGGCAGTCAGAAATGTCGAGTTTTGTGGCTGAGCAACATATTAGCAAGAGGCTAATAAATAGCCAAAAGCCGACTGTCACTCCCATCATGCCCTCATCGAAACCTGTCTACCTTTTCCGTTTCTCTTCTTTTCTTTTTCTAAACTGGCCACCTGATGCTTTCCTTTCAGTTGTACTTTTGATACATCATCTTCATTTAATTAAGTCTGGTCATCATACCCTGCTAACACCGTCCGTTCACCATTCACAATCAACCGCAGTCACGTGACATAAACAAGTTTTTCTATCCCTAGCCTCCTCCCTCTCTGCAGTCGCAAATTGACAACCTGCGGGCTCCCCCCTCCCACTTGCCTCCGCAGCAAGTTGACATTACCATGAGGGTGCAACGCCGCGCCTACTCCACATCTCAACACGAAAATGTGCGGCAATAGAAAACTAGCGTTTTTTTTTAATTTTATAATTTTTCATTTTATTTTTTTTATTTTATTTTTTTAGAGCGCCTTCACATTGACTGCGCCCTGGGCGGTCGGCCATATTGCCCATAGCAAAATAGCTACATAGCTACGCGTATATTAAAAATGTGATTTCTCAACTTCTGATTTGAGGGGGTAAGACATTAATTTGAGGGAGCGGTGCCCCCTCTTGCCTCTGCGTGTAGCAGCCCTCTGCCTTATATTTGCTCTAATAGCAAAGAGCCATCCAAAAGCATTTAGGGACTGTTCAAAATATTTTAGCTTTTAAATAAAGCTCCTTGTTTCCACTTAATTAATGCTGTTTGATTTTTTGTTTTTCAGGTGCATTCAAGGTGCATTTTGATGGCAGAAAGAGGCTTTTAGGAAATGCATTAACAACATTCTCCAGTGCAAACTTGGCTTTTAATAAGAGAAAATGTGGAAGCATGCCACATTTGGCCTAGCTGATGGAGTAGAAAATGGAAAGGAGTGATTGTGGCCAGTGGAGGGCACAGCAGGCAGGCTCTGGGGGGAGCTGGCCTATTTAAATAGGATTGATGACCTGCTGAATGTGGACCTGGGGCACATCACCTCCCACACTAAGCTCACTTCCCCCCTCAGATGTTAGCGATTCCATGCGTAAGGGTGCAATGCCCATTTCCACCATGCCTATCTCATGCTTTGACCCAGAAGTGTCAGGTACAGTATGCCTCTGAATAGTGTCATTCATCCACATCATTTCATTCGCAAGAGACCGAATCGACAATCACAGCTGGACTGTTCTGGTAGCCTTAGGTGATAGACAGTATTATGGAGCAGTATTTTTATTTTGCATATGCATTATAGCGATTTCTATGCATCCCAGAATAGTGATACCATTTATGATTGGGGGTATTGACTTAGACGAGGTGAACATGATTAATTATAAGGTGTACATAGAGGGGAGCGGGGGCTGGTGGGGTTCCTGGCGGGCCTGCAGTGCCCCGTCCTGCTGCGTTGGGTTGGGGGCACGGGCCGCGTTGGGGTGGGGGGGGCGCCCCTGCTCCTGGGTTTGCTCTCCGGCCGGTGGCCCCTGCGGGGCCCGGGGGTTGTCCTTTGGCGCTGCCGCGGCCTGGGGGGCCCTGAGGTGTTGCACTTGCTCTGTCCTGGCGGGGGTCGACGGGTCCCCTCTTTGGTGGAGATTTTCATGCATGCCAGATCCACCACACCAGCATCTATCGAAACTCAGACACAATCTTCCTCAGGTCATTGAATCGGTGGAGGCTGGTGTCTGCGGATCTCACTCTGCTTCGTCTGTCCTTCCTTCCTTTCCTCAGTCTCTCCTTTGGTCTCTTGACGTCTCCCTGATTTGTTGAAATTTAGATGTCTCTGGGGCTGGTGAAGGACTCTGGTTGGTGGCCTGGTGGGTGGTGTCTGGTCGGTGCTGGATTTCACTTTCCTTTCTTTTCTTTGGTTCTTCCTCGGGTTTCCTGACGGCCTCACGACTCTGGCTGGAAGTGTTCGGTTTAGGTGAACGGTATGGGATTTTTTTTCCAATAGGTTTTAGGTGAACTAATGAATACACACTCACTCACACGCACGCACATACGCACATACACATAATCACCCACATACAAAAAAAATAATAAATATATATATATATATAAAAAATTTTTAAAAAGGAGAGCAATGATGATGACATGTCAAATCGGTAAAATTACCGAATGAACAATACTTCTCTCCAGAAAAAAACCAAAAAGGTGTACATAGACTACGTTTACATGCAGCCATTAATAAGGATGTAACGATAGCGGCAATATTGTGATATCGCGATATTGAAACTGCACAATATCGTCGTCGTCATGTCACGATATTAAAAGCAGCACATCTGTTAAAAATGTCAAGTTGATTTACATTTGTACAGTTCTAGCACCCTCTGGTGGTTAGTTTTTCAGTGCAGTTTAATTTTCATACGGAATGTTTTGGCCCTTCTATGTTTAAAATCCAAATGCTTGTGAATCGAGTCAATATGTGGAGGAACTCAATGTGTATGTGCATTAGCAAGTAAGTGTCACAATATTAAGTGATATTAGGGATTGAATGTTGTTTATGTGAATTGCTGACATGTACAAACGCACAATATTGTGCTTTTTTTTAGTATGAGCTCTCTTTTTTTTACAATATCGTGACATTTTTTAATATCGCCATCCTTTCCATAATATCATAATAATTATTCTACTGTGAGGTTCATATCATGATATCGTATTGCGATGTTTAGATATTGTTACATCCTTAGTCATGAATAATATTTGGGTTTTGAAAGGCCGTGTACATACACAAAAAACAGAATATGCTCTCTTTGGGGGTTTTATAAAATTGGATAAACGCCCTGGGTAACTCCTTTTCCAAAACTGAACACTTTGCATATCGGGGTATCTCAATTGAATGGAATGTTCATTTGTGTTCTGGACATGCTCTACTTGCAAGCAATCTTGGTCTACAGTACAGGAAAATACATGCATGCATGGCAGCCATCTTATGTTGCCACTCACTAAGCGAGCCTAACTTGACTACGCTGATGTCGCAGTGGTGTTTTTTTCACGTTAATTTCTGTCTCCACAGCAAAAATATCACTGTGTGCGTATATACACATACGTGTGCGTGTCTATACAAGTCTGTGTGTCTAGTGTATAACCCACAGGAACTACACATGCCGAAGTAAACAAACATGGAGAAACTCAGATGCAGCACAGCAGCAGACTTTTGGAGCATGCAGGAAATGACAACTTTATTAGTTATGGTGAGTGACATGAATATAATGTCTTATGTTGACCTTGGAAAGTTAACTAATTCACTTATAGCCATTTTCACTGAAGCAACCCCCTCCGCTCCCGGTTGTTTTATTGGAGTTTGACTGATTTTGCAAGGCCCACAGAATATTGTGTTCTATTGTTATAAAAAACATAGAACCTACCAAAAGAAAGATTAGAATCTCTTCTTTCATCAGGAAAAAAAGTTTATTTGTATCTGTTTCAGTTTTGCAGCAATTAGTATTAGAATATAGCTAAGTTTCATCATTATTCACATTCCTGTTGCTAACATTGGCAAAAAGAGCTTGTTGCAACATAGCTGATCTCTTATACTCTGCTGTCATCTGCTGGCCATCTTTTGTAATAACTAAAATTGCTTTAAGCCACCTCTTCATATCTGAAGCTGCATCAAAGCCTTCTGTTTGCTCTTGAATTAAAAACAAAATAATCATAAAAAACGTATAAATACGTTTTGGGGAGTGAAAAACAAAGTATTAAAAACATATTTACACGTTTTTGGGTTTGAATGAGTTAATGACGTTGCGGTTTCGATTGGGATATATACGTACCTCTGTCGCTCACACATTATCTCAAATGTTTCAGAAACTGGAATTTTGCCCTTAACCTGAATATTGACTGCATGATTGTAAACATAGTCATAGTTGGGTTACTACAGCAACACTATGTGCAAGCCTGTTTGGATAAGAGGTAAAACATCTTCTAAAACAAGCGAAACACTCCAGGTGTAATCGAGTCAAGAATGTCAGGTACAGTAACACAAATGTCTGTCGCAGTGCTTGATCGGACATCAGCAGTCGCTTCTCTCACATGCTTTATTGCTGTCCGCAACAAAAATACAGCTGATGTTAACTGTCTCAAATGCCACACATTTATCCATCAATAGTTTGTCCCAGTGCAATCCAATGGAAGAGATTGGTTGCCTCTCTACCGAATGTGTGGTCTGTGTGGGACAGTTTGGCATGGGGCATGCATCGCTCTGAAATTGATTACCTCCCATTACACAATAACAGGGGAACAGATATGTCAAAATGGGTTCTTTCACTGATTATGGAAGTATGAATCCAAAACAGATTGAGGGAGGCTTACACAGCACACTGCTCAATGCAGATAAATGCCATCAATCATGAGCGAGGCTCTGCAACAGAGGTCTTTGATGATGATGATGCTTTCTTTGGCTTTGGAGCAGCTGTCTCATGTCAGTGCAAAGCTGAAGGTACACTTCAGAAGAAGAATATTCAGGTACATCACTGTGCCATTGTTACCTTTAGATAGTATTCACTGACCTCATGGGATCGCGAGTCCGCCTCTCATGGTGGGTCAACTTTCCAGCAGACTCAGCTGTGTTTCAACTGTGTTTACACCGAATGTTCTTTTGTTATTGATGAATGTCACCCCCAGCTTCCTCTAACGTTACTTGTGTAAGCAAGACGTATAGCTCAATACTCCTTGCAGAATCTCTGGTCATTTTTAAACCAAGTTAGCCAGTTCCCCGATCACGCTAGCTACTAGTGCTAGCATGTTACAACAAAAACAATATTCATTACTTATTTTTCGTACACTTGAACAACAACTTCAACTTTTGGGCTGCTGGGAAAGGAAAATAAGAGACCTTAAGGAGGGTATTTAGAGAGATCTCAAAATTGAACATGTTGACCACCAAATCTATTTTTACGCAGAGCTAGGCACGGCTAGCGCCTCACATATATGACGATCGCATTATGGTAAAAGCATTTTTACCATCTTACAATGACACTTACCTTAATCAAAATGGTCAGAACATTTTCAATTCCAGACACTTCTTTGTCTGTTCCCATTCGACATTCCATGAACTCATGAACAGCACACAATGCGGAGCAAATGACGTCATACAGATCTAGAAACTTCGTTTCACATCTTTGTTTGCCCTATTTTTGCACCCGTGAATGGCACATGTGTGCATCATTGTGGTTTGTGAAAATCTGGAATGAATGAACAAATGAATGAATCAAAGTAACTAGCATTTGCTTGTGTTGTCTCGCTGGCCTCAATTGTTTACCACAAAATTGTCTGACCCGCCAAATGGCTGCCGGGTCGCTAGGTGGGGGTCGATGACGCCAAGTGAATACTGTGTACCCTTAACCGTACTCCTGGGAACATACAAATATGTACATTTGAATACAATAATTAGCCTTGTGTCACACAAGTCTAGATTGCATTTTGGGGCATAATATATTGAACCCGACAACACCACTTGTTCTGACAGTGTTCGCTCACCTTGTCTGGTGGTCTTGAAGTTGAAAGACTGGAACCCTCCGGCAAGCGCAGACGAATCAATGACATCTACGCCGTACTCACTCTGGTTCTTCCTGTACAGCATGATGGCCACGACCAGTATGCCCACAGCAATAATACCAGCTCCCAAGCCGGAGTACAGAGCCACGTCATTGGAACTGTCCATACCTAGCACACACACACAAATAGCAGTTGAGACAAACTTTTCTCTTGCAAAGGTAAATTGCATGTACAAGTTATAGTATATTAGAGAAGCTGTAGAATGGGAAAAGAATGACAAGGTGGAGCAAACCCAATTGATTTTGCAGCACAGCTGCTTCAATTTTAATTTGTTGCATGCCATACTGAATCAGCTAACATGGAATATGATAAGCCCAAAACCCTTGAGACCCACTGGTTTAGACCCAATACCGATATATATGTAACTAGAAAGGTAATTAGAGCTAATGCGGTTAGATGCAAAGGAATATAAAAGTTGGATGAATACAATATAGTGCTCACATATAAGCTTAATGTAACCACTACTCCATTGTTCAAGAAATGACTAGTCATACAGTAAATTTTACTCTAATGAAATCAGTCAAGCTAACACCTAACAATTGAACGGCTTAGTCAGGCAAACTCCTGCAAGTGATTGAAAGACACGGGGAGGAGGACAGCCCTGCAAATTGGTCAATTTAGCTTGTTTGCAAAAAAATTAAAGCCGATTAAACCACTACAACATAACACATGTCCACTTGTCACAACCAATACATCTCCCAGCTTAAAGTAGAAACACAGCTGTGATGTTGTGGCTGTCATAAAGTCAGAGCACTGAAAAATGATAGAATACGTAATGAGCACCTGCTGGCTTTGAACTAAGATGCTCAGATCAAGGCGAACTAAATGGTGGCAATTTGTTTCTCATTTCATCATTAAGAAATCAATGCAGTACAGCAATATTCCGACACTAGCCTGTGAATTCTGTGAAATACTGCTGGAAGTTGGTAAGATAAAGAAAATAAAAAAAAGAAATCCGCTGGGAACTCACTTTGAGGTTTAACGTCATGTAGCAGCTTTCGATCTGCAAAGACAGAGAGGTGGAATAAGATGAAGAGGGAAAGTGGTGATTAAAGTCCAAGTCTCTAAGAAGTGACTAGTTTAGTGAAGTTACTCTGACAGTTGAGTTCACAGACGATGCTTTCTCCTTGCATCAGAGATGAAACTGGTGAAAGTCCAATGTTTACAATTGCCTCAGATGGGGTAACTCAAGTCCAAAAACTAGTTTGGATCATCTAAGACAGGCGGTTAGTTGCATATACTGCATACACAATTCAGTTGAAAAAGTATTCCAGGACAGTCCTTTATTCTTATTCTTATTATATACGAAACAAGCAAAATTAAGAAAATGGTTACGGACTACACTAGTTCGTATAACCGAAAGAGGCACACAGGTTTGCCCAACATGTCTACATGTGGGCTTTTGTGAATTGTCATTCAACCATTTTCTGGTTGGCTCCGAAAGTGCAGGCCTGGTTTATACAGCTCAGTCACTCCCTGTACAATTGAAACAGGGACTTGGCTCATATTGCTGACACTAAGTCAAACTCATTTTCTGGCATTGGACACCACCAATGTTGGACTCATTGAAAAAAAACAAACATCTTACAGCCTGCAGGATGAGTGCTGTTCAGAGGTAGGTAGAGTAGCCAAAAAATGTATTCAAGTAAGAGTAGTGTTACTTCAGAATAATATTACTCAAGTATAAGTAAAAAGTAGTCATTAAAAAAAATCACTCAAGTACAAGTAAAAAAGTATTCACTGAAAAGAATACTCAAGTACTCAGCATAAAGTCTGATTTATTTTTAACTCATTCACTCCCAGCCATTTTCACTAACCCCCTTCGCTCCCAGCTATTTTACTGGACTTTGACTGATATTGCAAGGTCCACAGAATATTCAGTTCTATTTCTATAAAAACATGGAACCTACCAAAAGAAAGATTTTAGTCTCTTCATTTATCAGGAAAAAAAAGTATACTTGTATCTGTTTCGGTTTTGCAGCAATTATCATTAGAATATACCTATGTTTCATCATTATTCACAAACACTGGCAAAAAGAGCTTGTTGCAACATGGCGCTGTCTTTCTTATACTCTGCTGCCACCTGCTGGCTGTTTTTCTGTAGTAACTAGTACTACCATTGTTTTAACGACCCTTTCATGTCAGAAGCTGTATCAAAGCCTTCTGTATGCTCTAGCATGAAAAAAAAAACATTTAACAAAAAAAATATAAATATGTTTTTGGGAGTGCAGGACATTATTGAAAAACATATTTATTTATTTTTCTGAGAAAAATAAAAGCTTTAATACATTTTTGGGTTTGAATGAGTTAAAAACAATGTCATCAGACAGACAAAGCATAACATTATGTGAAAATTCTGGCATTTTCAAATTATAAAATAAAAAAATATATAAAACAACAGAGCAAGCAGACACGTTAGCCCAGGCATGCACATTCCATTCACAAATTGTGACGTAACTTGACGCTGCCTTCCAGTCTAATCACCATAAGTAGCAGTTTCTTAAAGCGAAAGCACTAAGATGTCATCAGTTGACTTTTTCGGCTTCTCACCATGCCTGCCAGTCCTCAACCAGGGCTGCATTTCCTGTATTTACGCAATGTGTCCACGGAAATGATCCCACACAGTCAGTCAAACGGAACGCTTACCAAAGTCGCACAACAACATTTACAGATTTTGGAACTTGGTGCACACAAAAGGCACATTTCATTATTAGGCGCGCTGTCGATTATTGAGAAATTTTAAGACTTTTAAGTGTGCCTTATGGCCATAAAAATATGGTAAATCTAATGTATGAAATGGGAATAATGACTCCAGTGAAGCCCAATGTAGTGGAGTAAGAGTTGCGTTTCTTCCTCACACATCTACTCAAGTAAATGTAACGGAGTAAATATAACTCGCTACTACCCACCTCTGATGCTGAGATTATTATTATGTCAACATGGTTTTACCCAACACTTATTTCCAATCAAGTCTGAAAATTTGCCTGGAGTGCGTAGGAAGATGATGATGATGATGACAATGATGATAATGACTGGAGAGATGATAGAAGATAACAGCTGATCAGGCAGAGCAGAGCAGTGAGAAAGGGCTTACTCTGAATACATTGTCCATCTGTGCAATTGTCATTGGCCTCTGAGCTCCCTTCACACATCTTGCCTCTGTGTTTGGGTGCTGGGGAGTTGCACTCTCGACTTCGCTGTCTGTCACACTGGCTGTTGCATATGGTCCATTCACTCCATAGATCCCAGCCTCCATCGACTGCAACACAAGGACATTCATGATCACCCAACACAGCAGCGCAAAACTTGAGTTTTCCGGGTATTCTACAGCAGTACATGAACACAAAGGCAGCTCAAACACGTCACCAGGGAGTCATTTTCTGCCCAAATTAACTAGTAGCATGTATCTTGTTTTCTGGATCATCACGCTCATGACGCACGGGTCATTGCAATATGGCTTCATGTGTTTTCTAAATGCATGGACTGCGTTTCAAATGTGTTTTTGAATGGAATTGAGGTTACACTATTATTTAAAGTCTTATACTTGTACAATGTGGGTAGGCCTAAGAATTTTTGGTAGATTTGGAAAGACATGCAGGACAAACATAGTAGCTCAAAAACATAAAAAATCAGAGTAAGTTGATTTTTGTGAAAATGCACCAAATGAGCCCTTGCACTTAACTCATTCACTCCCAGCCATTTTCAGAGAAACAATCACCTTCGCTCCCGGCTGTTTTACTGGATTTTGACTGATTTTGCAAGACCCACAGAATATTGTGTTCCATTGCTATAAAAACATGGAACCTACCAAAAGAAAGATTTGACTCTCTTCTTTCATCAGGAAAGAGCTTGTTGCAACATGGCCCTGGTTGATTTCTTATACTCTGCTGCCACCTGCTGGCCGTTTTTGTAATATTTACCATTGCTTTACGTGTTCTCTTCAGTTCAGAGGCTGCATCAAAGCCTGCTGTATGCTCTAGCATAAAAAAAAACATTCAAAAAACATATAAATACGTTTTGGGGACCATGGCAATCTTTAACTCTTTAAATCTGTGTGCCAGATTCGGGTACACTGCAACCCGACCGTATAGCGCCACCAACGGGAATTCCTGAAAACTATGTTTTTAATGGAAATTGGCAGAGTATCGTCTTGGTCAGATGCCCTGTCAGTATCAAGCAGATCATCTATTGTAATGACTAACTATGGCCATTAGACGGCAGTGACGACTCTCTTTTGGACAAACTTAGTTTGATCCAATAGTTGTAAAAGAGAGGCGGAGCGAGGAAGTTGAGGAGATCATGGTGGAGGAAGGAAAAACCACACACGGTACAAGCAGCTAATGCTGCAGCACTGTTAAAAAAAAAAGAGCTCTACCAGTGTTGCCACAAAAGACAACACTGATGAAAATGATTCAGAAGTTGAAGCATTGACGTGGCGGGTTCGTCCACGTGAGAAAGCGTCACAAGCTAACGCGTCACAAGCTAATCCCCACGGTGAGCCAACCATTTCGGCACAGCCCGGCTCGTCATCGGATGGCGACAAGTACTACTCCGAATCAGACACAGGTTCATCGGAGGAATGGAACCAATCAGGATGTGAGGAATCGGATTCGGACAGCAAATCATCCTCTGATCTCTCAGAATCTGCAAAAGTAAGCGCTAACTTGCTATGAGCTAACTAACTTTTAGTATTTCGCCTAGTGTTTGTGTAGAGGTGATAACAGATTGTATAAATGTGCTGATGTACACTATAACACAACTGCTGCCTAAACTACTGTTAATGTATAATTCACAGATCGTCCATCTTGCTTCAAACGTCTGCCCACTGCAGCTTCTCGAGCAAAGAGAGTTAAAAAAAATAATAATACAACTTTACAATACAGCAATGCAATATAAAACAAATAAAAACATTTTCAAGGTAATTGTACATATTTCTGTTATTTACAGCACAGAGAGGATGAGCCAGGAGTATTGTTCCCACCAGATCCAAGAAGAAAGGTAAAAAATATATATACACAGTATTATCATCACACTGCTGCAAAATAACTAATTACAATATATCTATATGATCATTTAAATTTGTGTTTGCAGATCATCGCACAACAAATGCTGAATGGCAAGCGGGCTGGAAACCAACAGTATTTCCATTCACAGCCACCCAAAGGGCCCTGCAGAAAGCCTGGAGTCTACACTGCCAGCCGACTTCCTGGAGCTGTATCTGACAGACGAACTTCTCCAACACATTGTTGATCAGACAAACAAGTATGCACGCCAGCATATGCAGGTACAGACTCAGAGTCTGCCACACAGCAGGAGTCATTCCTGGAAGCTTGTGTCCATCCCAGAACTTTAAAAAAATGTGGGGACTTTTGTTTCTGACTGGCTACATAAATAAGGCAAGTATTGATATGTACTGGACAAAGGATGAGATCGAGACCACACACTTTTTTAGCCAAGTGATGTCAAGGAACAAATACCAGCTCATCTTGAGTTTTCTGCACTTCAATGACAATGATCATGACATGATCCAAATGACAAATTGTACAAAGTCCGCCTTGTATTCACCTACATTGTGAACAAATTCAAGAAGCTGTATCAACCCGGGAAGAACATATGCATAGATGAAGGAATGATGAGTTTTCGGGGGCGCTTGTCATCCAAAGTCTACAACCCACAGAAGCCGGTGAAGTACGGTGTACCGTACATACTGTGTGACTCACAAAGCGGTTATTGTTTCAACATGCTACCTTACGTTGGTACAAGCTCTCCCCTCATGGATACAGTATTCATACTACTTGATTGTCTGCCAGGTAATGGGTACACATTGTATATGGACACTTTTTACAATTCGATTCAGCTCTGTGAACGTTTACTAGCAGCAGGTACAAATGTATGTGGAACACTGCGTAAGAACAGGGGTGAACCCATTGACATTACCGAGGGAACAAAGACTGGTCTTGGGTTGGGGGAAAACTGGCGCGGTACAACGACAAGGTTTTGGTATTAGCCTGGCAGGATAAACGCTTGATGAGAATAGTGACAACCTGCCACCAAGATGAAATGCGGATGGTGGACGTGTGGGAGAAGACACAACAAAAAATACTTCCTTCTGACAAACCAGCATGTGTTGTGGCATACAATGCCTCCATGAAGGGAGTCGACAAATTGGACCAAAATATCTCTTACCGTCCATTCACACGAAAGACATTGAAGTGGCATAAGAAATTTGTTGTGTACATAGTTCAACTGTGCATGTACAATGCATACATCATTTACAGGACAAAAAAATCCAGGCAAGTGCAATCACTATTTGTAGTTCGTCCGGCAGGTAGGGAAACCGTGGGTGATACAGAAACATGTGAGGGAGGAGGGGGAAGGAGAAGATGTGGGACTCGAAGGGCATGAAGACTTGGAGGAAATCGGAAAGAGCAGCAGGTCACCAATTCATGATCCTAAAAGTCGACCCGATGGCAAATTGGCAAAACATGTGCTGGATTACTTGCCTCCTACCCCCCCAAAAAAGAGACCGAGGAGAAGGTGTAGGGTCTGTTGGCGAAGGGGACATCGGAAGGAAACCAACTTGTGGTGCAGATCATGTGCTGTCCCCTTGCATGTCGGGGACTGTTTCTTATCATAACATACCCCAAAAATATATGCATAGTTGAAATGCATCCACACACTTGTAAATAGTTGCACGCACACACACACACACACACACACACACACACACACACACACGCACACACACACACACACACACACACACACACACACACCTGTAAATAATTTATTTGTCAAGTTATTTGTTTAAATTGTTACCCCTGTTCACTGTAAATAAATTGTTTATTTGCCATCAAAAAACACTTTCTTTTATTATTGATGTTAGTGTTATATAGAATGAAAGCACTCCTCAGGTGTTTGTGGTGTCACAAAAGTAAAAAAAAAACTTTTGTTCCGAAAACCACTGATGTGCATGAAATACATATTTTCACAAAAAGCTTGTTTTCTCAGACTTTTCGTCCAAAATACGGGAATTCACTCAAATCAACCTCTTTTCTACTGCAGATTACGGAAAAGCAGAATAAGATAGAAACACATTTTTTTTGATGAAAGATGAGACTTCAATCTTTCATTTGGTAGTGTTCGTGTTTGCATAGTCCTAACACACAATTTTCTGTGGGCCTTGAAACATCAGTCAAAATGCTCTAAATCAGCTGGCAGTATGAGGTGATCTTTTCTGAAAATGGCTGGCAGTCAAAGAGTTAAAATAGAATGTTTTATATGTTTTTGGGAGCAAATGAGATAATGTGGGTTTTCTGTTCAGCAGTTTGTGCCGTCGGGGAATGGTAATTTAATTTAATTTATTTAATTTAAGGACAGCCCTTTACATTGGGAAACAAATAAATAAATAATTAAATTCAAAAAGTTATTTGTTGTTATTGCCTCAAACCCCTCACTGTTGAATAGTGGATATTTTATACAGGCATTAGAAATCAATTAGAAATCTATTATAATTGTTTTAAATAATGTATTTCTTTGTTAACCAGACTATAATACATTTTGAGAACACAAGACAGTTAAAACTATAAGAAAATACTAAAAGAATGGCTTGTCCTGTAGTCAACCTTTGCACATGAGAAGGATATGTGATACACCATAAGCCATTTTTAGAATGTAATAAATAGATGATGGGTTTAGGCAGCCACAGTTAGAGCACAAAGATGTGAACTCGGCAGAGCACAAGGGATCCATTGGTTTCTCTGGGACACTGCACATAGACTGCATTCACACCTGACCATTAATTCCCAAGTCCAAGTCAGCAATGAAACCAATGGACAAATGCAGCACCCCTTTTCCAGTGGACACGAGCACTTGAAGTACAACATGAAAGACTTCAGACACCACATTTAATTTCACAGCAAAACAAACTCAAATGTGATTTTTAACCACCTCAAAACATATTGCGTAATCGTGTGCAAATCCTTTTGACTTATATTTAAATGTATGCAGTCCTAGACAATTTAAATGATAGCTCCCAAGTAATGCTCAGAAGATCTTCAGATACCTAATACGTAAATGTATTTCACAAGTCACTCATCTTCTGCAGCAGCATCAACATAAGCAACACAATGTTGCTGGCGTACAATATACCAAAGCAATGTGAGTGAGGCAAGGAAGGTGGTCTTCAAAATGAAATCCATGACAACATATGGACCCATTTTGTTGTGTTTCAACACTTACGCATTTACCCCACCAAATCAAATCGGTACATTTGAAAATGAACCGTCTATGAAATGTATCACACCCCATCTATCGACATATTCTATGTATTGAATCAACTTTTATGAGAAATGCACACCAGGTATAAATCGGTTTCTTTGATTTTAAGTAACTTGAATAGTTTTGTTGTTACGTTTTAATAAATACAACAAAAACTACAGCCATACCAAATCCAATCGAATACTAATACCATTAAAAAGAACTGAATGTAATTGTTACACCGTTCTTTAAATGTATCAAAACAAATGTATCGAGATACATATGGAATCAGTATTGGAGAGATACATGCCCCTCATAATTACCACTTGTAACTATAGTATAGCTCAGAGGTGTGGACTCGATTCATGTGACTTAGACTCAAGTCAGACTTGAGTCATGAATTTGATGACTTTAGACTCCTCTTGACAAAATGTTAAAATACTTGCAACTTGACTTGGACTTTAGCAACAATGACTTGTGACTTCACTCGGACTTGAGCCCTTTGACTTGAAAACACTTGTTTCTTCCACCAAAACAAAAAGATTTAAATGTATGTTGACCATTAAGTTTTGCCGTCTCAGTGTGTGTGCGTCACCGCGCGTGTGTGAGATGGGCTGACACAGCGCCGTCATTCAGACATGTCAGTCTGTCAGGCAAGCCGCAAACACACGCCGCCTACGCTAAGGCAAACTTTAAAATAAAGCTGACCATATAATACATTGACACCAATGCAACAGCCTTGGCGGATTTTACTTTGAAGTTTGCCTGCATTATCGCGTGAACGCTAGCTTGACTACTTCCCTTTGACATTTTACCACCATTATCATAATGCCACCCGAAAGTATATTAAATAGCTAATTTAGGACGCAAAGAAACCACAAGTTAATTACACTGTCATTGTATGATACAGTATAAGTCTTCGGCGTTCATGGCTAGTAGCTAGCTGTTAGCATTAGCATTGGGTACCTGGCTAGTGTCAGTGGCTAGCAACAGTAATTTGACAGCTGTTGCTTGGCTCGCTTGCTTTTCTTCTTGTTTTCAATATTGTGGACCTATGCTACTTTGTAATCCACTCTCCCTGTTTAAATGAAGGTAATGCACCTTAAATTGCACTTAGATGTATTTCTCATTATAAAAAATAAATAAAGAGAACTTTGCCTTAATTTATAATTATTTTTTTTATAAAACACTAGCCTTAAAAAATAAAACAAAACAAAACAAAAAACATCCAAAATGTCCACTATGGCCATTTGGATTTTAGGAACACAACTTTAAGTGCATTACAAGTGCAATATAAAATAAGGCAGGATACCTTGTTATTTTATACATGGACCATGTATAAACTAATTATGTATCTTGCCTTATATTGCACTTAAAGTTGTGTTCCTAAATCCTAACTGCCATATTAGACATTTTTAGTTTATATATATTTTTTATTTATTTAATGGGCAAAGGTATTTTATAGAATAAATTAAGACAAAGTTCTATTTACCTGAATTCATTTTGGGGTTTGTTTGTTCCGATCCGTTGCACCACTAGTTGTTTGGGTACAAAAACTATGAGGTGGTCAACAAAAAATGAATTGCAGTATGTCTAAGATTAGATCACTGACGGAGAGGCAACAACTTCAAACTTCGTTCAACATCTGAAGTTGCACAAAGAACGATAAGTGAGCCAATGTCAGTCTTTTATCAGCTAATTATTGTTGCTAGCTGCGTAGTTAACTGGTAACACATTGCAAACACGGCAATCTGAGTGAACCACTCTAGGTTCACTCACTGAGCCCCTGACTCCTACTTTGATGGTCACCATGAAATAATATAATCTACAATGTTGTTAAAATGACTCGAAAGGACTTGAAACTCAAAGTGTAGGACTTGTGAATCGCTTGAGACTTGTCAGTCTTGACTCGGGACTTGACTTTGGGCTTGAGGGCAAAGACTTGAGACTTACTTGTGACTTGCAAAACAATGACTTACTCCCACCTCTGATATAACTTTATAATGTTACTTTTGTTCACTTATCAAGGATTGGATAAGTGGCAGCAGCTCAAACAGGGAAACTCATATTTCCCTCTCCAGAGCTGTTTCGTCTATAAAACAATAACATCATGGAGCTAATTGTTCTTAACTCATTTGCTCCCAAAAATGTATAAAAAAAATATATTTTAAATGTGTTATGTGTCCCAAAGACATATTTATATGTTTATGGAGGGTTTTATGCTAGAGCATACGGAAGACTTTGATGCCAGTAGGTGGCAGCAGAGCAAAATAGATTAACCATGGCTGAGTTACTCACGTTTTTAATTAGATTTGTGAATAATTATGAAATTTAGCTATATTTTAATGCTAATTGCTGCAAAACGGAAACAGAAAGAAATATACTTTTTTCCTGATGAAAGTGTTTGTTTTTATAGCAATAGAACATAATATTGTGTGGGCCTTGCAAAATAAGTCAAAATCCAGGAAAACAGCCGGGAGCGAAGGGGGTTGCTTCAGTGAAAAAGGCTGTGCGTAAATGAGTTAAAGGACCTGTAAAAGCATTTATGAGGGGTTATTTTTTGTAAATACATTAAATATTTGGGAAGGAAAAACATACATGCAAAAAGTGATATCAATTAAGTAGGGAATTGCTGAGGTTTGTCTCAATTGTCAGATTTTTTTTTTGCGTGGGGCTAAACCGGGGACAAGCTGATACAAGCAAGGAACATTATATGTGCCCTCATTTTATCTGTGGCGATTCGTCGCATATGCCATTATCATTGATAAGAACTTTGTCCATTTCTACCACCACCATGAGCAGTTAGCCATTAAGCTATGATGAACCCGAAAAAATCCATCTTCATAGAAGTGTTTGTTATTTGGGCTACGATGTTTCTGTTGTATGCATGCATGAGTGGCACACGTAGTGAAATAGCGGTAAAACAGTTGGCGCTGCCCCCACAAAAACGTGATGTCATGGCTAGCTACACTCAAACGTGGCTAGGCTATTTTTATACTGTTTAGCCACATTTGCTGAAAGGTTTCATGACCCAGCGCCAACCCTGTCGATGGGAGGAGTGTCCGTTTTGAATGTTGTGTTTGCAAACTGCAACGAAAATACGTTGGATTCTACTTTTAATTCTGGTCCTAATAGCAATAAAAGGACATGAGACTGGAGAGAATGTTTAGAGATGAGATAAATGTTTGCTAATCAGGCATGGCTTTGGGACAGTTATAATTGAGGTTGGCAATCAGTGAACTTCTGACCTTTCATGTTGTGTTCCTGTTATGTTTGTTAACATGCAAATGTTTAGCATGTCGATTACTTGCCGTGGCTAATTTATTCCAGACCATGTCTCTGTTAAGCCAACCGTGTCTTTTATACTTCAACACCTGACTCTTTCTGAACTTCCTGAAGCTTTTTCTTGGTTGTTATTTAACACCACCTGACTGCCTGAACCATCTGCACCTTGGCATGTTGAGGCCTCACAGACTGAACAAATTGGCATGAAGATAGCTTGTTGGATCACCCCGCCAATTTCTCAAGTCTAGCCTCTAACCTCCTACCCAATCGAGAAAACATTACACTGAGTCGAGAAAATTGAGCACATGGTGTACATTGTACATCATGTGGTGAAAATATCCGGTCGATAGGGACTCAATGTGAAAACATTAAACACTTAATATTCATTAAATTCTAGACTTCACACTCCATGCAGCACATCATCATTCTAAATAAGCAAGTCGGTGAAAGCACATGCGGTTAATTTATAGGTAAGACAATGAGTGGAAAGACGTGACAAAAATGACAAAAGACCTGACTTCACTTCAGCAGACAAATGCCTCTGTTATGCATACAACTGTAATAAATTTTGAAACCTGACACTATTTCATATTTCAGTGTTATTGATCATTAAAAATAGTTTTAAAGCAAAGTAACATTGCAATTTATGTCCATTCTGACATAGTCCCGCTCAGGGGTGTGAAGTGACCTTTAGAGGGGCAGGTGCTCAAAGCAAAAAAAGGGGGCACATGATAACTGCCTGCATTATCCACAATGGGTGTTTAAAAAAATCGATTCGGCAATATATCGCGATATTACGGTGCACAATTCTCATATTGATCCAATATGCGGCCGAATTGATTTTTAAACATCACTTTTTGATGGAAATATTCATGAAAATGTCTTACTTCGGATTAGGGTTCACACTTTAAGCATGGAAGAATGTTATATTAATGGAACATTAAGCCTTAATATTTTATTTCAGTGCTGTTCAAACATGAAACAGACTGCAACCTGTTTGTTAAATACAGTGGCTTACAAGCCTGAAGTTTCAGATAAATACATTTTCATACAAATCTTACAATGTACATGTACAAGTTTACTGATTAATATTTTCTAAATTTGAGTAAAAGAAAAAACATAGCAATAATTAATTTATAGATTCATATCGGGATTAATCGGCATTGAATCGAATCGTGATACGGATCGAATTGACAGACACTACGCAATTCACACCCCTACTATCTACTACCACTTGGGGGTTCGAACCCATGTCACCACCGAGCCGCCATGTGTGGAGGGTTGGGGAGGTGCTTAAAGTAGATGAATAGCTCAGGAAATTATTAGAGGGTGCCTATGCAGATATGTGTGTGCGTACGTGTTTGTGTGTGGTTGGGGTATCAATTGAAAAAAAAAAAAAAGAAACAATGGCTAAACAATAAATCACACATAATGAAACTGCTATTTGTCTGCAATGCCAATGCTAATCACCATAAAAACATTTTGACATTTGTGTATGAAGAATCATTTATGAACAACAAATTTACATGAATAAAAACGATTATGTAAAACGTACATCAAATTTACATTTTAAATAACACAATTAGGATTTGCCTATAGTGCAAGTTACTTTACATTTAGCTTGATTCAGGTAAGAGCAAATGCCTTTTATTATTTTTCTGCAGGTGTAGATGTTAATATTTCATTATTGGGGCTGTACCCAACAATTACTGTAAATGCCACATCTCAGCAAGCTACATTGTTTGTTTTTGATAAAACGCTGTGATTGTTGTTGTTTTTTCTTCTTATTTTTTTGGTTCTTCACTGTCCCCCTAATTTCTGAACACACTGCTACCTATTTCTTATACCTTACCCTGACCACAAACCCCCCAAAACGAGCTGTTTATTAATTAAAAACAAAGATTATGTAGCAATTTTCACATATATCTTGAACTATATTTCAATTTCAACTATCATTGAGTACATGCTACAAGTTGGGAGTCTTCAGGAAGAGTTTATAAAAATTCTGAGCGAGAGTTACAAATTACGAAATATTCTGTGTACCTTAAACGCATCAGTAGTTGGAGCAGAAGCTCTAATGGAAGAGGAACGTTAGTTTTACCAGAGATTTTTGCCGCGCCGAAAGTGGACGGGAAGGATCGTGGTCTTTATGAAACTAAGAGGGACATCTTCCCCGTGTCCTCCGAACCAACTGCGCCCAAATGTCAGACTTCATCGTAGTTGCGAGGCTGATTACAACTTGTGTCACTGCATTTCAATTGAAGCTAGGCTAGCACGCAGCATTCTCTGTGATCATGTCGACAAGATCTATCAAATAAAGGCATTAGTTTTGCTTGAGTTTTCTGCATTCTATGACCTTGGCTTTTGTTTACTGTGAGTGAGACTACGTAAATATAATAAACAGAGAGACCAACTTACCGACCGCAGGTGTAGTGGCGAGAAACCTGGTAAAATGGGGCGCGTCTCGTAGTATGACGTCATCCAAGGATAACATAATAATAATTTGTTTATGTAAATTATGTTGCTGAATTTTTGTTTTAAAAAGCAACAAAACTACGTTCACAAACTATTTAAAAATATTAAATAAATAAATGGACAAAGGGGCACTTTGGGCATCAGTGCCAAAAGGGCATGTGCCCCGGCAAACAATGGACCCCCCCCAATTTATAATTTTGCTGCTTAATTTCTTTAAACATACATTGCTGTACACAGTGAATTCTGTAGAATACATTTGACTCTATTTCTATGACTCTACCAAATAGACACCGTTTTAGAGTAGGGTAATATTTACACTTGAAAGAGAGTAAAACGAAGAATTGAAAAAAAAATAAAAGTCACTCAAGGGTTGATGAACAAACTCACCACCTTCGGTTTAGGAGAGTGCCATACTACCACCTGAGCTATGCCCCTCCTACTGGTTGCTTATCTCCAAGAGGAGACCAAAAACTCCAAGAGACCAAAATATGTTTTTGGCCTCTTGGAGTTGGGAAGATTCCAGTTGAAACGAGCTATATACTAACACTCAGGCTCAGGGAGTAGATCGCCTGTCTCCTAAGCTGAAGGTTGTGAGTTCGTTCCTCAACCCTTGAGTGACTTTTATTTTATTTGTTCTTCAATTCTTCATTTTACTCTCTTCCAAGCGTAAATATTACTCTAAAACTGAGACAATTTGGTCCCACTCTAAATAGAGTCAAATTTACTCTACAGTGTGTGCAAACAAACTTAACATGTCATGGTGAAGTTTCAACAAAGACTTATGTTAAACGGCATATTTTATTATTATTATTATTATTATTATTATTATTATTTTATTTTACCAGTGCACAAGTTGTGGGGTCTGTTTGCAATTGTTTCCCAAAGTAAATCAGTCTGTCATAATCTTCGCCAGGCTATTCTATCTTTTCTCACAATATATGCAATGCTTAGCAAATTTGCACTAAAGTGTTGCACTACAGTATGTGTGAATGCAACTGACTTGGACAAAGGGCGTTGCATGATATCTTCTGCACGGACATGCCCTCGCAGAAAGCTCCACCGTTGAGCGGCGCTGGGTTCGTACAGGTCCGTGATCTCTTCTGCACACCTCGCCCACATGGCACGTTACAAGGTGACCACTCTGTCCAAAGGGACCAGCCGCCATTAACTGGAGAAAGTTCAACAAAAAGGACAGCGGCAACACAACAAACACTATTACTTATGCAAACCTCCAGCATTGCAAACACTAGAAAAATAAACAGAGGCTATTACTGGCAATGCAAGCTCTAGAAGGCAGCTGTGGGGAAAATTTGGCCAAAACACAGTGAGCACACTATATTCCTTGTGGTGGATGTAGTGCTCCTTCTTTCCTAATTGCCCATTCAATTCCTAGCTGTGGGATTAAGATAAAGGCGGAGAACTGCAGAAAACAGCCATTACATGGAATTGCTATTTCTAAAGGCAACCTTGATTCATGGTTGGCGACAGGTCATAGCCGACCACTTAGTGCTGGGACTAAAGAAGTTACACTGTGGTCCTAAAGCGGGTGGAAGCCAAATGTTATCAAAAATAGTGAGCACACATTTGCTACAGGGCCTCAAGCAAATGAATACTTCATATAACACTACATGAGATTAAGACACAATATTTTTTTTTTCATAGAGTACACACTGTACTGAAAGGTGAAGTATCCATCCATCCATTTTCTTAACCGCTTCTCCTTACAAGGGTCGCGGGGGGGCGCTGGAACCTATCCCAGCTGGCTTCAGGCAGTAGGCGGGGTACACCCTGAACTGGTTGCCAGCCAATCGCAGGGCACACAAAGACGAACAACCATCCACACTCACAATCACACCTATGGACAATTTGGAGTGTCCAATTAACCTGCCATGCATGTCTTTGGAATGAAGGAGGAAACCGGAGTACCCGGAGGAAACCCACGCAAGCACGGGGAGAACATGCAAACTCCACCCAGGAAGACCTGAAGCCCGGACTCGATCTCACGTCCGCTGCACTGGGAGGCGGACGTGCTAACCAGTCAGGCACCGTGCCGCAAAGGTGAAGTAAAATTTTTCATTTTTGATCAATACATTAATTTATTTAAAGAAGTAAGCTGTGAGTTGCATAAGGGAATAATTCCAATCAAATGTGAAGTAATTGGCAAATGAATTGCTTGGGTAAAACATACCAAAAACTGTCACAGTGGCAGTAGCACTGTGTCTCTTGGCCACAATGTTGCTCGCCATGCAGGTGTAGTTTCCCGAGTCAGAGAGACGAGCCTCATTGATGATGAGGTTGTGGTCTGCCCTGGTGTCGATGTTGTCGTCAGTTTGGGAATTGACCAGCTCTTCATTCTTGAGCCATTCCACCTGAAGAGGTGATGCAGACGTGAATATTAACAGCAGCAGCTGTAAATGTAATAGACAGACTTACTTGATGTTCTGCAGAAGTAAACATAAAACAGTTTAGGAATTTTAGACTGAAAGAGTAGAAAAGCGGGCCAACTGACTTTTCAGATCACTTCCATTGCAGTCATTTTGATATAGTAAATCCTTTAAATATTAGGATAAATGCAGTTTGTAAAAACAAATGAATAGCTTTCAGAACATAATTTCAAGGGCTGGGAAATGGGTCAGAATCCCTTTTTTTTTTTTTTTTTTTTTTTTTTTTAAATCATTGTTTGAGTCACCATGACGGATAGATGCACACGATCTAAGACATAATTGACAAGTCAAGTTTATTTCTATAGCCCTTAATCACAAAAGTCTTAATCTATAGTTGACAAATATTAAAATAACGACATCCCCTGATCATAACCCCACAAGGGGACAAGGAAAAAATTAATAAATAAATATGTGAATAAATAAATAAAAATAAAATGGATGGATGGATGGATGGATCAAATTAAATGTGGGAATCCCCCTTCCAGGATGGCCAGGCTGCAATGGATGCCAAGTGAGCAACAATTGATACAAAATGTGGTGCTAAACAATTTTAACTAAATAGTGCAAGAGTATGATTAAGCTAGCACGTCCGCCTAACAGTTCTGAGGTGCAGATTTTCCTGTGTGGAGTTAGCATGTTGTCCCATTGCCTGCGTGGGTTTACTCCGAGTACTCTGATTTCCTCCCACATTCCAAAAACATGCATGGTAGGCCGATAGACCACTCAAAATTGTCTGTAGGTGTGTTTGTGGGTGCTATAGGGGCTTTCACAGCACAGGAACCAATTATGGAACTTCCGTATGTACCCTGGGAGTTTGTCCAAAGTTTACGTTCACACACAAAACTGGTTCTGTGTCTTGGGGGAGCGGCAGGCGAAACGGTACTACCTAAGCCTGAGGAGGGTATATTTGTATCTACCCTGAACAGCACAGAGGGGCGTGCTGTGCAGACAAGATGATTGTCTCATGATTGGTTGGTTGAACGAGGAGGCGTGTTGTTTTGGGTAGGTGGCTTTTCACGCGGTACAGCCGCCATTTCTGTATGATACTCGGCTATTGTGTGTAATGTTTTTTTTCCATGGCTTTTGTTAAAACATTTCAGCAATGGAAGCAGTAAAAAAAGAAAAAAGAAAAAGATAGGTGGATGGATGAGCAGGCTCTCCTGAGTATTTACGGAGACGAGGAGACCAAACGCAACTTTGAAACAGCCACAAGAAATTATAAAGTATACCAATTAATAAAGGCAAAGCTAGCTGAGCTAAATATTACTCACACACAAAAACAAGTGAGGGAAAAACTGAAGAAGCTCAAACAAGACTACAAACAACTTAAGGACCACAATAGTCATAGTGGAAATGACTGGAAAATTAGTAACTGGTATGAAAGACTCAACGCCATTCTCGGCCACCGGATGGGGTGTACCAGTGGTGGGACAAAAGATTCTGCAATCTCCATGCTGGAAGCGATGTGCGAGCAGTCGATGGCAGTGTGCGAGAATTCATCGCCAACATATATGTGCCCTGCGATTGGCTGACGACTAGCTCAGGGTGTACCCCGCCTCCCGGAGAAAAATTGGCAGCTGGGTAGGCTCCAGCATGCCATGCCTCATGAGGATAAGCGGTTAGGAAAATGGATGGATGGAGATGGCGAGAGTGCATTTAATGAGTTGATGCACTGCAAGGGGACACTGTCAGAGAAGTGGGTCCTCATCCAAACCAGGTCCAGTCGGTCGGTGCAGAAATCTCCATAGCAACAAATCCGAGGTGTAGTGGCCTGCTTCAGATCTTGTCGAAATGCAAAATATGTAGATACAGAAGCATCCAATTCAGTCATTGAAACCTAACCCCCTTCCAAGCCAGGGAGGAGGGAGCAAAAGTGAGAAGTGGCAGTCAAATAGGTCAACATAGTTCAGTCAAATGCAAAAGAATAAAAATAGGTCTTAAAGCGAGCTGTGCATGTGTGTAAATGCTTTTACCAGCTAAATAAAAATGAGCTTAGGCAGCCACTGCCAGTGTGAGAGAAGCCACACGAACCAAACTCTGCCTTGTCAAGAGTGTTGCAGCTGCACAGTCCCGCACCTGAACCCAATGAGGCAATCAGGGCTCCTCCCCTGCCACGAACATCGTGGGCCGTAACACCTGAAAATACCTGACCGAAAAATGGAAAAACTGACTACTTCGCCATTACTGTGAATGCACTTTAGCTCATCTTGATTGGTAAATGTCGGCGCACGCTGCTCGTCGCATTTAGTGGATGGGGAGGGGGGTGCGGGGGTAAGGTCAATTGTTCCGTCTTTGCCCTAGTTAGCCTTGTGTGTTTTGTTTGTTACTTTGTATCTGCTTTTGGGTCTTTTGTTCGTAATCCAAGTTCCTTGTTTGCCTTTTGGTTTTTCTTTTAGAAATAAATCCACCTTTTTTGACCTCCTGCAAACCTGCCTCGCCTCACCATTTCCTGCATTTGGGTCCTCAACCTCCCAGCACATGACAGGCTCAGGATCGAACACACAACCTTTGTGTTGACAGCCAATCTTCCACCTCAAGCTGTGTAGGTGGGAATGGAGTATGCCTTTATCAGATGCAACAGTTTGGGACGAATGCCAACTGCTTCCAAGATCTTCCAGGTGAGGAAGTCGACCGAGTCGAAGGCCACCTTGAATTATTGTTATTATTATTATTATTTTTTTTTGTCACACTTAAGTTAACGAAGCATAACACCATTGACTTCTCGTATTGTTTTGGCTTTGGGCATAGATTGAAGATCTGTAAAACAGAGTGCACAGAAAGTCTTTCCATTTCCCCACCCCAACGCCCATGCTGATGCCACTGAAGCTGAAGTGGGGTGGGGTTTCCATCCAATTGTTTCAAAATTTTTAAGCAAATTTAAAGAAAATGCACAAAAAGGACATGTGACTTGTGCCCATTTTCATCTGTTCTTCTTTTGCGAATATTGAGAGGGGACTCCGCCGCTGTAGGTGGCGGTATACACCATAGAGATGTGATCCACCAGTAATTTAAAAGAAGAAGAAGAACAACAACAACAGGAAGTGACTGTGCCGTGCAATGTCGTCGTATGAGTTTGCTTTAGTAATTTTTGATAAACCTTAGCGTTTCTTTGCTGTTTTCCATCTAAAATTGCATTAATATTCACTTATTTTGCCAATTCCAAAAATATTTCTGTTTCGTCGTCCCCCAAACATACCTTACTTTATCGTCCGCCATTGCATGGTGACTACAAATGTACGTGTGACGTAATATCCGGTCAAAACGTGTGATGTGTTCCTATGGCCAAAATTCGCATTTTCCTTTTTTTCAATACGCTTCAAAACCCCCTCCCAGCATAAAAACTTTTTAGCAAATTTTGGGCACTTTTTCAAATTTCTAGCGTTTCCATTAAATTTTATTTTTGCGTTTCTTGAAAATAAAAATAAAAATGGGTAGATGGAAACCCAACTACAAACTCTGCACTGTTCAGTATTGAAGTAGGATCAAGAGAAAAGAGTGAATAGCACGATTGCTTCCCCTTTGATTGGGTGAAAAGTCCTGAAATGGGAACATCTTTTTCTTAGAAGATGTGAGATAATACTTGAAACATGTTATCCATAAAAACGCAACATTACAAATATAACTACTAGTCAATTGTACTTGAACCTGAGGAAGCACTATAACCAATTACCAGAAAAAAACAAAGGTAACTAATTAAGAATAGCAAATTTAGTGATGCTTTGCTGTTTCTGCCCTGTGAAAATAGCTGCTTCGTTGCATTTGCAAATTGCATTCATAGTGTGTCAGAACAGCCCGGGCTGACGTATTTATACAAAGTACACAGGCACCCTTCAAATTATGTATGGATGTAAATAGTAAGTGCCTGTGGGCATACAAACCTTGAGTAAATAGAAATTACACATATGGCGAAAGGATGATGGATTGCAGTATGTATGGACATGAATAAAATGATAATAAACATAACAATGATATCATTTCTCACATTCTGGTGTTTTTTCCACGCGTACTGTATTTCAGTCAGTTGTCTTTCTATAAACACCTGCTGTGAGACTTGCTTTTTCTTCAAGATATGGAAATGCAGGTACTACATATATTTGTCTTAGAACTCTTTCTGCCAAAAATACTGTTTTCTTGACAATTAAGAAAGCCTTTCCCCCCACAGTGTTTATTGGCAGCAAATCCTTTGGCCTTGCTAGTAGATGAGAAAATGAAGATAAAATGCATGCTGTGACAGTGCCTAATTAATTTGTGATTAAAGTCATCAGTCACTGAATATATGTTGTCAAAAGTGGCATCCCACAGTCATGTCCATTTCTATTGTATGTATTTGTATTTCAGTTTTCTTGTGATTTCAAAGAAGCAATTACCAAGTCAAATCACACCAGTGATTCCTTGCTGTGTTTTAGGCCACTTTATTTGTTTATCAGATGAAGGGAGAGAGAGAGGGGAGGGAACGAGAGAGAGAGAGAGAGAGAGAGAGAGAGAGAGAGAGAGAGAGAGAGAGAGAGAGAGAGAGAGAGAGAGAGAGAGAGAGAGAGAGAGAGAGAGAGAGAGAGAGAGAGAGAGAGAGAGAGAGAGAGAGAGAGAGAGAGAGAGAGAGGGGGTTGGAGAGGAAGAAAGATTGAGAGAGAAGGAGAGACAAATGGAGGAAGGCAGGGAGAGAAATGGAGGGAGAGAGAGGGATGGAGGGAGAGAGTGGAGGAATAGAGAGAGAGCGAGAGGGAGAGAGAGAGATAGAGGGAGGGGGAGAGGGAGGAAGAGAGAGAGGGAGGGAGAGAGACAGGGGGAGGGAGGTAGAGAAGGAGAGAGGGACAGAGAGAGAGAGGGGGAGGGAACAAGAGAGAGAGACACACAGAGAGAGGGAGAGATGGAGAGACGGAGAGAGAGAGAGAGAGATACCTAATTGGCACATTTGTTTGAGTTTGGACATGGCCTTCAGTGTCAACCTTGATAATGGCATTTCAAGGAGGCCGGTCCAACATCAAGGCATCCACCCTGTGATTTCATTACCCGGACTGCCCCTGGAGGTGACCTCCCTCAGGCCTTCTCAGTGGACCAATCCCCCCACCTCCTTAAAACGGTGTGCATTTACTCACAAAGATGACATTTGCGGATGATTATAAGCTCTGAAATATGTTGACTGAAAGAGGACAGAAAATTCAGTCTCATGAGTGACACTGTAGTCATCGTTGAAATTTATGAGGGTGATGATCAAGACCTTGTCAGCTGACACAAACACCCCCCCCCCACACACACACACACACCCCCGTCTTGTGTGTTTTGTTACTCTAAACCAAGTAGCCTTGATGTCAAGGGGACTCAGCTCAAACATGGAACTTTAGCTTCTGCTAAAATTTGAAACATCTCTGAGTCATGCTGAGTCAAGGCAGGGTTACAATTTAGCATGATTGCTTCCCCATTGGCACAAACTCTCAGTCCCCTGCAGTTAAAGTTAATTGCTGACAACATTTCATGGATTACACATCTTTATCTGCCATTCTCTGAGGGCTAGGGAATTCCGATGACACCTTCAGGGAAGTAAACCTGAGTGAATCCACGAGATGGATTCTCCCTGAAAACAATTAACCAGTTCACAAAAACAAATTCCTGCAGATGCTTTCAAGTGTGGCTGAGTGTGCTCATTTAAACACTGAACCAAATAGCAGCAGATAGAGTAGCAGAAGCTATCTGTGCCTCAGTGGTGCTATCCCTGTTTGGAGGTTAATCAGAAAAGATATGGAGGAAAACACAAAGTTGGCTTGATCCCTTGTTGGTTTGCAAATGTCAGTTCTCGTCCCTCTGAGGCATGACCTCCCACATTGCTCTTCCAATGTGTTTTACCAGAGCTAAGTAAAAACAATAATGGACTGGGAGGGTTTAGTGTGCTCACTTGGTTTAATCATGACACTCATCTTCTCCTTGTTAGAAAACATTATCTGACCAGTGAAAAAACAGAAGCATTAGAAAAGAGAGAACATTGCCTCCAAACTAGGTATTTTTATGGTAAATTTGGGGTCGTTAATTGATGGAATAATTGGACGGATCAAAACAATGTCTTGGTAAAGCTGAACAAACAACAGCTTTATCATAGAGCATGGTCATTTATTCGATTTTTCTTGGTGCCAGGGCTTAGATAGTCTACTCGAGCAACTTCTGAGGATTCATTTTAGATTAAAACTTTTGCTGAAAAAGTGAGCTCCCATTTGGCTGTTCATTTCACACTTATTTTCAGAGATACACCTCAAAAGAATCTCATTTTACAGGGTCCTAGTGTACTCCTTTGTCCAAAAGTTAAGAGATTTGCTTCGTGTTCACATCTCTACACTTCTTGCGGGTGGGGGAGAGCAGTGAAAGGTTTTGGATCAACAACACTAAAATGAAATAATAACTAAGCCACCACTCCAACATTGAACAGACAAATTGCAGTCTCCTTTATTGGATGGATAATACCAATATGCAATTACAGAGAAACCGGACTCATCATTCTACCAGCAATCACGTTTGGTTACATCAACCGCATTTCTGAGGCGGGTCAAGCCTGAGCAAACAGACAGTGGAATGAACCATTCAGCAAACTGCAGACATGTCATTACAAAAACAACATGGAAGTCATGGGAAGGCAGGTGAACACTTCCTTTGAAATAAATGCTTCCAGTGCCATCAGCTGCTGGGGTTTCAATGACTCTACGTGTTTCTGGTCATTTAAAACTGAGTTTAATGATCAATGAAACAAAACTACTGTCTCTCCCGCGCACCATTTTGAATGTTCTGAGGATGGACTTTCCATCATTGTTGTTAACTTTTCTTTCAATGAATTGCTTGAGATGAGGAAATCACCAGTCCATCCTTCTACTTAAAGATGCATTGTGCAGTTTAAAAAGGTAATGTTAAAGTTTTTTCTACATCATGCAAGCTCAACCAATGCCCAGATGAGTACGAAGAGTACTGACTGTTTTACTCTGACTGCACCTATCAGCTTTCATCTTCCCTTTGCACTCCACAGTTTCGTTGGGAAGGGGAGGGGCGGAGTTTTTCTTATCTCATTTAAAGTCATGTCTTTGTTTGTCAGCTGTGGCTGTCGCATTAAGAGCGTGCACGTAATTGCACGCGCACCATGAACGAGCCTGACACCGATGTTGCAGTTACGCTTTTGGACCAGAGGTGGCAGCTGCGAGCAAAAAAAGTGCCAAACTGCACAAAGATCTTTTAAATGCCCTATTTTCGTGATATGATATCACTGTAGCGTCAACTTTTTACATTTTCCATAAATTTCACCTGAAAGCCAAATATCCCAAACTTTTTGTGAGTAGTATTTTGTAAATGAAACAATAAAAAATAGTTTTTTTCATTAAAATTATACTGACCTCAAAAGTAATTTGCTTGCCCTGGCATCCTTGCCAATATCAACATTAAGTCATGGCAAAAGCTCCAGGTTTTCAAACCACACGTTTTATTTGTTTTGTCCAACTGTTGTATAGCAGTCACCCTGTAACAGCAATCTAACCTGACACTACCACACTCATCACCCTCTCAATATTTTATGGAACCAGTTGTGCTGAAATCGACTGAGATGAGGATATTGAACTCCACATTATTCACTCTCTCTATCTCGTGTCTGGACTAATTTGTATTGGAAACGGACTACATTAGAGGCTGTGATTTTGGTCTACACTACTCGTGTCTATTTTTATCTGCTCATTGGATTCTGTAGCACTGAGAGGACATCAGCACCATCCTTCCTTTCCCTGTTGAATCATTTATACAGTGAGGGTCCAGGACTAATCTCCACCTAAAAACTGTGACCTGCACACATATTTTAGATAGCCAGTCTTATAGTCACTGGACCAGGTATAGAATAGACATTTGACATTTCAATTGGCAAAGACCTGGTGACCTTTTTTCTCTAAGACATTTTAAATGTGGTATTTAAAATGTCAGACTGGAAGGCTGATCCCACTGTAAGATTCATATGTTATTTTCTTAGTAGGAGGAATGTTTGAATTTACCATAGGTGGTGATTTAAATGCTAAAATACATCATCAACACCCACACAAGTCACAGTAAATTAATTGGTAGGTATAGCAATTTAAATCGGAAGTCTTAGTCAATGTAAAATTGGTCTGTAGTATCTGATTAATGATAAATCTACTGAATGTGGTAGAAGTCATTTTTGTGAAATAAACAAACAAACAAAATAAATATATAAATCATTTCATCCATCAATTTACCTTCAACGAATTTGTGTCTAGTGAGAAGAGAAAGACAAACCTCAATCGATAATAAGAGGATATAAATGTGACATATCACATCTGAGTGCAAATGCAACCAAGAGAAATCTTACCCACATAAGAGTAAGTGGACCAAACACGATCTAGTCAGAACAATTTTCCACTTACCGTCAGTTCTGAAAGCTACATTGCTCAGCATAAATGAGTACACCTCAACATGTTTGTAAGAACACCTTTAGTTTTCTTTCAGAATCAAGACTTTTTTATGGGATGCTATACCACAAAATACTCCTACAAATGTGGGCCATTGATTGAAAACAAGATACAACAGACACAAAAAGTTGATGTTTTTTTTTGTGTGTGTGTCAAAGAACATTTTGCACAAAATAGTAGACCCTGAGAAGAAGACTGAAAATTCTAGGCCAAGCAGACATGTTGCTATTCATAAAAGTCATGGAGGTCATATAAATACTAGATGCAGTTGTTTTTGTTGTGGGATGCAGTAATTTTTTGCATTAGTTAATTTGACTAAACTAAAGATTTTGTAATCTATGCATTCTATTATAGTGGTGCAAGGGATCACAAAAGGCACAGTTTGGATTGGATCAGGGATCGGATGTTTTTTCGGATCTGCAAAAAAAGAGAAAAGAAAAGCTAAATAGTACTTGGTCTTCATTTATTTTGTAAAACGCTTTTTCCGATTTAATTAAAAAATATATTTTCAAAATGTCTAATATAGCCGTTTAGGATTTAGGAACACAACTATAAGTGCAATATGGGGCAAAAACATTTTGAGTTGAATATTTTTCTTTTTTTAATGGGCAAAAGTGTTTTATAGACAAAGACAAAGTTCTTTATTTTTTTCCACACATTGATAGTGAATTACAAAGTAGCCTTGGTCCAGAATATTGAAAAATAATTAAAGTAAACCATGCCCCCGCTGTCAAACTTATTTACAGCTACCAGCCAGGCATTTGTTGGTAATGCTAACACCTAGCTGCTAGCCGCTTAAATCGGAGACTTCTGCCATATCATACAATGACGGCGTAATTAGCGATTTCTGAACATCCTAAATATGAGTTAGCGTTGTGTTGATGTTGATTGCCACTAATGTCAATAAAACTACTATACAGAAATCCTAAACGTCTAAAAGGGAAGTCAAGCAAGCCATCACGCCACGACGTGGGCCAACTTCAAAGTAAAAGTCTACGAAGGCTTTTTGCATTGCCGTCAATGTATTAGTTAGTAACGTTTATTTTGATGTTAGCATTAACGTAGGCAGCGTGTTACGTTGAGTATGTTTCAGCTTCAGTCTGAATGGTGTCGAGACAAGAGGCAGAACATAATCCTATATCATTCGAGGACTAATTTCACCCCAAGGTGCCGAAATGCTTCCATACATGCGACTTACGTGATCCACAAAGGGTTTCATCTTCCTCTGCTGCTATTATAGTGATTGTGGACTAATCATGTTGCTTTCGTGTGAATGAAGATTTTGTTTTCTTTCTTCCACCAACCACTCCGCGGATCATGCACGATCTAAACTGTGGAAATTTTGGAAATTGTTCTTATGTTCATTGAGATATTGAATAACATCTTTCAAATTTTCGAAGGGGGTGTACTCATATATGCTGAGCATTGTATTTCACGTGTCGGATATTTCTAACAGTGGAATCTCACAGGACTCTCAGAACTGTGCTGGCATTTAAGACAGTTTGGTCTAATGTTTTCATGCTACCTTTGCTGAGTCAGCCACTGGGGAGAAAACATTTTTATTTCCCTTCAAGTGTTGGTACTGGTGCTATCAAACAAGTATATCAATCTCCTAAAGGTCACAGCAGAAAAGACGTTGCCATTGACTGTCCGGGTTTCTGAGTTTAATCTGGATGAATAACGCGAGACTCTTGATTCACATCTGCTGTGCTCAGAGGGAGTATTTGCTTCTCGTCTTTCAGGAGAGAGGAAAAGAGGAGTGTCCGTCATACCTCTGCCACAGGCACTCCCTCCGGAGGGCGACAGTGCAGAACGATCATCCCATTGATTGGCACTTCCTTCCCCTGGGGGTCCTGCTCAAAGTTTTTTCTCAGGTCTGTGTGGGGAGATAAGAGGCAACTGTCAGGTGTCAAGTGTGACGGCCATCTTTGCATCAATCCACTCCACCTCAAAATGGCCACCCTGCCCCTGACCAAGTGTGCCTTGACCTTCAAGACCCACTCTCTATGGGAGAGAATACCACGGCCCTGTGCTAGGCGATCTGTTTACAAGGTGGTTTAAAGGACACACTGGATAGCAGCTCACAAAGATTGCTCTGGGCATTCAATACAATCATACAAAGACATAGTTTCTTGTTTGGGGAAGAAAATGTTTAATAGATATGCATTGCCACCATCCAGTAAAAACCTAAAAACAAAGAAACATTGTATGGCAGTCAGAATTTGCCTTCCAGCACTAAATGAGTTTTGAAAAGGTTTCACACAGCTCACAAGGGGTTTTGCCTGTGCATACAAGAGCTGGAAATCTGAAAAGAGCAAAAAAAAAAAAAAAATACATTTAATAAATCTGATATTGTTCATTTATCTTTTCTTATATTGCACATTTTTTGAGAATACATATTAGCGTCTTTTTAAATTTGAATAGGATGAGTTTACTACTTTATTGTCCTCTTGACTGTCAAGAGAAAACGTTAAAAGCTGTTGAGACAACAAAATGGTCTTCAATGATGAACAGATATAAAATGTATTGATATGGATAAGAAAGGATACATTATTGTGGTCACGAGTAGCTAGCTACAAACTGAACTAACTAAAAATCAAGCAGTGTATTTTTTTTGGTCCATATTAAAGTGGCATGATATAAGTTTCGGAGTTAAAATAAAACATTTTTTTACCCACACATGTATTAAGAATTGTATAATGGACAGGAGGTACTACTGTGACACAATGGTTGTTACCCCTATTTTCATGTAGAGTCAAATAATGATGAGGATTTTGGGTACAAAACTTAAGGTTTCTGACTAAGCGCGACGTCAGGCGCGTGCCGTGCACGCTCTCCTTCTCACTTGCTCCGCGGTAGCGCTCGTAAGGCGGAAATGTTGGGAGTGTGTGGACACGAGCGTGGAAAAAGACAAGTGTGCGTGACGGGGATATAAAGTGTGTCAAAATAATAATAAATCAGGATTGCATTGTGACCCTCCGTTTCCCGGTGGCTCCTTCTGTTCGACCATCAGGCCGAAACTTTGGCGACATGCAACGGGAGTTGTCTCCCGCAGGCGACTCCGACCCTGGAGAGAAAAATCTGCCCCTTGCGTCCCCCGACCACGGTCAGGCTACCGAGCAGGAAAGGATAACGCCTGTCAATTGTGACAAAAAGGGCAAAACTCAAGTTGCACAAGCGTCGCAGGAGGATGTGGATCAATATTGGAGCAGTGTTAATATTGGAGTAGGTGGAAAGACCTAAGAGGATGAAACGGGACTCACGGCTTGCTTTCTTCTTGCTAAAAAGAAAAGACTTTGTCACGAAAATGTGATAGGGTCTATTTATGATAAGCAATGCACAATGAGACTACCACTAACTAACGTCTTGGCACTCTGGGCGCGTGCACATCGCTGACATTACGCTTTTCGCCCAAAACTTAAAACATGCCCCTTTAAGAAAGCTAGTCATAGAAAAACGTAAAAAGTTGCATTGCTACTATAAACCCTTCTACCAATATGTCTATGAAGCAGAGGGTATTCCTCCAAGCCTCAAGCAAGTCCCAAGTTACTGAGGAGGTAAAAAAATAAATACAAAAAAGCAATAAATTAAATGAACAGTACAAAAAAATTACATTTACACAACACAGTGAAAAAGGTTTCATTTTCTTTGTGTGGCCTAATGCATTTGAGAAAATAGCAGCTTGATTACTGCAAACTTCAGGCGGTTGGTTAGTTGCAGTATCTATGAGAAAGCGAAATCAAGCCATTCTAGTATCAAATGCTGTCCCAAATAGAAAAGGAACTCATCAAAATAAGTATATTCAAAGTCAAGTAATCAAGGAACAACAGAGAAAGAAAATGAACTTTTTAATTTGAAGTCATGAGCCAAATTAAGAGATTTGGGATGAGTCTACTGTCTAGTGGTTTCTACCCCGAGGACATCGGTTTTCAAAGACAGGAGCCTGTGTGTTCGGTGTAAAAACTGACACATTTTCAGGCCTGAGATTTAGCAAGCATGGCTAAAAAGCCAGCTGGGCTCGTAACAGATCAGGTAGATCTTGCAGTTTACTTGTGTAAATGCACTTTATGCGCACCAATATCACGCAAGCATGGAACCTAGTGAGTCAATTTCTGCTTCTGCAAAATCTCGTACTGTGTGCGCTTCAACCACCCTGACTTTAATGGGAACGAGGGCAGCCACTTCCATTGGCTGGAGTCAGCTGCGTTCCATCCTACAACGGTGCAAAACGCCCTTTTCTTTCTGCACTAGTCAAGCCAAATACCAAAAAAAGAAAGCCCCACCCATGTGCACTGTTAGACTGTGCTTTGCGCTCGACTTGCCCTGGGAGTGCCATAGATATTGGTAATACTTAAAGGTACAATAGTAAGTTTAGAATGTTAATGTTAAAGATTTTTCTACATCATGCATCCTCATTGCTCCACCAATGCCCAGATGAGTACAAAGAGCCCTGACTGCACCTATCAGCTTGCATCTTCCCTTTTGGTGTTTGGGGCAAATTACTCAACAGCATCTTTGAGGGTGGAGTGTTGGAGGGTTACGTCATGCTTGTCCCCGTGGACATGTAGTGTTGTGTTAGCTAGCGTACGACACAATTGGGATGGAAACTGAAAAAAAGAAAAGAAAAAAAAGAAGAAGATACAGAGAGAGTCCTCTGAGTAGGTGGGGGAGGAAGCTGCAGCAGAGTTGGTTGGGTCGGGAAGGTGTTTTATGGTTGGTCAAACCGATTAAAAAACCTATTCACCCACTCCTGATCCTTGTCCCGCACAGGTCCGAGGTTACTGTGTCCAGATATTATTTTCAAACTCCTCCAGACCCTGCTGACATCATTGTGCTGCAGTTGTACTTCCATCCTTCTCCTGTAGCTACTCTTCCCCCCTCTGATCTTCCTCCTCAGTTGCCTCTGCACCATCCTCACCTGCTCCCTGCCCCCCAATTTAAAAGCAGATCTCTCTTCTTCTTCTTCTTCTTTTTAGGAACAGTTTTGTAGCAGGGGTCTAATCAGTCTACTCTGCTGAAGGACTACAGAAATCAGATAATAATTACTGAATTTGGAGGATTTGGACAATTAGCATATTGGCTATAAACGATTACTCGATTATTAAAATAGTTGTCTCTTAATTTCATAATCGATTACTTGTCCATTAGTCAATGAATATTGACAGCCCTAAACTGCTATGAAGTAACATAGTGTAGCTGCAGCGGATGAATTGTTGAAATACTCACAGGCGATGCGGACTGTAGCCTTGCGACTCTTGGAGGTACCCAAGTGACTCCACGCCACACAGAGACACCAGTAGTCTTCTGGCCCATGGAAATCCTCTACCTGCTGACGGGATACGTTGATCATCACCTCTCGCACCTTGAGCCCTATGAATAGAAGAGAAAGTTTGTTTTTTTTCCCCACATTGAGAATGGTTTCATCTCACACATCTCGATTCGTACGAACAGCAAAATTGCCTCAGTTTTTATAGCTGAAAAAACAAAAGCGATACAAGTTGGGTTTTTGTCAGTAACCAATCGTACTGAAAATTCTGGCAGAGTTAGTGGCAAAGTTGAATTCACACTCAATACTTACATGCTGTATGTCAATGTTTGTCCAGAAAGTAAAATCCCTGCCACAGTTTGGCTTTAACCCCTGATGCTAGCTAGCTAGCTAGCTCCTTAGCAGGTAAACGAGCAACATGGAGCTAACTAGGGAGCTAGCTAGCTAGCACCTGGGGCTAAAGCCAAACTGTGGCAGTTTTTTTTTTCTGGACCTGGATTTGCTACCTCTGTTTGTGTGTAACTTTTCCACGGGTTTTGCAGTAATATTTATGCATGTTCTTCTAAAAGGCTTTTATACTTTTGCAAAATCTGAATTGTAAACACTTCTTCAGAAAGCATCACTAGTAGCAGGCAGAAACCCTGTTCTGTTCTATAGTTTAGTGAGCTCAATTATGTAACAACGAAACAAGGACACTTTATTTACCCATTACATTCAAGTCTAATTTAATAATGTAGACAGCAAAGCTTCAAAAAGCAGATGTAGCTCTATGCTGAAAGAGAATGCAAGAGCATATAGCATGTGATGTAACAAAAAGGGTACCACTATAAAGTGCCACTACATACATCACAATACTTTTATAATTTCAAATCAAATGCATTGTGGTGGAAGAAGAAAAACAATGAGTTGGAAAATCTCCTCAGACAACTTAAAATTGTTTGTCATCCTGTCACAAAGCCTAAAAAGGGCATACACACATTTTAATCTGATCCATCGGTTTAAGGCAGATATGTGTTCTCATTACTCCTCAGAGTCTGTGTAGCCTGCAGGACTTCATTCACTCTGCTGGATTAAAGGGAAGACATGTGGAATGCACTGGGACTTTTGTGGTGCCACTCTGATAAATAATGCTTTAATCTGACAAACTCTTACTGAAGTCAAACAGCTACATATGGTGGGTGCACAGTTTGAAAAATATTCAGCAGACGTCAAAATAAAAAACAATTAAACCCATCTAAATGGCAGAGGAGATCCATGTTGCTGTCTACTGTAAAATTAAATTGGCAACATTTCAAAGTGGTGGTGGGTATAAATGACATATCATAGCAACTATAATAACTCGATTTGTGAAATGCTACATATTTGTTGTAATGTTTCAATTAGGAATGGGCGAGAACCGGTACCAGGTATCGTATCGGGCCAAGTTTCATGATATTGATACTCGCGACTGATATCGATACTGGTATCGACCCTTGCTCTAGTGGCCATTTTTCGGTCAGGAACTGTCAGAAAGACTAGGTGGAACAAAAGTTTTGTTCCGTCTCGTTCGTTTCCTGTGTGTCACCTTATGTGGTAACACTTGTTCATTTCATTACTTACAGCAGCCATTTCAGTATACATTACTGAGAATAAGTACTCTTGTGAGTAATATCACCTATATCTGTGCTTCATCTTCATCTTCTTCTTGCTTAGTTGCTTTGTAAACGTTGTCGAGCTGCGGTGCTAAAAATAGAATTACTTGAAGCCCTGTTGTATTGGATTGAATTATTTGCACTTCACTGTATTCCTTAAAAATAATTTGCACAACCACATATTTTGATTGGGACGTTTTTTCTGTCAATATTGACTGAAGGACAATAGACGGCCTTTTGTTGACAATTGCCCATTGAAGGAACACTTCGGAAAATTGATGACTAAGCATTGCCAGAAGGGGATTTTCGTCCGTCAATGTAATCATCAATCAATCAATAAATTCCGCAATCTGTCAAATAACGGACATCCCATTTTGCTGACAAATTAGTGAATGATGAAAGATGGGAGTGTGGAAGGATGCCAACTTTGAATGACGGAAATATTGACCGAAGCTCATTAATCCACGAAGGACGGATTGATGATGACAATGCGGTTCGGCTGACGGATTGACGATGACAGAAGGGTGTCTGACTGTTGAAGATTGACGAATGATGGACGCTAAAAATTCATTGACGTGCCCACCTCTGCTGATTAATATTGCATTATGGAATATGAGTTAAGCGGCAAAATCCTCCCATTATTATCAATCTAGAGGGCGGCCATTCCACTTTAATATGTTACAGTATATATTAGTCCATTTTGTGTATACATAGTTCTGCCACAAAAAAAAAAAGTAGTTTATTTCATAGTCTTAAATTTATTAGCAACCTTTGTGAGGTCCCTATTGTAATTTAAATAATTATTTGTTTTGCCTATTCGTTTTTCTTTGCCAAATGAAATACATATTTGAAGGCGTAAACATGCATAAAAACTCGCTAAACTTTGCACGCACATCTGCCCTGGCAAAAAAAAAAAAGGAGGCCCACAGTTGACAAAGATGGGTAGTCACATCCTTATAGTCACGCAGCAGGTTAATGTGGTGGTGATGGTGGAAAAAAGTGGACTTAAGTGCAGGGAGGTAGGGAGGCAGAATAGGAGTGCAGGATATACTCAAAACAAAATGTATTTATTTTCCCAAATAGACCAAATAGAACTGAGCGCGTGTTGATTGGGTCTTGACGTCAGTCCTGTATTTCAACTGGACGATGGGCCCAGTTAATATGGCCCCATGGGTGTCTATGGAGAGCAGCTTGGGACATGCGCACTGTAATTTGAGTGGCTCATCCATTTCAACACGCGCTCATGGGGCCGGGCCTCTCCTGTTTAGAAACTTAGACCATTGACCGTGGCTTTGTTTTATACATATATGTTTATAAAGAAATTACCTTACAAACATAATTGGAATTTATTTGAATATTATTATTCTTAATAATATATATATATTAAAAATGATTAGTTATAAAGAAGACCAATTATGAGCCTATAGTGTCTAACAGCACTATCTGGTGGGGCCCCACCTGGCCCCACTTGCCCCAAAAGCAGAGACTTCACTCAGTCAGTCAATTAAAAATTGTAATCGTAGTTAATCGCATGTATTCAATAATTAACTCACGAATAATCACAAACTAATTGCACATTTTATATCTCAATTTATATCTACATTTATAATAATGTGTACAATATTTTTTTCTAATTTTTCATACTCTGGTTAACAAAACTTGGAAGAAATGTTCATCTAATAGAAATACGGTTGCATTTTTTAGCCATTAAATCTGTAATTAAATAACAATCCATAAAAAAAAATAAAATAAAAAGTACAGTACAGTACTGTAAAAAACGAGTGTGACATTAATTTGTGTTGGTCATTTTTCTGTCACTACATGGCATAATTGCGTTTTTCTTTTCATATAAAGAGCTAGCTGACTAATTTTAAAATGAAGAAACTTGTGAAATTCTGCTTATTCTAAAAACTGTAAAATAAAACTTGACCCCAGTCCCCACAAATATATGCATTTGCAATTAATTTACTACTGCTAAATTGTGTTAGTTACCCCTTTGCACAACGTTGAATGCTTTTATTTTGTTAAGTTCAATTCGGATGCTCAATTGCGCATTGTAAAAGGGGACAACTTTACCGGAAACAAACCATAAAAGATCGTTGTGTTCTTTTCATATTAAGAGTTATCTAATTTTTAACATGAAGTAACTTGCGAACTTCTTCACATTTTAAAAATGTTATAGGCTCCTCCTCCACGCTAACATTCTACCCCTTAAACATTGTGTGTTTTAGCTCCAGTGTACTACAGTGCATTTCTATTGGGTAATTTTGACGTTTCTGCTGCTTCAGCGACTGGAATTCCCTTAGTAGAGGCTTTCTAAATAAGGGGGGGTTGTTAATCAAGCATTAAAATAATTAGTGCCGTTAAAGGCACTTTAAATTAACGCGATATTACCGCAATAATTTTGACACCCCTAGTTACTACCCTTTTTAACGTACAAATTGTGCTTAAAGTATTAATGTTGCTTACTTGAAAAACTAAACAATTACATTAATTTAGGGTGTGTACGTTATATACTTATTTTTAATCTCGCTGCGGCTGGCACCTCTTATTCACAGCCTCAGAAGTGAGTGAGACGCAAACATAATCCATAATTTTTCTGGCAACAGCTGAGGGCTGGCAAGTGACAGTGTGTGTGTGGGAAGAGAGATTGTAGGGAAAATAATGACTTTCCATGATGGTGTAAAAAGCCCAAGCAGAAAAAGGAGTGAAAGAAAACACTGGGAGAGAGAGAGGGAGGCGGTAAGCATTGTAACACAGCAGCGCACTCCTTAAGTTGAAACGCAAAGTGCTGACAGGTGGCTTGCCTGACAGATGAAGCTGAGTCCTGCCATTGTGTCATCTGTCATCCTTATTTGTTTATTGTCACAACAGTGTTGACAAGGCTCATTAGAGGAAACCATTTCAGCTGTTTCTTTCCAACATAGAGCACTTAAATCCATTCAAAAATCATCTATCTATCTATCTATCTATCTATCTATCTATCTATCTATCTATCTATCTATCTATCTATCTATCTATCTATCTCATCCGTCCGTCTGTTGTTATTATCAGGGAACATTCACTGGGTTTAGACTGCATGCAGCCTACACTCGGAATGGCACCTCAATTGATTTCTTTCTTTCTTTTTTAATTCAGTGCTCACCCGTTTATCACTCTGGTTACGTAAAAAAATAAAAAATAAATCCGCATCCAAAAAGTAGTCAGCTTTATTTCTTCTTCTTCTTCTACGTGCTGCTCCCACTTCTTCATGTGGGGGTCGCTGCAGCCGACAGTTGGTACTGTCAACTTCCATAGGGTTGGAACTTATCATTTTGCACCGGATGCCCTTCCTGCCGCAACCCTTCTCCTTTATCCAGGCTTGTGACTGGCCAAGTGTACATGAATACACCCAGGCGGAGTAAGTCAGCTTTATTTATTTTTATTTTTTTTACATTTATTTTATGTTTTAAGGCTGTAAAACCCCTCACCTTACAATTTACACCGGGGTGTATAAACTTTTTACTTTGAGGGCCGCATACAAACAAATCGTAGGATTCAAGGGCCACTTTGACATTGTCCAACTTTATCAAAAACGCTAAAAGCAATAAATCAAGCATACTGTAACACTTTCACTACACAGTACATTTTGTAGAGTAAATTTGACTCTATTTAGAGTGTGACTAAATAGACTCACTTTTATAGTAATTTTTACACTTGGAAAAGAGTAAAATAAAGAATTGAAAATGTAAATAAATAAGTCAATCAAGGGTTGAGGAACGAACTCATGACCTTCACCTTGGGAGACAGCCGATCTACTCCCTGAGCCACAGAGCTCCTGCTGTGTGTTAGTATATCGCTTGTATCAGCTGGAATCTTCGTAACTCCAAGAGACCAAAAACGATGCCTTTGGTCTCTTGGAGATAAGCAAACAGTAGGAGGGGCATAGTTCAGGTCGTAGTGCGGCCGTCACCCAACCTGAAGGTTGTGAGTTTCTTCCTCAACCTTTGAGTGACTTTTATTTTATTTTTTAAATTTTTATTTTAATCTCTTCTAAGTGTAAATATTACTCTAAAACTGAGTCATTTTGGTCCCACTCAAAATAGAGTCAAATTTACTCAAAACAGAGTCAAATTTACTCTACGGAATTTACTGTGCAGTCACTAAAATCACCTTCCCCCTCTTGGCCGTCGTCTTCATTCTCTTGACCATCCATACGCTGCTCTGTTTGGCCAAAAGTTTTCATCCACGTTGCAGCGGATATTTTCCCTTGCAATGCAGCAAGGAAAAAAACGGCGTGGATGTCTCAACCATCCTCTACACTGATCCCCTACTTGACTAAATTTAAAAGAATTTAAAAGAATAACAAACACGCGATACGCACACTACCTAAGAAACCTGGTTAAACAAGCATTAGATGTTGTATAAATAAAGGACATTGAAATGCATAAACAGATAGAGTAGATTTAGAGGTATAGAGTTTTGAAGAAAGGACAATAATGGCAAATGATAACTGTCACGGTATGGGCAAATGACCATCAGATCAAGATTTAAATCAAACCAAATAGAACTAGAAGCTCCTATAATGGGAAGGTGTTGTGGTGATTTCAATACTTACAGTATATTACTGTAGGGCCAAATCCACTAAGAATGCGCTGCATTCACTGACAGTGGCAAAAATAGCTTTACAACTGCACCCGCAGCTTGCTCCATTAATGTTTTATTCACTAAGGATATTGCTTTAATGATATATCAGCACAAACACGCCCACAAAGTTTGACAGCCCGTCTTACCATACATGGCAATGGATTTGCGCCAAAAAACACGGCAGTTTAGTAACAGCAGCGAGAAAGATGACGTCATCAGAAAGTGAGGTTGGTCCAAAGCGTTTTCCTCATTTAGCATCATTAAGTTGTGAGCGGAAAGAACGACAACGTCAATCGTTTATTCATTTAATGCCCATAAATAAAAATTATTGGGGCCATCATTTTATTATATTTTCAGAGGTTGACGTGGGCATACAGTAGAGATGAATTCGCATATAGCATAACGGAGTGTTAATGCATCTGTCACATTAAAAAGGTTGCAAATTTGCCTACAGTGCCTAATCAGCTGGCCAGCCCTCCACATTATGTATGCAAACGTAGAGTATAAAACAAGCAGTAGTAATGGTGATGACTTTATAAATCAAGTAACATTAAAATAACATTTTCATTCAAATGATGACGCTTGATGTGCTTCTAGTTATGTTTTCTGATGAACAAAAGAACATCTATTTTCAGTCCTGCAATCGTGTCATTTCATTTTTAGGGCTTTCATATTTAAATATATTCATGTTACAAGCGTAATCATACTTTGGAAAGCATCCAGGAAAGTCAAGTTGGCAATTTATTGAGCAGACTAACAGCACTTAAGAATTAAAGGTACAAACATCTTTGCAATATTGCTTTAAGTGCTGGCAGCAGATAGGCAGCACACACACAAATATATATATATATATATATATATATATATATATATATACATACACACACAGTGGAACCTCGGAGTTTGAAAGTCTCGGAACTCGTATAATTTGGACTTCAACCAAAAAATCTGAGCAAAAAATACCTCGGAGATTAAATACATTTTCAGAGTTCAAACACCCAAGCAAAGCAAACTAAGCCGGACATACCTTGAAAACGGGTAGCCGAGTGAAGTTGAGCGAAGCCAAGCAATGCCGAATGCTCACTTTGCGGTAGTTGAAACAATGCACTGCTCATTTGCTATCAGATCGTGAATACTCCCGATGGTGCTCCATACTGGCGAATGCATTTTGATTTTTCCACGACAATTTTCTTCGCCATGTGCCCAAAGAAAGACAACAGTGCCAGTGGCAGCAAATAAAAACATGCAGTGCTACGAACCACAGTGGAATTAGGAAGGACATTATCGCGCCGTTGTAACTACCGTGATTACTTCTGTAAATACTGGCATGAGGACCCACGCTTAGCTGTTCAACAACATGCCTGACGTTAAACAACGCACACAAGGACCACTTAGTAGTCTAACAATATGCCCAATGTAAAATACACTAACTCAGCACTGAACTAAAGTTAGCATTAACATAGTATTTATCATCCACTGATGCTATTACACCACAACAGGTAAGGTAAGGTATTTTTATTGTTTAAATACTGTACTGTATTGTATATATAAAAAACCTAAATATAATTTAAAATATGAATTTTCTGTTTTTGGAGCTTGGGAACTGTTTAATTGCATTTAAATTATTTCCTAAGGGAAAAAATGTTTCGGAGGTTGAACAATTCGGACTTTGAACACTTTGCAGGAACAAATTATGATCAAACTCGAGGTAACACGAGTATATATATATATATATATATATATATATATATATATATATATATATATATAGCAAACTGAGCTTTGATAGGTTGTTACCTACTTCCTCAGCACAGGTAATGTTATCTTCAATTGACAGCAAGTGGAAAAGTTAGTTTTTAAAGTTATTAATTGTTCATGAAAAATAACGAAGATATTAAATTCATTCTGGACAAAATAATAACTGCTGAAAACGGCTCAATGAGTCAAGTATCCCTTTAAATGACACACTCCTCTAGGCTATTCTACTCTATGCAAATGAGTGTGAAACCCACTCAAAAATCAGAATTCTTTTGACATAAGTGAGTTATTTTTTTCTCATAAAAAATAAAGTAATTACTTTATCTGGAAACCAATTATTTACTCTAGTTGCTCTAGAAAGCAATTAGTTATTATTATTATTTTAAAGTTGCAAATATTACACTAGAAACTTCTTCCACAAGAGACGCATTATGCATCAGCTCAGCATCAAGGCTCATTAAAGGTGACAAGAGCCTTGACTCCTGCATGTATTGTTCTGAGATCATGGCCTGCTGTAGAATAACTACAAAGGCAGTTAGAAATGAATTCCCGTAATAGGTATTGTGCAAGAAATGCAACTGCTGTCAGGTGTGAAGAAAAAAAAGTGAGATATTTGAAAGGTGCAACATTTATCTAACCCTAAACTACTGGGGCCAAACCTTAGCTCTGTAATCAGAGGCGGTCCAAATCCACATGGTGTCTCCTTGAAAAGGCTTTCCAAATATAAAATAACAAAACCTTACAGTCATGATGATAAACAATGGAATTAGAAGGCAATGAGATGTTGAATATTTTAATAGAAAGTGTTGAAGGCAGATGGTGCTACAGGATGTCAACCCACTCAAAAGAAAACAATATTCTCTGAAAACGTGTCTCATCACTGTGTGTCAAAGTGTGTGCAAGGTATGACTAGTTATTCATTTATATTTTCATATTGATTATTAATAGGATTTCAAAAGTGCTAAGCAGGCAACCTTGAGGGAACCAGGGCTGATTGTGTATTTTAATGTTGCAGCACAAGTTGTAATTTTCATGGACACAATATTTTGAATGATCGCTGTTTTGTAAGGAGGACTCAAGGTTGCATCTCTACGGATGTGGTACTACCAGATACAATGACCTCTGTTGGATAGCAACTCAATTCTGTTGGACCCCTACACCTGAAACTTTTTCTTTTTTTCCAAAAAACAAATATTCCCAAGTCCTGTATAAAAAAAATTAATACCTCTAGAGTTGTGTGAATGCTCTGGTATTAAAACAGATTTCTCAATCTGGTCTAAGTTCCTTTTTCCATCAAGAAAATAAAATGAAATAAAATAGACCAATAGTTTTACAGTCTACTCTTCAGCCCTGGCAGCAAACCTGTGGTCAGGCTAAATGAAATTATCTCTGGAACTGCGAGACGTTATCACCACCTTCATTTCCCCAAGGAGTATACAGTATAGATAGGTAAAGGGGAGGGAGTGTGTATATGTGTGTGAGGTGTATTGTCAGGGGCACATTCGGTTAACAACCCCATTAACTGGCTCGCAAAGCAACCCTAGAGCAACGATAACATCAATTCTGCCTTTAGAGGCCATTACGTATCAGGCAGAGATATACAGTACGTGGCCTGCCGGAAAAGTGAGTTGAAAAGTGGTGGCAGCAATGTCACTAAAAGGGTGGTAAGGTGCCACCGTCTATCCTACCGTCAAGTCCTAACTTGACCATAGAAATAAACAATACTCCAACAAGTTCCTCAGGCTGCTTGGCAAGGAATGACAGAGGCTGTTTGTGGCCTTAATCGTGTCTCCATAATACACACACAAACACACACACGCACGCACACACACACTTACACAAACACGCACACACACACACACACACACACAATATTTCTAGATGCGTACCGGACTATATGCACAGAATACAGGTATGTATGTAACTATGAAGGACAAAAACTGCCAAAATTAAAAAAACAAATGAATAAAAGTTCAAATAAAAACAAATCTAATAATAATATATATATATATATATATATAAATATATATATATATATATGCCCTAAATAAATAAAAGTAAAAAAAAAAAAAAAACGAGATTCAAAAAATAAAAATAAATAAAAAAATAAATGTGGAAATAAAATACATAAATAGAAATAAATATCAATGAATATATAAAAACGCTCTGCTCTCACATTTATTTATTTCATGCTGCAGACGCTCTGTCAGGTTGAAATGCTATTCAAATGATGAGGCGGTCCTAAGAGTGTCTTGGGTTGGGCTTCGCTGTTGCAAAGAAAGCAAAGTGTTTTTATTGATTGATTGATATTTCTTTCGTTTTATATATTTATCTATTTTTTATTTTGACATCTATTTTTATATTTGTTATTATTTTTTAATCTTGTTTTTTATTTTGTATTTATTTTTAGTTTTATTCACTCATTTATTTAGGGTATATATATATATATATATATATATACATATACATATACGTCCGTCTGTCCGTCCGTCTTCTTCCGCTTATCCGGGGTCGGGTCGCAGGGGCAGCAGCTTTAGCAGGGAAGCCGAGACTTCCCTCTCCCCAGCCACTTCAGCCAGCTCTTCCGACGGGACCCCAAGGCGTTCCCAGGACAGCCGAGAGACATAGTCTCTCCAGCGTGTCCTGGGTCGTCCCCGGGGCCTCCTGCCGGTAGGACATGCCCAGAACACCTCCCCAGGGAGGCGTCCAGTAGGCATCCGAACCAGATGCCCGAGCCACCTCAACTGGTTCCTCTCAAGGTGGAGGAGCAGCGACTCGACGCTGAGTCCCTCTCGGATGACCGAGCTTCTCACCCTATCTCTAAGGGAGAGCCCGGCTACCCTGCGGAGGAAACTCATTTCGGCCGCTTGCATCCGGGATCTTGTTCTTTCGGTCATGACCCACAGCTCGTGACCATAGGTGAGGGCAGGAACGTAGATCGACCGGTAAATCGAGAGCTTTGCCTTTCGGCTTAGCTCCTTCTTCACCACAACGGACCGATACAGCGTCCGCATCACTGCAGACGCTGCACCGATCCACCTGTCGATCTCCCGCTCTAACCTACCCTCACTCGTGAACACGACCCCAAGATACTTGAACTCCTCCACTTGGGGCAGGACCTCCTCCTCGACCCGGAGAGGGCACTCCACCCTTTTCTGACTGAGGACCATGGTCTCGGATTTGGAGGTGCTGATCCTCATCCCAACCGCTTCACACTCGGCTGCGAACCGCTCCAGTGAGAGCTGGAGGTCACGGCTTGAAGAAGCCAACAGCACCACATCATCTGCAAAAAGCAGAGATGCAATGCTGAGGCCACCAAACCGGACCCCCTCAAGGCCTCGGCTACGCCTAGAAATTCTGTCCATAAAAGTTATGAACAGAATCGGTGACAAAGGGCAACCTTGGCGGAGTCCAACCCTCACAGGAAACAAATTCGACTTACTGCCGGCAATGCGGACCAGACTCTGACATCGGTCGTACAGGGACCGAATAGCCCGTATCAGGGGGCTCGGTAACCCATACTCCCGAAGCACCCCCCACAGAACTCCCCGAGGGACACGGTCAAACGCCTTCTCCAAGTCCACAAAGCACATGTGGACTGGTTGGGCGAATTCCCACGCACCCTCGAGGACCCTGCTGAGGGTGTAGAGCTGGTCCACTGTTCCACGGCCGGGACGAAAACCACACTGCTCCTCCTGGATCCGAGATTCGACCTCCCGACGGACCCTCCTCTCCAGCACCCCTGAATAGACCTTACCTGGGAGGCTGAGGAGTGTGATCCCTCTAAAGTTGGAACACACCCTCCGGTCCCCCTTCTTAAAGGGCACCGTCCCCGATGTCCACGCGATGCTGCAGAGACGTGTCAACCACGACAGCCCCACAACATCCAGAGCCTTTAGGAACTCCGGGCGGATCTCATCCACCCCCGAGGCCTTGCCACCGAGAAGCTTTCCAACCACCTCGGCGACTTCGACCCCAGAGATAGAGGAGCCCACCTCAGAGTCCCCAGACCCTGCTTCCTCAAAGGAAGGCGTGTTGGTGGAATTGAGGAGGTCTTCGAAGTACTCTCCCCACCGGTTCACGACGTCCCGAGTCGAGGTCAACAGCGCCCCGTCTCCACTATACACAGTGTTAACGGTGCACTGCTTTCCTCTCCTGAGACGCCGGATGGTGTACCAGAATTTCCTCGAAGCCGTCCGGAAGTCGTTTTCCATGGCCTCACCGAACTCCTCCCATGTCCGAGTTTTTGCCTCAGCGACCGCCAAAGCCGCATTCCGCTTGGCCAGCCGGTACCCGTCAGCAGCCTCCGGAGTCCCACAGGCCAAAAAGGCCCAATAGGACTCCTTCTTCAGCTTGACGGCATCCCTTACCGCTGGTGTCCACCAGCAGGTTCGAGGATTGCCGCCACGACAGGCACCAACCACCTCACGGCCACAGCGCCGATCGGCCGCCTCAACAATTGAAGCGCGGAACATGGTCCACTCGGACTCAATGTCCCCCGCCTCCCCCGGGACAATGGAGAAGCTCTGCCGGAGATGGCCGTTGAAACTCTTTCTGACAGGGGGTTCTGCCAGACGTTCCCAGCAGACCCTCACAGTACGTTTGGGCCTGCCTGGTCGGACCGGCATCTTACCCCGCCATCGGAGCCAACACACCACCAGGTGGTGATCAGTTGACAGCTCCGCTCCTCTCTTAACCTGAGTGTCCAACACATACGGCCGCAAGTCCGATGACACGACTACAAAGTCGATCATCGAACTACGGCCTAGGGTGTCCTGGTGCCAGGTGCACATATGGACACTCTTGTGCTTGAACATGGTGTTCGTTATGGACAGTCCGTGGCGAGCACAGAAGTCCAATAACAAAACACCACTCGGGCCATTCCTCCCAATCACGCCCCTCCAGGTCTCACTGTCATTACCCACGTGAGCGTTGAAGTCCCCCAGTAGAACGAGGGAGTCCCCAGGGGGTGCGCTCTCCAGCACACCCTCCAAGTACTCCAGAAAGGGTGGGTACTCTGAGCTGCTGTTCGGTGCATAAGCACAAACAACAGTCATGACCCGTCCCCCCACCCGAAGGCGGAGGGAGGCTACCCTCTCATTCACCAGGGTAAACCCCAACGTACAGGCGGCTAGCTGGGGGGCAATGAGTATGCCCACACCTGCTCTGCGCCTCTCACCGTGGGCAACTCCAGAGTGGAAGAGGGTCCAGCCCCTCTCGAGAGGATTGGTACCAGAACCCAAGCCGTGTGTGGAGGTGAGTCCGACTATATCTAGTCGAAACTTCTCAGCCTCGCACACCAGCTCGAGCTCCTTCCCTGTCAGAGAGGTGACATTCCATGTCCCCAGAGTTAGCTTCAGTAGCCGGGGGTCAGACCGCCAAGGCCCCCGCCTTTGGCTGCCACCCAACTCACTGCGCACCCGACCCCTTTGGCCCCTTCCACCGGTGGTGAGCCCATGGGAAGAGGGACCCACGTTGCCTTTTCGGGCTGTGCCCGGCCGGTCCCCATGGGTATAGGCCCGGCCACCAGACGCTCGCCTTCGAGCCCCACCTCCAGGTATATATACATATAACACAAAAAAATAAATACGTATAAATGGAAATAAAAAAAAAACAATATATGTATATAAACATATATTGCTTTTTATTTCCATTTATATTTATTTTTTGTATTTAATCTTTGAATTATATTTGTTATATCCATTTGTTTCTCTTTTATTAATTTAATATTTTTATTAATTTATTTAGTCATTTATTTATTTTTAATTTTGGCAAGTTTTGGTCTTCCATATGTAATATGTTTACATTCTCATATGAAGCCCCTTCAATACTCACAAAAGCTCATTCGGTACAGATGCATACTGTAACTGCAATCTCACTACAAACCATGCAAACACATTCCAATCATGCCAGATGGGAGGTCATAATGCACATTAATTCTTCACATCAACACGTGTCCCTTGTGACAATATGAAGCTCGCAGATCTGGTATATGCTGCAGTGTATGACGACAAAAACTGCGCCTGCTTGCTGTTCACAGACGATAACATTCACACTCTACAGATGCCGCAAAGAAAGGTCAGGGTTTTTTCACGCCCTTTCCCTTCCCTTCTGCTCCATGGGTTACTAGTGAACAATAATATTCCATGGAGAAAGATGTTTGTGTGCTCCAAGTGTTAAATAGCGACATTACTCAAAGGAAAGCTTAACTGCCTCAATTAAAGTCACATAAAGTAGAACGTTAGACTCCTAATGGCATGGCAGAGACTTCTCTTTTAGAACAAACAAGGATAAAGAGATTTCCCCTGATAGAGCCAGGTGGATGCTGCTTTCCTCACATTCCCAAGTTGCATGCAGTCATAACAATTAGAGAAAGTGCCAAGTGAGGTGTCACAGATGAATGACAGCTGAGTTGGAGGGGGCCAGTGAACACCCAACACATTGGGGATCAGTCAGCGTCCCACTTGATGTCCTGCTGAGTGCCTCTCTAAGTCAGTGATACATGGATGATTTTAAGGCAACCGTGAAGCACCATGAAATGACAAGAAATTGGAGGCAAATTTGGGACAAACGTTGACATGTTTTCCAAGATTCTGTAGTGGACATGAAACATCAGGGACACAATTTTCCATTGAGAGTACAATAATCGTAATATTTATGTTTTTTTTCCTGGCGGGATACAGTTTATTAATTCCCATCTAATCATTTTGTATGTCACTTCACTCCTTCCTTTAGGATCAGTGAAAAGCTGACGACTTCCCCAGCAGATGAAGCGACAGGCCCTGGACACATCACCAGTCATATTTAGAGACCAATCGACCATCCAGACGCACACAATCACACTTTGGCCCACCCAAACACAAGGAGAACATTTAAGCTCCATTGTACGCTATAAAGATGAAATGTTGACACATTGTCTCATATAATGTCCAACCCACATTCTCAGTTTACAGAAAAATGAAGGGAATTCCTCTTCCACACTTTTAGGAAGAAGGGGTGAAACTATATTTTTGTTGTTGGGTTTTGTTATTCTTCCAAAGAAGTGGAAATTTTATCGGCTTTTAACAGGAGTCGGCAATCTTAAATACTCAGAGACATTTATTTAAACGCTCTCACACAGAAAAAAAAAATCCTGAGCAAATCACAGAGGAGCGGTCATAGATTGATATTGTGGCGACCTCCCTTGGATGAATCACAATTATCAACATGGCTATTGCCAGGATAATATTTTTGGTTCCTTTGTAAAAAAAAAAAAAAAACCTAAATCACTGTAAACCCGAACGTTCCAAATAATCGAATAGATTAAGTACACAATAAAATGTTTATAAAAACTACTACTAACTTAAATTTTTAAGTTGGTGTAATTTTTGATTAAATGGAACCATACTAGTTTTTGGGTATGGATAACTTAAAAACATAAATTAGCAATGCTTAAATACTAAAATGTAGTTATTTTGTGATTAAAAGCTTGTATTTATAAGTTAGTAACTGAGAATAATTGAGTTGCTGTAACAGAAAGCTTCTAAGTAACTTTGTATAAAAAAAATAATAAGTTGGGTGTAATCAAATCATTCAGTTGTGGAAAACGTTTGAGTTGATCAAAAAAAAGTGAAGCAACAGCAAAAAAAAAAAATTGAGCCAACCAATTACCTCACTTTTTTTTCTTTTGTTCTGTGAACATATTCGGGTTAACAGTGAGCTGCTACAAAGAACATGCTTTTTTTTTTTATTCCTGTTTGTAAAAAAAAACATTCTAAACTTTATTGTCTATCTGAGTCCTTGTAGTATTCGATAAATGAAAGCCAAACTTAAATGATCCACCTGCAGCAAACCAAAAATGCTGTCTGCATCTGTGTTATGTTAACATTTTATCACATGCATTTTGAGTGGCATGCAAACGTGCGGTTGCAAATGAACTTTTACCCATTGGAATGAATATCAATGGGTATAATATCAAGATCACTGCTGTGGAGTGTGGAGTCAGCAGGTTTATTATAGTTTGGGAATTTTTCATTTTAGTTCGTTTTTATTTCGTTTGGATTTTGTTTTTTAAATTTAGTTAGTTTTAATTAGTTTTCAGGGTGGTTCTGTTAGTTTTTATTAGTTTTAGTAATTTCGTAAATGCTTAATTTTAGTTCAGTTTTAGTTAGTTTCAAAGTGTGTATTACTGTGCGCAATATTTAAAAAACACCATGGAGCAATGTCATCTTCAGGTGCTTTTCTATTGGCTGCTGCTAGATGACGCCACTTTTGTGTGACACACTTTCAAATGTCCTTATTCCGGCTAATATCAAAATAAATCATCCCCAAAGGCTCATGCAATAAATTGATTACCAAAGACTAAAACTAAGGACATTTTTTGCTATAATTATAGTTAGTTTTAGTTAGTTTTGTAAACATAAAATGTAGTTTCAGTTTTTTTTTTTTTTAAAGCATTATCGTTTTTTTTTATTTCGTTAACAAAATAGTTTTTTGAAATTTAGTTTTAGTTTTTTTCGTTAGTCTTAGTTAACAAAAATAACCTTGGTAGTCAGTTAAAAACTTCAATTAAAGAGGACTATATATGCAAAATAATAGCCAATTAAGGCATACACTAACTCTATGTTAGCTGGTTAATGTTGTTTTTACTCTTGTCGGTGGCACTGTGGCATGTCAGGGCTGTGAGAAGTCACCTTCATTTTCACACTCGCAATATTGTCATCTGTGAAGTTGCGAACAAGGTTCGTATTTAATGTAGTTCATATAAGGTATTGCGTTAAATGTTGCTTTGTTTTCATTAGATTTTTTTTCTTGAATCCCCATGGCATGCGTATGTGAGACAGACTTTGAGTGACAAAATAAATGAATAAATGAATGCAAACATTTTTTTTAATGTTATAAAATCACCCTAATTTTCAAATTAACAATTACACTTGAGAAATGTATGAAAAGAAAAAAATACTTGAAATTAAACGTCCATTCAGTCATTACTGTATCGCTTATCACATTCACTATTTCCTAAAGCCACAGAGAGCTAAATGCGGCTCTGGAGCTGCGGGTTGCCGACCCCTGCCTTATACAAAACATTAGATTTGCTTTTTTTTGAATCTGCACTTTACTTGTGATAAACTGATTTGATATAACTTCAGTTATTGTTGCGACTTCACAAATTCAACGGATTAAATTCACAATGGTCTAAAAACAGTGAATCTTCATCACAGTTATATAAAATCCTCACAGATTTTACATTTCAGCAGCTTTTAGTTAAATGAAGAAATATTAAAATGGATGAATTAAGCAAATTTAAAGTTTGAAAAAGACATTCAGATTATTCTTTCAACTCCTCCAGGGTATTGTTATATTAATATTGAGGTCTTGCTGGGCATCAAGCCCTGAGCCTATAAATGAAAGCATAATGATTATTATTTCTATCCTCTGCATATCTAATCTATCTTATCTCACCATTGTCACACAGCTATATTGTCTCTTAGTCTGGCAACTGAGATGTATTCAGTATGCATAAAGAAAAATTCATATTAATGTGCTAAGCTTGCAGAGAATAGATCTGTCTCATTTTAAACGGAAAACCCATTGCTCTATGTTGCATAGGGTAGCTTGCAAAAGTTATTTTTATTTTTTATTTTATCACTCTCTCGACACCATGCGGGGTGTCTCCTATCCTTGACCATAGCACAAAATGTGTAGTGCAGTGCTCTGAATGACTCATTTATTCACATATTCCCATCACTGGCCAATCTTTTGAATGGCAGCTATTCTATCAGTGTTCTTTTGATTAAAGATGAGGATAGAAGAATATATCTGTGTACTTGCTGGATTGTACGGTATTAGAAACTCAAGGGCATTTGTCTGCGTTATCAGTAGTTGGTGAGTCATCAGGTTAGTTGGTAAATAAGAGATGCTATCAGGTGTTCGTAGTGGCATTGAAGGCCCATGTTCAAATCAATAACATTCCAATTCTTTGCTGATCCCCACTTCTGATTAGCTGGACAAATCCAATACACAATGTTGCTGACTGTGACTAAGTTAAAACAAAGTGTCGCAGTTTAGACCATCCTTATCTGTGGTCTTGTGTTAACTACTGATGTAAGGTGGGCCAATGACAGGCAGATAGTACAGTGCGGACATCAACTGGCTGCTTCGATTGTAAGTCCACTTGTGTCTGATGATAACAAGGGCATCGCCAACAACATCAATGTGCCACTTGCATTTAAGTGTTTTTATGCAAGGCTCAGGTAAAGTGTTGTATCAATTTTCATCTTGAGTGTATGTATGTTATGGTTGAGAATGGCAAGAATAATTAAGGTGAAGATTAGGGAAAGGGAGTTAATGAATGTATGATATGGATTAGGTTTTCTCTTAAGAATCATTTGCAATCAGCATGAAATAATTCAGAATTAGCTAGACCAGGGATGGCCAAATGAATGAGAAAAAGAAGAAAAACAATGAAAACAAAATCACCCCACCCCATACAAAGAGCCACACAGCCAAATAATCACCACAAAACCAATGCAACAAAAATGTCAATATTGACCACAAAAATATTACAATTTCCAATAGTTTGGGTAGATTATTTGACTGCATGGGAAGGTCATAATATTAGGAACAGCTCTCAGTATTATGTGATACAGCTGTACACCACTGAAACATGCATAGATACCACCACACCAATAAACCTATTGTCACATTATTATCAATACCTTTTGGATAATCATGAACATTAATTGTAACATCATTTTTAATGCCACTATTTTACTGGACTTCATTAGATTGTGTACAAAACCGAATACAGTGGTACCTCTGAGTTTTAACATAATTCGTTCCTGTGAAGTGTTCAAACAATTTTTCTCTTAGGAAATAATGTAAATGCAATTAGTCCGTTCCCAAGCTCCAAAAACAGAAAATTCCTATTTTAATTTCTATTTGTTTTTTTACATTTACACCCAGTTCAGTATTTAAACAATAAAAAATACCTTATCTTTTTTTGCTGTGGTGTGATGGCATCAGTGGATGATAAATACTATGTTAATGCTAGCTTTAGTTCAGTGCTGAGTTTGTGTATTTTTCATTGGGCATATTGTTAGACAACTAAGCGGTCCTTGCGTGCGTTGTTTAACGTCAAGCAAGTTGTTGAACAGCTAAGGTGTGTGTGTGGGGGGCTGTCCTCGTGCCAGTATTTACAGAAGTAGTCACGGTAGTTACAACGGTGCGATAATCTCCTTCCTAATTCCACTGTGGTTCGTAGCACTGTATGTTTTTATTTGCTGCCACTGGCACTGTTGTCTTACTTTGGGCCCGTGGCGAAGAAAATTGTTGTGGACAAATCAAAATGCACTCGGAACACCCCCGGGAGTATTCACGATCTGGAAAAACACTCCCACACGTATAAAGTGAAGCAAAAACTGCAGTCTCTGATTAGGGCCAAAAATGTTAGATTTTAGTGAGATAGATTTTAACACTTTGAATATGTTCTATATGTTCTATAAGTAACATCAGTTTTGAAGTTTAAAAATGTAACAAGGTGTGTAAGCATAGCAGGTTGCCATTTTGCTCTAAATTCAATGGAATTTATGCATTCAGCAATTCCATCTTCGGTGTGAGGGGGCAGTTAACATCTGATTGGTATGTAACTACATAGTAGCAACATGGAACACAAGGGCACACAATATTGTTGGCTAGAGTAACTACAGTATGTTCATTCTTTGAAAAGTAAAAATTATTGATTCCACTTCGACTTGAGAAAGTACTAGCAATAGGGCAGTTTACAATTATGCCCAAACTACTATTTTTAGAACAGCGCACAGCGCATGGCTGTAGCCAGTTGATTTTCGGACAAGGAACACAGGCAAGCGACTGAGGAAGTGTATTCGTAAGAGGCAAAACATGTGAACTGACTCGCTATTTCACCATAAATATACTTAACAGATATATTATGTTTGCAACAAACCTCTGCTGCTATGTGACCGGAATCAAATGAAGGGAGTTTGTCTAGGTTCAAGCATGTACAATTAAACGACAATGATTTTCGCGAATAATGTCACCGAAGACACCTGTATGTGCTCTCTACATCTCGTCTGTGGAAATGGGCTAGCAGCTGAAAATCCAAAACCAATCAATTGAAGGTATGTTTATCGTCTGCTTTCTCAGCGAAAGCCTTGCTGCTAGCTGCCTGCTATCACATGCCAGCTACTATACATCATGGTGTAAATGCACCAAAAGTACCTTGAGTGTACCAACGGAAGCCACTGCTACTCAGATGTGAACATTAATATAAAGTATCAGCGCTATAGAACCCTATGCCCACAATAACATAGCTAGTTGATCAGTTTTACTAAGATGTGAGCGGTCACTGTGTCACCACACAATTTTAACAAGACTAACTAGACAGAAGTAACAGCCCAAAGGTAGGCTTAAAGTATTAAAATGAAAATCGTGACTAATGTGTTTCGGTTTCATGAAAGTGAGGGACCAACACGATATTAGCAGTCATCTAGACCGCACCAGAGTGGCAGCAATGATCATACAATAAATCTTACCTTTCTACAAAAACTGCTTTCTTTCCGCCCATTTTGAGGTCTCCACATGTCAACCACCGTTTAAGACGTTCCAAAGTGTGTTTGTTGATTGAACCATGTTTAAATTTCACACCTGGGATATCGTTCTCTTCCAAAATGATGTAGATGCGTGTGTCCTACGCTGTTATTTTGTCCAACTCATGCATATTAATGAAGAAAAGCTGATGTCATTTGAGATCAACCCTATGAAATATACCTATTATGCAACCCCAGGTTACCACACATTTAACGACAGAGGCTATTTTTCATGTGACCTTTCTACCAGACACAGACCAAATGAGTGGCTAACAAGCAAAATAAGTACTGTAGTGACTTGTGCTGTAGCTGTCCACTGATATGCCTGAAAGTCCACGCTGTGACAAAATCATACCCATCCATCCATTAATTTTTTAATGTCTTGTCCTCATTAGGGTTGCTGGTGAGCTAAAGCACGTCCCAGGTAAGTTTACACAAGAAGTGGGGTATACCCAGTCAGTTAATGGACACAAATAGACAAACAACCATTCACATTCACACTTAAAGACAAATTAGGGCTCACCAACATGATATGTTCTAAAATTAGCTTACAGGTGATGAAAAAATTATGATTTCCTATGAACTTTGTAGACATATCTGTTTCCTACCTAGTAACATTATTGTTGATAATTGATCATGAGAAATGATCAGTGTCTTTACCTAAATGAATGTAATTAATTATGAATAATGACATTCAGTACTTAAAGGTCATTTGAGCACATTGGTTATTTCAGTAGTGTGTGTCAAAATGGAAGCCTTTCATATTAATCAGTACACAAGAAGCAGCTCATAGTTTCAAAAAGGTTAACTTAACCTGACATGCCTGCTTTTGTGAAGTGGTAAGAAGGCGGAATACCCAACGAAAACACACACCGGCACAGGGAAAACATGTAATAGCCACATGAGCCAAGATTCAAACCCAGCACCTTTCTAATGTGAGGTAGATGTATTAACGTGACAATTAATTTTGCTTTAAAAAAAACATTGTCAACTGTATGGCTTCATTAACACATTATTCTGTTTTGTAAATAAATGTACATGTTGAGGTTTATTAATCAGCTCTTTTATAATCTGCAGTGTATACTAGTTTTATTTTGTAGCCAAAAGTGAGAAGTATCTTGCAAAGAATGACACACACTGTATGCATTTATAATCAAGTCACATTTAAGCTGATGTTACTTTAAGGACGATCACAGCTAATAAAAGTGAAAATGGAAGATCTCGGATGGCTGATTTAAATGTTTAATATCTGAGAGTGGAGCCCGAGCCACACTGAGGTGGTCAAAGAGCGCTTGAGTTAGATTGCAGATTGATAGGCCGATTTTTCCACATGACTCAACGGACCAACGAGCTGGCCCAAAGTCAAGACTGGGGAACACGGTTTACCCTTTTAAGCATTACCTCATTTCATTATGTATCATCATAATCTATCATTGAAAATCTATGACATAAACAGAGACTTAGAATTTGAGGTATATAAATAATACAACTCCACTGGGCACACAGTAGGCTACTGTTACACAAAGAATAAATTAACACAGTAAATTAGGACACATCTGTCGAGGAAGGACACATCTGTACTCGCTCCTGCACTCGCTCCTGACTTCTGTTTTGTTGACATTGAGATTTTTAACTTCATTGTTGCAATATGCCTGTTGGTAAAAGAGCTGACGAGACTGAGGAGATAAAATCTTCTCTTGCAAAACTCAAAGAAATGGTCACCGAAGTACTTGAAATGAAAAAGAGCATCAAGCAACTTCTGCAGGAAATTCAGCAGTTGAAGAAAGAGACACAAGAAAAAGATCGACGCATTGTCTACTTGGAATAAAAAGTGGATGATTTGGAACAGAATCTCTGTATCAACGATGTGATAGTTATAGGTATCCAGATTAAACCGCGCCGCGGCCCTCCGGCGAGAACTGTGCAGTTGATTCTGACCAAACTTCAGCAAACGAGAATGTGGAATAGCAAGTAGGAACTCGACTCAGAGATTTGGGATTAATTGTGGATCCAGCGCACATTCAGATGGGCTTTTCGCTTCCAACTGGGGGGACACGACCACCGGCAGTTGTGATCAGGTTTGTTGACAGGAAGAAAAAGATTGCTATTTTCAGAGATAGCTACAAGCTTGAAGGTAAACATGTCTACGTCAATGAAAATCTCACAAAACGAAATGCTGACATTGCCGAGAGGGCGCGACATTTGAGAAATAATGGATTTATTGAGAACACATGGACAAAAGACTGTCAGATCTTCATTCAAAGAAAAAAAAAACTCATCTTTTAAGAAGAAAATACGGATTGTGAAACGAGTTGAAGAATTGGCGGAGTTTGAGAGACAATAACAATGCAATGCAATCAGTAACACATCATTAAATTGTGGATTATGTTTTACCCAATTAAATTATTGTTACATATTACTAATTAACCCATAACTGGAGCTGTTATGATTTGAATAATGTAAATATAGCATACGATTACTTGCTGACACTGCCAAGGTTAACTCATGTTTATACACCTGCATTGATAACAGACAGGTAGACATGATTCCGGGATGGAGCCGGCGAGGACTACTCAGCTGGTGGGTGATCTTGGTGGTGTCAAGATCTAAGCATCATCTGGATGCTGGCAACAGTGGTGGGCCGGTGGCTGAGCTGACCAGAATCGAGTGAATATTGCTGTGGACGCAATGGGCAGAATGGAAGCCGATCTACTCTTCTGAAAGCCACAACGTGTGAAAGCTAATCAAAGGTCAGCAAAAACGCTACTGGTGAACGAGCATGTGCTCGCCTTGGCTGCTCGCCTGGTTGGGTGGGCCTGTTGGTGGCGTCTGAGAACCGATTTACCAATTCCAAATGATTGGTACTAGCTGCAATTTATACACGGACATTACTCAAGATGAACTGAGCAAGGAGTGTGCAGACTTAAGTCTGGGATTGATAACGATATGAATCAATCACCTTCATAATAAATGTATATGACTGATGCGTATAGTAAGAATCGATGGGGACGGATTACTTATAAGCCATGGCTTCTACCCGTCAGTCCTTCTTTCGGATGTCAATGTTGCAAATTATATGATGTGATCGATGTAACCTGTAATAATGTACAAAACAAAACAAAACACATTACTGGAGAAGTGCTACTGTCACAAAACCTACACCAGAGGCATCATTTTTTTTTAATTGTTCATATGACATCCATTTTACATCCTAGGTTCTTACAGACTACAAATAGCACAATTTAAAACAATGCCATGGCCAAAACTATAATTGTTAGTGGTGCAACGAATCATTGAACTGCGGTCGGTTCAGAGAAGGCCCCACGGTTCGGATCACGCACGATCTGCAAATTGGTTTGTGGCAAAAAAATAAACAGTGCACATTCACAGTCGATACCATTCTGACATGTAAAAGAAGCTGAAACATACTCAACGTAACACGCTACACCTAACTTTAAAATAAAGTTTACCAAATACAATAATACATTGACAGCAATTAGCCTTAGTGCACTTTTACTTTGAAGTTGGCCCACGTCGTGGCGTGATGGCTAGCTTAACTTCCCTTTTAGACGTTTCTTTATTGTAGTTCATTGACATTGTAGTTGCGACCAACATCAACACAATGTTATCCTGAACTCATGTTCAATCGCTAATTTAGGACGCTAAGAAACGGCTAATTAATTACACCATTATTGTATGATATGGCAGAAGTCTCCGACGTAAGTGGCTAGCGTCTTGCTCAGAAATGGGCAAACCCAGGCCCGCGGGCCAAATACGGCCCGTTATGCGTTTCAATCCGGCCCGCCGAACTTATCCAATAAGGCTAGAAAAAAATTCAAAATATATATATATATTTTTTCAGCTCAGTGGCCGAGTGGTTAGAGTGTCCGCCCTGAGACTGGGAGGTCGTGGGTTCAATTCCCGGCCGGGTCATACCAAAGACTATAAAAATGGGACCGATTGCCACTCTGCTTGACACTCAGCATTAAGGGTTGGAATTGGGAGGTTAGATCACCACATGATTCCCGAGCGCGGCGCTGCTGCTGCTCACCGCTCCCTCAGGGGATGGGTCAAAAATGGGTCGGCCAGAGAAAATAAGCAAAAAATAATTCCCTTCACGTCCCTAATAGTGCTTTACCGCGGGTACCAAGGACAGCGATTAAGTTGCCGCTCTTAACACACACTTTTTATGGCGTTATTTCGCTTCTTTAATTACGAGGGCGCAGAAAATAAAATCGCTGGCGCGGTCTCACGTAAAGTGAAGGACTGCTGTGAGTGACGGGTGCAGCTGGAGAACGCGCTCTCCAGCTGCAGCAGTACGAGCAGTGGATGACTGGCGTTGGGATCCACTTCCCTCAGACTCCTGTGCAGATTATGTTTTACACCAGAGTCACTGCTGTGTAACTTCTACACACCCGGAAAATATGATCACTGGGTTGGGGTCTCACTGATAAACTCGTTTATGCACAGAAATTGCTCTTTTACGCACAGAAAGGAGACAGAAAGATACGCAGGGCACATTCATAACAACGTTTGTAATTTATTAAAATAAATGGGAGAATGGCAGTAAGCTTAACTCAAGATAACTGATTAATAAAATACAATTCTTCCTGGATTTGGACATTTACAGCAGGAGACGGCAGGGTTTTGTGTTGAACACAGCAATAATGTCCTGATAGTCCAGATAATCTGTCAATTCTTTTTTGAGAGAAAGCAGGGACAAAGAGTTCAGTCTATCAGTCAACATTGTGGCACTGTTGCGTGTTTTGATCCTTTTGACAGCTGAAGATAGTCTTTCTACATGTTGTCATGGGTGAGGTGAGGAGCGCGCATGCAGGAGACTGTTGATATTGGTCCCCGGGGCGTGCGTCGAGCACTTCTATGAGCGTTTCCTTGTTGGCTTTTGGCTTCTTTTTGAGCTGCTGCACAAACACCGTGTGCTATGCGTCCCCCACGGAGATGGAAAAGTGGTCAGAGACGGATTGGATGTACGCGCTTTGTCCTCAGCGCGTGACAGGCAGCAGCGGCTATCATGCAGCCGCATGTGTCACACGCACTGTGGGCCCGGGTTAAAAATGGGTGGGCCAATGGAAAAAAAATCTTTAACTTTACGCCTTGAATTGAAATCTATTAATAATAGATGCAGTCACCAGGTTTGACAGATCACAGTGTATGTGCTATTATAATCTATTTACATTTCTCCTCCCACTTTGCCAAATAGTGTGTAAACGCCACATCTTGCATATTCACTGAGGCAAACGTACTACCTGGATTAGGGCTATTTTATAATAATAATAATAATAATACATTTCATTTAAAAACAGCACCTTTCAGAACACCCAAGGTCACTTTACAAAGCATAAAAACACAGCAAAAGTTGAGCTAAAACAATAAAAATGAAGCTATTGGAAAAGCTGTTTTAAATATGTGGAATTTGCACATTTGAAAAACGCAGTCCTAAATGCACACTATAAGTAAATTGGGTTGTACATTCATCTGTTTGTTTTTACTGTGCTATGAGGTCCAAATGCTCCTGGTCCGGCCCATCTGTCAAAATTTCAAACCCCTTTCTGTCTTTTGTAATTCACTCTCCATGTTTAAAGCAAGGGAATGAATGTGCCTTAAATTGAACGTTGAGGTTTTTTCATTATTTAAAAAAAAAATATATAAAATAAAAAGAACTTTGTCTTCATTTATTTTATTAAACACTTTTACCCATTAAAAAAGAAAAACATTCAACTCAAAATGTCAAATTTAGCTGTTTAGATTATAGAAACACAACTTTAAGCCATTAATACCTTGTTATTTTACACATGGGCCATGTATAAAATAAGAATGTTTCTGCCTCATATTGCACTTATAGTTGTTTTCCTGAATCCTAAATGGCTATAATAGACATTTTAAACAGATTTTTTATTATTTTTATTTTTAATTTAATGGTGTTTAACGAAATAAACGAAGACACTTAATCTACACGTGTCACGTTTCGGTTTTGTATGGGTTAGGGTTTTGTTTATTTTGGTGTGTTTGTTGTGTCTTTCTGTGATTGGTGTTTGTCTTGTGTTTCTGAACGTTTCCGCCTGTTCCCTTCCCAGTGTGTTTGACCAATCGGTGCCCTCTTCCTATTGTGTTCCCCAGGTGTGTTTTATTAGTGTTGGTGTAATAAGTCTGTTGTGTTTGCTCAGTCAGTGTGGAATCATTGTCTACGTCAGGCGTCAAAGTCCTGTGTCATTGTCGTATTTCTGTGTGGGAGTCTGTGTTTCCCGTCGCGTCAAGCTAAGCCTCGTCACAGTCTAGTTGTCTACGTCTCAGTCTAGTTGTCTACGTGTCAGTCTAGTTGTCCTCTTCACAGTCTAGTTGTCCTCTTCACAGTCTAGTTGTCCTCTTCACAGTCTAGTCGTCCTCTTCACAGTTAAGTTCTCCACATTCCTGCTAAGTTCTCCACGTCCAGCCAAGCTTCCCAAGTTCTGCCAAGTCAACCCTGGTCAAGCCAGTCCCCGTCCTCTCACCCGTCCCCACTTGTTCCAATAAAGTTTCTCCTTTTGTTCACAATTACTGTCTCCCTGATGTGTCTCCTCGACTTTGGGTCCACCCTCTACGACGCACACCATTTCATGACAACACGGCTATAGCCTATTAGACATTTAGATTTTTTTTATGGCAAAAGTGCTTTACAAAATAATTTAAGACAAGTAATATTTTTTTTTTTTCTGATCCGAAAAACGATACGATCAGTGACTCAAATCCCTGATCTGATCAGAACCGCGACTTTTGTGATTTGTGGCACCACTAATATATATATATATACATAGTTTTCTTTTTTTTTCTTGAGAGAGCTCATTCGGTAATTTTACCGATTCAACATGTCATCATCATTGCTCTCTCTCTTTTAAAATGTTTTCATTTTTATTATATATATTTTTTGGTGCTTGCGTATGTGTGTGCGCGTGTGTGCATATGTGCGTGCATGTGAGTTTGTGCTCATTAATTCACCTGAAACCTATTAAAAATCCCATACCCTTCACCTAAACCGAATACTTCAGAATCCCGGTAGTCGTGAAGATGTCAGGAGACCCGAGGAGTAATCATAGAAAAGAGAAAAAAGTGAAATCCAGCGACGACCAGACACTGACTACTATACACAGGGTTACAAACCAGAATCTTTCACCAACCCCAGAAGCATACAAATTCCAACAAATTAGAGAGACCTCAAGAGACCAAAGGAAAGACTAAAGAAAGCTAAATGTTAAATGGCGCAGAGTTTGACAAAATTATAAGAAGAGAGTGGGCAGACTTTTTGGAAATAATAATAATAATTTCTTCTCTGGGAAGCTGGGAAAGCGGTAATTAGAGGTAAAATTATATCATATTCACCTTCTAAAAATAATCAGGATCAAAAATTTGAAAAAGACCTGGAAGATAACAATTGACGGATGAATATGCAATAAACCCAAATAACCAAATATGGACTGACTTACAATATACAAAAATACAGTTAGATGATATGTTATCCAAAAAGACAGAGTTTATAATACAACAATTGAGATACAACAACTTTGAATATAATAACAAATCAGGAAAATTTATTGCAAACCAACTTCAACGCAAGGGAAATATCTCTTATAACGGCTATTAAATGGACATGATCACCAGACGAAATTAATAAACATTTTTATAACTATTATCGCAACCTATACTCAGAAATTAAAAAGCTTAAATATACCTCAGTTATCTACTGAATATAAAGATATGTTAGATGCGTCACTCACTATAAACGAGCTGTACAGTGCTCTAGATAGTATGCCTAATGGCAGAGCACCTGGCCCGGATGGATATCCGGCTATATTTTTTAAGCACTTTTGGTTAATGCTTGCTCCATTATTCTTAAGAGTAGTAACAGAAATTAAAACTAATGGTTTTTAATACGTCCACACATGAACACATCAGCAATTAAACTTTTATTAAAGCCAGAAAAAGACCCCATTTAGACTAGAAACAGTAATCTCAACAATCATTCATAGCGCCCAAACAGGCTTTATTAAAGGTCGTCACCCTACTAATAATTATAGGAGGCTCTTTAACCTTTTAAGCATTGCACAGCGGCATGATATAAAGGCAGTTATTATATCGGATGCAGAAAAAGCCTTCAACAAAGTTAACTGGTCCTTCATCTTTGCTGTTTTAAATACATTTGGCTTTGGGAAGTCATTTATTCACTGGCTGTCAATATTATATGATTCTCCTAAAGCTACAGTTCCTACTAATGGGATTACATCTAAGAGTTTTACTCTACAGAGAGGCACAAGACAGGAATGCCTATTGTCCCCGTTATTATTTGCGATATTTATTGAGCCGCTTCCATTAGCTATACGCCGGGAAAGAAGGATTCAAGGAATCAGAACACAGGTAACAGAACACAAAATTAATCTATATGTCGATGATATTTTACTTTATTTAGAAAAACCTGCTATCTCGTTAGGGGAAGTATTTAATGTAATTATTGAGCCGCTTGCATTAGCTATACGCCAGGAAAGAGGGATTCAAGGAATTCACTCTGGGGTAACAGAACACAAAATTTATCTATATGCTGATAATATTTTACTTTATTTAGAAAAACCTGCTATTTCGTTAGGGGAACTATTTAAGTTAAAAACTAAATTCTCACATTTGTCAGATTATTCTATTAACTGGATAAAATCAACACTACTACCTATTACAAAAAAAACATGGAACCCTGCAAGCCAATGACCCACACTACTCTTTTCCTATAGGTCATTTAAAATGCTTAGGCATAAAAATCTCACCAAAATTAACTGATTTAATTCATTTAAACTTCAGTCTACTTCTGGATAGCATTTACAGTGACTTGGAGTGCTGGAATAATCTTCCCATTTCTCTAATAGGACGAATTGCCCCGATTAAAATGAAAGTTTTACCCAAAATAAATAAGTTGTTCTCAATGATTCCATTCAAACCTACGTCTAACTGATTCCAGTCGTTGGACTCGGCCGTTACAAAATTCTACTGGAATAAAAAAAAACAAAGATTAGTCTAGCTACTCTTCAGAAAAGTTAATCTAAAGGATGTCTAGATGCACCAAATTGTATGCACTACTATATAGCTAACCAGCTACAATATTTCATTCTATGGGTACAACCCAACAGAGATACTAATTGTTGGCTGGAACTAGAACAGATGGATTATAACAACCTCAGACTTTTATATTTACTCTTTATTACAACATCGATTAAGCGACAAAATTGTTTTAAAGAACCCAATGATTTCCGGCACTCTGACCGCCAGGTGGAAGGCACTAGAAATTACAAAAGCCCAATTGGCATAACCCCAACTTTCCACTTAACAACCATTTGATTTAGGTGTGTGGGAGCAGAAAGGAATTACACCTCTCCACCATCTTTTCTCAGGTAATATGTTTATATCATATACAAACATGCTCCAAAAATACAAAATAAAAAAATGAATTTTTTTACATTATCTGCAAGGTAAAAATATGATAAAGAAACAAATTCCAACACTTCGAGGTATGCTCCAACTGCCTGTTTTAGCTAAAGATATTACAAAGCTTTCTCCGACAACAACAAAAAAACTCTCAAAAATATAGAAGTTACTTTCGTATACAGATAAAATGTATTTACCCATCTCGAAATGGGAGTCAGACTTGTCTATAACTACGAAATTTTACTTTTGGATTCAAGTTCGTGAAAACGTATTTAAAATGACAAAACACACAAATTTACAACTTATCCAATATAAAACTATTCATAGAACATATATTACTCAATACATGATAAAGAAAATGGGTCTCTCAGACCCTGACATTTGCTTCCTGTGTTTACAAAACACTGCTGACACTTATTTTCATGCTTTATGGTTATGCACTTCGGCTATGTATTTCTGGACAAATGTCTTAGAAAAACTTTCCGCTATCTTGGACTGAAGGATACCTTTATCTCCAAACTTGTGATTGCTAGGTGACCTAACAACGACTGACTTACCACGTAAACAATTTAAATCTACACTCGTAGCCTTTACTATCGCCAAAAATACCAATTCTTGTTAACAGTAAAAATAAACAAACTCTGAAAATCGACCAATGGTCTAACCTCCTCATAAATCACATTGTAATGGAATAAATATCTGCTTCAAATAAACACCATATATAAAAATTTATACAAACGTGGTCTACGTATATATAATCTTTTAATCTAAATCTGGACACTTTATTCTGCCTGTTAGCGAGAGCCACCACATCGCGATAACTTATATTGCTGTTTCTGTATTTGGCAATTTGTAACTAATGGTTGTGTTTTTATAGTCAGGAACCCAGTTGCTGCCAGCCACTGGGTTCCTGGCCTGCTGTGACCGGTTCCGCTGCGTTGGGCTGGGGGCGCGGGTCGTGTTAGGGTGGGGGGCACTCCGGGCTCCTGGGTTTGCTCTCCGGCCGGTGGCCACTGCTGCTGCGGCGTGGGTGGCCCCAGGGGTTGTCCTTGCTCTGTCCTGGCGGCTCCCCTCTTTGGTGGAGGTTTTCATGCATGCCAGATCCACCACACCAGCATCTATCGAAATTCAAACACAATCTGCTTCTTCCTCTGGTCGTTGAATTTGTGGAGGCTGATGTCTGTGGATCTCACTTTGCTTCATCTATCCTTCCTTCCTTTCCTCAGTCTTTCCTTTGGTCTTTTGAGGTTTCCCTAAGTTGTTGGAATTTAGATCTTTCTGGGGTTGGTGAAAGATTCTGGTTGGTAACCCGTTGGGTAGTAGTTGATGTTTGGTCGGTGCTGGATTTCACTTTTCTTTGATCCTTCCTTCCTTCTTTCCTGATAACTTCACGACTAGCGGGATTCTGAAGTATTCGGTTTAGGTGAACGGTATGGGATTTTTAATAGGTTTTAAGTGAATTAAGGAGCACACACTCACACGCACGCACATATGCACACACACACCCGCGCACGCACTTACTCATGCACATACCAAAAAAAAAAAAAAGAGAGAGTTAGAGCAATGATGATGACATGTCGAATCGGTAAGATTACCGAATGAACAATACTGAGCTCTAAAAGAAGAAGGAAAAAAGACTAAAGAAAGGAAGATTGAGCAAAGTGAGATCCACAGACTTCAGCCTCCACCGATTCAGCGACCACAGGAAGAAGCAGATTGTGTTTGAATTTCGATAGATGCTGGTGTGGTGGTTTTGGCATGCATGAAAATCCTCCACCAAAGAGGGGAGCCGTCGACCCTGGCCAGGACAGAGCAAGCACAACCCCCCAGGAACCCCCAAGGCCTCGGCAGCACCAGGGCACAACCCCCGGGCCCCGCGGAGGCCACAGGCCGGAGAGCAAACACAGGAGCCCGGAGCGCCCCCCACCCTAACACGGCCCGCGCCCCCAGCCCAACGCAGCGGAACCGGTCACGGCAGGCCCACCAGGCACCCCACCGGCCAGTTATTGAGTTCCCTGATCGCGTTAGCTACAAGCGTTAGCCACTAGCGACTACAACAGCATTGTTGACTCAACTTACTTTCATACACCGCCATGAATCAGTTCGATCCATGATACTCTCCTGCTTCACCTTGGCCACTGTGTGGGTGGCCCCTGGTACCCAATTTTCCAATGGAATAGTCAATTAAGACTTGTGTCATTTAATTTGTCACAAAAAAAATGTTCCTTTCACTCCATCTTGCAGCACACTTTTGCAGAAATTACCTGTGGGTCTAAATTGCCAAATTTTAATTTGGCCCTTTTCCCTTGATCGAGTGTGTATCATTTATTTTGACCATCAATATGCATGTCTTATGTGCACCACTGGTAACAAGTCTCTGAATTCATGGCTCTTAAACGTCACCTTTTACTTTAACACTGATTTGTGTTTAACAATGGACCCAGAATAGTTTTTTCTTTGCCAATGCTGCAGTTATGTGCTTATAGCTTATACTTCTACATTGAATTAATTCATAAACTTAACTTGTTTCTCCTACATACAAAAAGTCAGAGTGTAAGATTTTACCATGATCAAGCTTACAACAATTTTACACCACAGTGATCACAGGAGAAGAAACCTCCCAATGCAATTAAAGCTGCTTTCCTTTGGAGAGAACTTCATGAATACAAGACAGACCGCTCACAGTTTCTAATCGCAAATAATTCTTAGACAAGGTATATAGGGTCTTTATTAACCACAACTGCCGTCAGGAGGCCTCAGTTAGGTCTTCCAGATGAACACATTTCAATAGAAATCCTGACGCCATGTGACTTTCTCTGAACACGTCCCCCCGCGGCAGGAAAATTAGCGGTGCAGCGTTAATAGACTAGAACAGCGAAAAAGGCTAAAGCTAGTGTTTAACCGTCAACTTTCTGCCTAAGAGAATTGACAGTCACTTTGATGAAAATGATATACATGCGCGAGGTGGACATGTTGGATTACCGGTGTCGAGAGTTTTTTTTTTTTCAACTTGGCGGGGCTGCTAACGTGGAATTATCTCCCTCTGTTGCCGGTGAGTGCTTTTAAATCTGCTAATACAAAGGCTTTACAAGTTTGTACAATCCGGATTTATTTCCTCTTTATGTGTGGTCAAAATGCCATCGAAGTTAGCAGTTTCACGCAAGTCTTGCAGTATTATTTAGCAGCTGCTAATTCAGCCGCGGCCGCCGTCATTATACCGTAAAAAGTCTTCTTTATGGTGTTGGTCAGTTATTAAATTCAACTGTGTAATATCTATTCAACCGCAGCAGCACAAACGAACGAACCAGATTATTTCCCTCACACTTTGCATGTGGTAACAGTTAGCATCTGCTGATTAAGCCACCATGTACAAAGTGTTCCATTGGTTACGCATTGGTTGCTCTTTTGGTAGCCTAGAGAATGCGCAATCCTTTTTTTTTTGCCTCTTCTCGTTGTGGCAGCTGGCCCACACCAGCTATCAATCATTGTTTAAGTGTGCCGTTTGCCGTTTACTCAAAGTGGCGCGCTTTCTATGCTGCTGGAATGGTTGCGCTAACGGCCATTTTGGGAAGCGTGACGTCAACGTCAGGATCTCTATTCAACAATTTAAAAAAAACTACTCAGTTTATTAAATGTTGCACACATTAAGTAAAATATGTATTTAGTTAGAAGCATTTTCACAAAGGAGAATTATGTTTTACTAGAGCTGTCAAACGATAATTTTTGTGATCAGATTCATCACATCTCATTAATCTCATGATTAATCTCTTAACTGAAAATACTAGTACTTTATCAACGTACGGTACCTGCTATGTGTTAAGTCTTTCTACATTTAATGTTATGAGGACATCTTCAACATTTTTTAATCCACTGCAGCACATTGATACTCCTCTTGACCTAATCAGTTAATTAACTCTTTGACTGCCAAAAACGTTAAATAACGTTTAGTAAAATCCTACGGAGGAGCGCCAAAGACGTTAAAAGACGTTCACCAAGTTTTTTTTTTGGGAAACGGGTGGAGGAAAGCCTTGTCCAGCTGTGCTGAAAGTAGCAAGCAGATCTAGTTAGTATAATGACTATTTTTGGCCCCTAGATGGCAGCGCTGACTCTCTTTGGACAAGATCGGGTAGGCGTCAGTAGTAGAAGACGTGAGGCGGAGCTAGAGTGTTGAGGAGACAATGGCTGAGAAAGCGAAAATGGCGACCGGTGGCAAGCAGCTCATGCTTGATCGTTTTTTTCAACAAAGAGAAGCATCAACCAGTGCTAAAGAGCACAATGATGACGACAACGATGATGATGGTGACTCCGAGGTTGACGCCGAAGTTGGAAGCGTTGACGCGGCGGCTATGATCACGTCATAAAGCCTCACCGGCTAGCGATGCTAACGCTGGAAAACGCGGAGCACAACCGAGCACTTCTGCTCAGGCGGACGTTCAATCGGACGACGAAGAGTGCCCCGAGTCCAATGCATATTCATCGGAGGAGTGGGTACAGTCTGATCACGTAGAAGACACTGGTTATGGACTACAATGCCACCATGAATGGAGCGGATAAGATGGATCAGAACATCTCTTACCACCCGGTATAGGAACTGAAGGACATGAGGAAGCCAGACGTAACACCACCGTAACGTCACCGTATCATGATCCTGAGAGTAGACTTGATGGCAACATGGCCAAACACACACTGCAGTATATACTTGCTATTCCCCGGAAAAAAAAGCCAGCAAAAAAGTGTAGCGTCTGCAATCGCAGTGAAACTAATCTGTTGTGCAAATCCTGCTGCGTCTCCTTGCACGCAGGGGAGTGTTACAAAAAGAAAAACTGTATTTGAAACATCCACACAATTGTAAATAGTACCACGGTTGCACACATTTGTAAATAGTTTGCCAAATTGTTTTGTCAAATTGTTACACTGTTGAATGTAAATAAACGTTTTTTGCTATCAAAAAACACTTTTTCATTGTTGGTGGTAGTATTTTACAGAAGGAAAGTACTGTTTAGGTGTTTGTGGCATCATTCATGGGAAAAAAAAGGTGTCAAATTCACTAGAGTGCATGAAATAATATCGTTTCACAAAAAGCTTGATTTCTCCGTATTTTGTTTCGAAACAGAGCATTTGGGTGAAACTAACCATTTTCTATTGTTGATTACTGAAAAACGGAATAAGGTAGAAACAAACTTTTTTTCTGATGAAAGATGAGAGTTCAATCTTTCATTTGGTAGTATGTGTGTTTCCATAGTGCAAACACAAAATTTTCTGTGGACCTTGAAAGATCAGTCAAAATGCTTAAATCGGCTGGCACCCACAGCATCCCTTTTCTGAAAACGTCTGGCAGTCAAAGAGTTAAGTGCATAATTTAAACTAGTTAAAAAAATTACCCCAATATTTTGACATGAACACATTTTCTGAATATCATACGCAAGCATTTATAAAATGCTGTACTTGAATGCATGTTGTTATGTTTATTGCTTAAAATATAAGCAATGTCATACATTGACCTCATAACTGACCAAAAAGAACATGTGTCACCTTTAACGTAACCATCCCCTGTCAAAGTAAAGGATCGTGTGTTGTCAGAATTAACAAATTTGCTCCCAAAAACTTATAAAAACGTTCCATTTTAAATATTACCATAGTCCCAAAACCGTATTTATGTTTTTTATGTGTTTTTTTTTTAATGCTAGAGAATACAGATGAATTTGATGCCTCTGACCAGAAGAGGACGCTTAAAGCAATGGTAGTTATTACAGAAAACGGCCAGCAGGTGGCAGCAGAGTATAAGAGTTCAACCAGGGTTATGTCTTTTTCCCAGTGTTTTCAGCAGATGTGTGAATAATAATTAAACTTACCTATACCCTAATGCTAATCGTTGCAAAAAAGAAACAGATACAAACATAATGTATTTTTCCTGATGAAAGAAGAGAATAATTCATTCTTTTGGTAGGTTCCATGTTTTTATAGCCATAGAACACAATATTCTGTGGGCCTTGCAAAATCAGTCAAAATACAGTAAAACAGCAGGAAGTGAAGTTTGCTACAGTGAAAATCGCTGGGAGGGAATAAGTTAATCGTGTGATTAATATGTGTTAATTAATAAATACATAATCCATGTTACAATTTTTGGTGATTAATCAAATACATTAACGCTTTAACTTTGACAGCACTCGTTTTTACCAGTTACTTTCTAGGTAATATGCAAATTTTGTTGTGAGAGACTTTTTTGTTGCAAAAATCCTTTCCTATTTCCCTTGTGCAGCTAACTGACGTGATCGAAGTCATTGAAATAATGGGCTGTAATAAGGTCACACAGCTTAATCTTACCAGTGTTGAGGTCTTTATACTCATGGGAGAAGTGCTCATTCTGGTGAACCCATTCTCCATTGCATTTAAAGAAGATCTGCAAGGCAGGTGTGGCTCGACAGCGCACCTTAATGGGATTACTCTTGACTATGTAGGCGTCCTCTGGCTCTTGAATGAAGTGCGGCAGGGTGCCCTGCACTGAGGATTGAGAGCCTGGCTGCGCATTGCCTGTAGCACCTGCAAGTAAACACCTCAGTTATTAAACTGATCCGCTTCAGGGAATCAACACTGTAACGCCGCACTGAAAACAATAGCATTTATTCGTGAATTCATTTTTGTGATTGCATACAGTAATCCGGTAGCGTCTACGTAAGATATATTTTCCCAGGCAGTATTAAATGTATTTCTTATGTTTTACATCACAGACCTATCTTAAGGTGTAGAAAAACATACAGTATGTGCAGCTGGGTACAATAGCAGAAGAGGGGAAGGAGATGTGTACATGTCATGAGTCCCCATGGCCAACATACAAATTTATGTTACTCATTGAGTCATCACAGACCATTGCGGTATTTACTGTACAACCCCTAAAGGAAGCTCCCACCATGTGCTTCTTTTTGGTAGGAGCCCTACCAACAACCAAGACATCCAACACAAAATGCAAAATATAGTTCAGGGATTTCTCGAAGTTTATTTTGCCTGTTAGCGAGAGCCACCACATCGCGATAACTTATATTGCTGTTTCTGTATTTGGCAATTTGTAACTAATGGTTGTGTTTTCATAGTCATGAACCCAGTTGCTGCCAGCAACTGGGCCTGCCGTGACCGGTTCCGCTGCGTTGGGCTGGGGGCGCGGGCCGTGTTAGGGTGGGGGGGCGCTCTGGGCTCCTGGGTTTACGAACTACCAGCAAAGTCGGTCAAAAGACATCAACAGCTAACACAACACTAGCTAGGAACATGTGGGAAAGATGACAAAATGAAGTTGAAAATGATTAATTTCGTGAAATGTAAAAAATAATAGTGTAGAGTCAGGAATAATATTAATAATTGTTATTATTATTATAGGGCCTGATAATGAACGCCTCTATTTGGTGGGCCTAGATAGGGGGGCCTTGGCCCCCGGCACTGGTGATTTACTGTATTACTAGTTAACAAGAAGAAAAACATATTCTTTCATCTCCGCATCCATTCAGGCTTCCATCCACCCATTTTTATTCGACTTTTCAAGGAATGCGAAAATAAAACTGAATGGAAACGCTAAAAATTGGAAAAAGGGCCCAAAATTCTCAAAAAAAGTTTTTACGCTTGGAGGGAGTGGATTTTGAAGCGTATCGAAAAAAGGAAAATGTAAATTTTGGCTATGAAAACAGGTGTTGCTCATGAACGCTGACAAGACCGGATACACGTCGCATGTTTTGACCGGACACATTCGTTTGTAGTCACAAAGCAATGGCGGACGATACAGTAAGGTATGTTTTTGGGGGGAGGAGCAAACAGAAATATTTTTGGAATTAATTAAAGAAGCAAATATTAATGCAATTTTAGATGGAAAACAGCAAAGAAACGTTACAGTTTATCAATAATTACAAAAGCAAACTCACAGAACGTCATCCCACGGCGCAGTCATATCCTGTTCTTCTTCTTTTAAATTACTGGTGGATCACATCTCTATGATGGAAAACCGCCACCTACAGTGGCGAAGCCCCCTCTCAATATTCGCAAAAGAAAAACTGATGGAAATGGGCATAAGTCGCATGTCGGTTTTGCGCATTTTCAGTAAATTCGCTTAAGAAATTCAAAACAATTGGATGGAAAACCCACTCAAGTCAGCCTCCTCCTGGCGAGGTAACTTAGCATAATGGAAATGGTAATTGATCCAGGAGGAGGCAACAAACCCGATCTTAAAACCACACTTCTAGAAGATGGCAAGGCGATGGGTGTCAACCACGTAAAGTCTGCTATAAAATCAGCCCAGACGGATGTTTGAGGAAAGATTATCTGAGAAACCACTGCATCGTGTTAATCCTAACAGTAACCCTACTGACTGAATGTAGTGGGATGGTATGAAAAGTGACACTGAAGGCTTTCTTTTTGCAGCTCAAGACCAGTCACTTGAAACTCGCAATCACTAGCATTTTATTTACAAACAAGACATAACTAGTTTATGTTGTGTTTGAAATGAATTAAGTGAGACTGTCCAACACCTGTTCAGTGGTTGTCCTGCTTTGGCAAAGTAAAAAAAAAAAAGTTAATTTACAGTAAAGAGACATGATGGAGAGTCTCATTTTACTATCGTCTCTGGCATGCTTGTGGTTTTGATTGATATTCTGCCTTGGTAAGACCCTGAACATGTTCAGAGTGTCATGGAAAATGATAGCTTCAAACTTTTATAGAATAGGTCCATATACAGCCTTCGCAAAATAGGAACAAGCCTGACTTTGTCGTGTTTGATAAATCACATGAAATTATAAATATTATTGAATTCTCTGTCCGTTTTGACAGCAATGTGATTGACAAGATCCAGGAGAAACATACCAAGTATGCAGACCTTGCATTTGTAACATCTTGTTTGTACCCTAAGTACAAAATTGTCCGACTCCCCATTGTTCTTGCCGCCATTGGTTTTGGTACCTCGAAATCTGTTAACACAGAATCCCTAACCCGACCTCTTTCTGCTGCATATTAAATTTGATATAATAATAATATGAAGAAGAAGAAGAAGAAGAAGAATAACAGTGATGATGACGATGATGATGATGATGATAATGATGATGAGCAAAAGTCAATGGTGGAATATTTTAAAAGGTCCACCATTTAGGGTTGCTCCGTATCTGGAATTAAAGTGCCTTTTCACTCCGCTTGTGGGAAAACAGAGGACTTAGCAAGCAAACAAAACAGGATGTTTGTGAACTTGACACAGCTGAGCTCTTTCTCAACAAAATACCCCAACCTCTTCAAGTCAGCTCCAACTGTGCTATTCAATGGTATAAATTACCTTGAAAGTGATTATGTCTCACCACAGAATCCAATTGTGACCCTTAAAATCAAATTGACCTCCTCACCATTTCTCAGTCAATATTGTCCTTGAGAGCTAGCACAGCTAAAACAAGGTGACAGGTAGAACAGCAGATGGACAAGACGACAACTGTGGTTGACATTGCATTTGTTACCACGCCCCACAGCTCCAAACGATCACACCAACTACATTTGCTACTCGCGGGGTCTAATGAGATATATTCAAGATCCATTAAATACATTCACAATCTGCAATATAATAATGCTCAATTTATATTGACAGTGTATGAGGTCTACTTATTTAAAATTATGTCTATTATTGGCTTTTACTTCGCAGTTCTATGGAAATAAACTATGTTCAAACTAACGTCAATGATACAGTCATTATCAAGTTGTTTTTGGGTGCAATCTCATTAACTTCTGGTCTTTAGACCCAGAACAATTCCTGATTCAAAATAAACTTTATTGATATACAGCAATTAATGTCCTAGGTGATTTTGCAGACAACGATTTAGGCCTGTTGGTTTGAGCTATTTATATATTTTTAACTTAAACAACCTTTAATAGACAGCGACTGCAAGGCACGTGTATTTGTATAGTAACACCCACACAAGGCTAATCCAAATTAAATAAATATTTGAAAACAAAATGAGTTGAAATGAAGATAAAATTCCAATTTAAAAGCAAGATGAATAAAAACAGAAAACAAATCAGTAAATTGACAAAACAAATATATTATCCAGTTAAAATCCCCAGATAAAAGCAAGTTAGTGAAAACAAGAAATTACATTTTTGATGTACAAAAATGCAGTAGTGAACAATAAAGTTTTCAGGCCACATTTTGATCTCTCTCTCTCTCTCTCTCTCTCTCTCCCTCCCTCCCTCCCTTTTTCTCTCTCTCACACACACATGTCAACCCACTGTAGATATTTTAATGTGGTTCGTTTTCCTGGTAAGAGGAAGAACCAGTAAGAGATGTTCAATCGTGACAAGGGTGAGGTCCGGTAGAAGCAACAACCTCTCTAAGTGCTATGATGTGGTCAAATGACAGTCTGATTATATATAAAGATTTATTTATAAATTTATAAAGAATTTAATAATAAAAATAAATAAAAACATTCCCCAGCAGAAAAGCATGAACTTTTTGAAAGACAACCCTCTAAAATGCTTTTGCCCGGGAAGGGAAACTTGGAGGTCTGCCTATATTACTTACTGCAGTGCTAACACATCCAAATTAGATTTTTAAAAAGAGGGTATTGCTGCAGTTTGTGCAGACTGTGGAAACATAATGAAGATAATTTGGTACAATCTTCAAATGCAGTTAAAGACAATTTAAAAAAAATAAAATAATAATAATAATTGGACCGTCTACTCACATTATTTTATGTCATCTTGCACTGGCCAGGCAAATGCAAAAATCTATCCAAGCAGTACGTTATGGATAATATTGTGATACAGTCTCAATCAAGTCTGCGGAGTCTAGAAAGTCCAAATGTGCTAGAATAACAGAAGGGAAGGATGACACCAGTTGAAGTGCGTTTCATTTTGACTTGCTTACACTCCATCCTATATTTAGTCATTTCTACGTGAAAAATCATTCATTCAGTCATTGCACAATTTTCTGGACAGAAGTTCAGGTGAATTTGAAGCGAGATTCATTAGCCTGCCAACTATCTAGGACAGCGTAAGACCTCTCCTAATGACCTATGAGAAACAAGATTGTTAATATTTTTTTATATACACAGTCACTACTTACAAAAAGTTAGGGATATTTGGCTTTTGCGTGAAACAATCCTAAAATGCATTAAAACCTTTACAGGTATACTTAATGTCAAAACTTCACACTACAGTGACATCATCAGCAGGTTGCAGCAGAGATACTGAGAGACTGGAAGAGTCACAGAAAGAAGTAGAAGTGGCCGTCCTTTGGCCACATCCAATGCCGATGACCGCTAGATTGTGAACAATGCCCTGAGGAACCGGATGATGAATGTCACTCAACTCCAGGCACATTTTGGGTGCTTCTCACCTCCGTTAGTGTCACATCAGATCATTTGAACCGTTTACATCAGCGTGGTCTGCGTGCTAGATGACCTGCAAGGGTACCTGACCATACCACCAGGCACAGGCATGATTGTCTTGCATGGGCCAGGGAGCATTTACGCTGGACGATGGACTAGTGGGCCTCAGAGCTGTTCTATGATGAAAGTGGATTCACATTGAGCGAAAATGATGGCCGCCAACAATGTTGGAGACGCCAAGGAGAGGGCTGTGCATTAGACACTGTTGTCACCAGGTGTGCCCAGTCGGTACAGAACTGCCCTACACTTTGTGTACAGCGACAAGCCCATACTACATCAATAATACGACATGAATATTGAATAACACCATTAATCCAGTGATTGTGCCTCTACATGAACAACACAGGCCCAATTTAATCTTCATAGATGACAATGTTCCAGCCCATGGAGGTGGTATCGGCTGTTGGAGACTAATGTACCACAAATGGAATGGCCTGCACTTTCTCCAGACCTGAATCCTATTGAAAACCTGTGGGATCAGCTGAGTCGCCGTGTAGAGGCTGGAAACTCTGCACCCCAGAACCTCAACGACCTGATTGCTGCTCTTCAAGAAGAGTGGGATGCCATGCCTCAGCAGACAATGGGTCGACTTGTGAACAGCATGAGACGTCGTTGTCAAGCTGTAATTGATGCTCAAGGGCACATGATGAGTTATTGAGACGTTGACATTTGTTGTTGTGGTGTACCCACCATTGTTGTTAACTTTTGTATCAATTAATAGTTTGAGATGAGGATGTCACCAGTGCATCCTTCTACTTTCATGATATGATGTCACTGTAGTGTGAAGTTTTGACATTTTCCCTAAATTTCACCAAATATCCCTACCTTTTTGTTTTTCAACACCTGGGTTCAGCCTGGACTAGAATTCCACAACGCGTTGTGGCCAAAGGAAAAATGCTGGTGAATTTGGTGCTCTAAATAGTGAATCATGGAGGTGGGGGATGTCACGTGCTACACATGCATTTTGTTGTTTTTGTTGTTGTTACTGTTATTTTTTGCTCTTCCTGTTATGTGATTAGGTTGTTAGCATTTTATTATCTAAGATCTGCGTTCTACTCTGTAAAAGCAGTTTGCAAACAGCTGTTTTAATTAATTAATTTATTTATTTATTTTTGAGAGCTCAGTATTATTCATTCGGTAGCCTTCCCGAGCCAACATGTCATTATCTTTGCTCTTTTTTTGGGGGGGGAGCCAAAGTCAAGTGCGACACCAAAGAGGGGAGCCGTTGACCTTCGCTCGACAAGGCAAACTCAGCCCACCAGGGCCCCCTAGGCCGCGGTAGCACCAGGGCACAACCCAGAGGCCCGCGCCCCAAGCCCAAGGCAGCAGAAGGGGGCACGGCAGGTCCACACGGCACCCCGCTGACCCACAGCCCTCGCTCCCCCCAAAAGGTGTTTTAAAGGTGCAATGCAAATAAAGTTTATCATTTTATTATGCAGTAAAACTATTTGCCAACCGCCAAAAGAAAACATAAGATGAATGGAAGAAAAAGAACAGACAAGTGCAGATATAGAAGAAGTAGTCATGGCAACTAATGTGTGAAGCATGTTGTTAGTTTGCTGCCACCTCTCAATGAAAACAAATGAAGACATCGCCTCCTCAGCTAGGTTGCTAGTTTATTATGTGGCATCTGCCACAACAAGGATTTACTATTTATAGCACCAAAGGAGCAATAACCGACCTGGATTCTACCTTTGGCCATAATGTGATGCGGGATTCAATAGTCAATGCAAGCCATTTTAACCTAAAAACAATATTTTTTTTCTGTATTTAGAAGCGGAAGTTTCAAATTCAATCGTTCAGTGCTGTCAACACTTAGGGTTTTGGATGCCATTCCGAGCTCTAATTGAAACTAAGCTGAAACCTCATAAGGTACAATCAGGTACATTTCATATTTAAAAACAAACAAACAAACAAACAAAAACTATACTTTTGGTCATCTTGCAAGTGTAGGTGTTATTTCTATCTTCATATATGACCAGCTTGTGGCGGTGTAATTTCATTTAAAAATAGGGCTTAAGACCACTTTGCAATAGTCCAGTTGCAGCATATTGTTCTCCTTTGCTCAAGTAAGTAACTGATGATGTTGTTATATCGTATGTCGCTTGCCCCCCCCCCACCCAAATTCCCCCCACAGTTTCCACTAATGGATCAGTCCATGTTACTGCACATGTGCTTGCGCAAAAAAAAAAGAGCGGAAGGGCGCAAAATGACGGCATGAGCGAGACTGAGAAGAAAGGAGACAGGGAAAAGGAGGAAAGCAAAAAGTTTATTGCCAAGTTACCAAAAATGACAAATATTTTGACTGCGTCTATGGCGACTTACAGCCTGCAGCAGCAACAAGATCCATGCCTGTTTGGGACACAAAAGTAGTGAGTAACTGTTCAGCTGGTGACATTTCCCCTGTATTGATAAGTATTTCCTCATCTCATTGAACTTCGGGGGGGCCCGTTATCATTGTAGCATGACAGTTGCTATTTTTAGAACAAGCTGGGACAAGTACGTCACTACCCTGGCTATGTGACATTTTTTAAACTCATTTTAAATGAATTAATGTGCTGTTACATAGTTTAAACAATGTTAATATATTTGTAGCATCACTTGTTTTTCCTGTGAGTTGCAGCCAGCCTATTTTTAGGCTTGTCGTGATGCATTTTCCAAACTGGCCCAGAGTGATTTCTTTTTTAAAATTGTGTCTTAAAAAGTCACCCAGCAAATGAATATTATTTCACTTTAAGCATTAAATCATCATTTAGGGGGTATATAATTTTCGCTGAGCAGGAAGGGTTTAAACAGAAGACGTTGATGCAGCCTATGACCTGAAGAGGTGGCTTAAAGCAATGGTGGTTATTACAAAAACAGGTGGTAGCAGAGTTTAAGATATCAACCAGGTTGTTGCAACAAGCTCTTTTCCCTTGTGTTTTCAACAGATGAAACTTAGCTATATTCTAATGCTAATTGCTGCAAAAACGGAAACAGATACAAATGTACTTTTTTCCCTGATGAAAGAAGAGACTCTAATCTTTCGTTGGTAGGTCCATGTTTTTATAGCAATAGAACAGAATATTCTATGGGCCTTGCAAAATCAGTCAAAATCCAGTATAACATCCGGGAGCAAAGGCGGTTGCTCCAGTGAAAATGGCTGGGAGTGAACGAGTTAATCAATAATCTTTTCCACAGTTTTCTAATTATTTGAGATGCACCTGTACAAATTGTTCGCTACATTGGATAATTGAAAACATCTGACATAGATAGCTTTTGAACATTTGTCCAACAGCCCTTCCATCCATATTATTTTGAATTAATTTATAGCTGACTGCAGAACTATACCTTGAATGGAATTTAATGCACACATCAGTGATGAAACAATATGGTGAAATGAAATCAATGCTGCAATTTTTTTTACAATGCTGTCAAATGGTATGTAGCCCAGCAAACTGAGCTTGGGCTTTGCTCTGCGGGGAGGCAATCTTCTGTATCCACCCATCACCACATGTGGAGTCGAGCTATTATAGCGAATGCCACAAGCTGTTCTCTACACAATGAGGTTGTCTTGTGTGACTCCAATCTCATTGCTATATGAATTAAAAATAATTTATCTCAAATATGTATGTTACCTTATGATTTAATTTTTTTCAATGAACATTTATTTTTAATATAATGTTGATTTTATTGTGACACAATGATTAATATTCTCCTTTTAAGAAAATCGCTGCTACCTGCCAGCATAATACATATGAGGGATTTCAAGTTTCCTTAAAAGTCAGGTGGCTTTTACATAAAGTGGCTTACCGAATAGAAACAAATATAATAGCATACAAATCATAAATGCATGAAATGCTTCATATCAAAGCTCCCACGCACATGCACAGAGAATTTCAAGTTCATGTTTAAGTGTAAAGATGAGCATATGCTGCTGAGCAACAGTGTTTTAAAAGACAAACCTTAGCATTAACATTAATGTGTGTGAAAAGAAACAAACACAAAACAATCCAAGCTGAATAACTTATTCTTTCATCTCTAACACGTCATAGTTGCTGATTTTTTTCTTCTGTAAAATGTAAAATGAAAGGCAGTATCTTGATTGACCATCCATTGGTCAATAACTACTTGAGTTGACACAATTTTTATATAGCACTAGTATCAAATATGTGGATACAGTTAACTACACAAACAGATTTTTTAGAACTGTGCCTATAAAATCTACCCTCGATGTTATACGTTTTGGCCAAGTGGTCATAAAATGATGATGAGCACCAACTTTTACTCCATTGGCAGATTTATACTTCTGCAAAGAATATTTTTCGTTAAAAGTTTAAATTACATTGATATTAATCAATCTGATGAAAGCTGATAATGTGATTGATGACTCACAACTTTAATGAGCATTCATTTTTCTATCTGTTTAATTTACGAGAAACTGGCGTTATTTACTATTTTTGTCATATTTCAACTGTATATTTCAACTATATATATATATATATATATATATATGCATCTCTATTCGAGATCAAGTTTTTCAAAAGTCAATTAGGCTTTCACTCCAACTTTCTTGTCCACATGCCAAGAAAGGGCTAACATGCTCCTTTAAGGGGGAGCTCCAGGGTCATGCTGTGATCCGCTTTATTTACAAGAAAGACAGAGAAGGTGAAGGAGAAAGCAGGAAATAAGCGGTAAAGGCAGGTGTGTCCTCTGACATTGACAACATATGTGTCTTTATATAAGTCATAAATTACTTATAACCACTGAAATCCAGTCATAAATTTCATTATGCTTGCATAATGACAATAAAGATTCTTGAACTGTTCTTGAACTGTTACTTCAAGTTTTAGAGGTTTTCCTCCTCCAACACACCTGAATCAAATATTTAGGATCATTATCAAGTTTCTGCAGAGCTTGCCGATGAGCTGATCTTTTGAATCCGCAGGATCGACTCTCAGCTGAAACTTTTTTTTGTTAAAGATAAATCGGTCTTTCAGCAAGAAAAATATGTTGCAAACCGTAAATACCGGTCGCCACTTACTTCCTCTTTTCGTCCGTGAATACTGTTTTTTTTTTCTCTCCACACACTCACACATACAAACATGGTCTCCCAGGTAGGGAAGCTAACCCACGCCAACCTGCATCATAGGCAAGTGACGGTACCACTGTGCCACCTGGAACCTGTCCGCCAACGCTTTTAAACAGGCCGCATGCCCGACACAACATCAACAATCTTGCTTTCTCTCTCTCTCTCTCTCGCTTTCTCACTCTCTCACTATCTCACTCTCTCTCTCTCTTTCTCGCCCGCTCTCTCTCGCTCGCTGTCTCTTTCTCGCTCGCTCTTATCGTAGGAATTGTAATCCCTCGAAATAATCCCCTATTTTAATATATGTACCTGTAATCTGATTACATAGTTTTTCCTGTAACTGTAACGGAATGCAGTTTAAAAAAAAATTCTAATCTAATTATGTAACGGCGGTACATGTATTCCGTTACTCCCCAAGCCTGATTGTGAGGAAAAAATAAAGTAAAATAAAAAATATTGTGGCAGTTGTTTTGATGTTTTCAGAGGTTGGAGTGAACATGAGTAGAGATGTGCATATGAATTGATTCATAGCATTTTTATGTCATGAAGACTTCGGTCCTCGAGAGCCGGAGTCCTGAAGGTTTTAGATGTTTCTCTTCTCCAACACACCTGATTCATATGATCAGCTCATCAGCAAACCCTGCATAAACCTGATAACGATCATGTTCATTGGAATCAGATGTGTTGAAGCTAATACTTCAAGAACCTGCAGGACTCCGGCCCTCGAGGACCAAGTTTGCCCATCCCTGCAGTAAGTGGTGTTTAGCTTTTGTAAAGTTGTGCTTAGAAGCACTTACGAGAGAAAGAAAAGAGGAGGATGAGAGTGTGCAGTGGATAAATAAATGCTGAAGACCCCATTGTCAGGCTGGGAAGTGGGGTTAAGGACCTAAATGCAGGGAACAAAAGGAGCAAGGCAGGGATGCAGTCAAAAAGGGGATTTAATTAAGAAAAAGGCAAAAACCACACAAGAACACGGCTAGGCAAGGAACTTATGACGACAGGACATGGCATGGATGTGACAATGACAATGACTTGACAAGGACTGAAAAAAGCAGGGAACTAAGGCCCCCGTCCAGAGGGAAGTAAAGCCTCATTCCTCAAACTAATCTCGTACACACAGAAGCATTTCAAGACTTGCGTGTGTCCAAAAGAAGACGCTGAGGACGTTTTACGGCTGTAATGTATACTGTATGCCAAGTCTGGAGTGGCGCTGTAGCGCAGCCAACGGGAGTTAACGGAAAGCGTAGAAGAAGAATCAGCGAAGAAGACAAACACTTTTTTTCTAACTTTATTGCAATTTAAAGAACAAACATGTCTTTGCATGTATCAAAACAACATGAAAAAGACGAACACAGGAGAAGTGACAATGGCGGGTGATTAAAGTACAACACCACTTGTTGAACTTGGGAATAAAGAAGCAAAATATTTTGCTGCAAAAGCATAAGCAAACTAAGTAGGCTGCGCAAAACGACGACGACACAGCTATCCGCCATTGTTGTTGACTGACGGTTCACGCACAGTCACGCAAGAATTGGCACATACGTCATCAATCTGCGACAATGCGTCGTCATTGAGCTGCGACCATTACGTCATCACTGGAGGAGTATCCTGCATATGGTGTCCAGATGGACGCGTAGGGGCCCGTTTTAAAATGTTTCCACTCTGGAGCCCAGTTTCAAAAGTGATCGCTTTCAAGCTCCGAAACCGCGCCATCGTGTGGACGAACGGCCTAAATCAGGGGTGCTCAAGTTCGGTCCTCGAGGGCCCCTATCCAGCCTGTTTTACATGCTTCCCTCCTGCAGCATAGCTGAATCTAATGATTAGCTAATCAACAAGCTTTGCAGAAGCCTGATAACGATCCTGATCATGAATCAGGTGTGTTAGTGGAGAGAAACATGGAAAACAGACTGGACAGGGGCTCTCGAGGACCGAACTTGAGCACCCCTGGCCTAAACAGTAAGACACTTGTGAGGATACATTGAAACTGGCTTTTGTGTGGACGGGGCCTAAATACACATAGTAACGAGACAACGAGAGACACCTGGACAAGACACACGTGGCTTGGGGAACTGATCGGGTAACACCAGGGACCGGGATAACAAGCACAGGAGGACATGATAAAACTTGACGAGACATTGACAAAGGGAGACACACAAGGAAAACATGACCCATAAACAAAACCAAAACACAGATGCCGAAAGAATTAATTAAATTTGACAGGCAATTTTTTTTTTTATTGCTGTAAAGCCTCTTTAATTAAGCGACTAATCGTGATTAATCAAAATTCTAAAATGCGATTAATCTGATTAAAAATTGTAATTGTTTGACACGCTTTAATACAAATATGATTTATATATATATATATATATATATATATATATAATATATATAAAAAATATACTACGGTGATTTCAAAAGATTCTCAGACAGCATGTAATAACCTGTAAAATGAATCTTGTTCATTTTAGACCTTTGTTGCACATCCAATGGTCAATGTCATCGTCTCCTAATGAAGACTTTTTAGACTGCTTTTTTATTTGCACCTTTATTTTTTTGTCCAATTTCTCATATGTTTAAAGTCTGCGATAGAGGCTTTGAATTAGTAATTCTAAAGTGAAGGTACTGCTGCTGGAAGTGAAGACTGCAAGATGTCAATTATTTAGTAGTGTCTGTCACAGAGCTACAGATAAAAAAAAGATCCATGGGATAAAACCATGTGTTCAATTGATGCTGTGTCTAAAGGACATATGTCTGATGACATCAAAAAGAAGTGATTTGAGTTCAACTCAAAACAAAACGTATGAAGCATCATTGATAAAATGCAGCTTTTTTTGTTTTATGTATTGTAATTTAAAACTGCTTGTCCTGCTAGAGTGACACAATAAATGTCATTGGTGGCACTATTATTAAAACGTAGGAATGCTTTAAATCATTCCGGCAGGAATGCAGCAGATGTGGAGAAAATGTTTACATCAAATATGGCTTTTATTGTTGTCACAAATGCTACTGAGGACTGCAAGTAAAAGTGGATAAATGTGGTGACAAATTTTAAGCTTTTATGCTATTGTTGCTGTAACGGCATGGAAACTCCCTCTCCCACTGTGTTTCCATCGCACGATCGACTAATTGCCTTCATGATGAATAAAAAAACAAACAGGTGTGACACTGCCAAGCCCACAGTGCACACACTGCCCTTTTCTCCACATTGAACAACAACTAATGATGCACCATGTCCTGTCACATTCAAAGGTAGAGGATAATTGGAACAAGGTGGCAATCTACGCGCCATAAACCTGCAATGTCCCGTCGGCTGCTGGATACTCATAAATATCATTCTTAATGAAGGAAGTGATTGTGACGCCAATAACTCACTTATTTCCTCATTACACTGATTAATTTTAACACTGGCTCTAAAATGCTCCCTCACCCTATCAAGCGCAAATTTCCACCTGACTTGACTCGGGTGGGTGTGCAGTGGACCTGCAGCTGATGAATGCACTGTGTTTAAATTTGCATACAGGGATACGGGCAACATGGCAAGTGGCTGACAAAGCCGGGGAGTCAGGGGAGCATGTAGAAACAAAACTGATTTGAATCAACAGTCATTTATCATGTCAGGACAACACGGACTGGGCTGGTACTTGCTAGAGTGATGGAGTGTGCACTCATAGAGCATTCATAAAGTAGCTGCTCTCTCTCTGGACGTTTATGTGCCAGCCAAATTCACTAAAGGTTACAGTCTTGACAAAATGACAGAGATTAGGTGTGACATAGCAAAAAAAAAAATATGGAAAAGGTTCTAAATTTAAATGCTAAATATGTTCATAATATATTTAGACAATTTTACTGTATCATAATCTGCTGAATTTAACATCATAACTTTACAAATTTATATAACTATATAATAAATGTCCTTATTGTTATATAGCCAGATACAGATTATTTTTTTTATTTTTTGCTTGGGTCAAAATTGTTAGACTAAATGTACATAAGTTATCCCATATTTACTCTTTAAGTAATTGCAAAGCATTTATTCAACAGTGTGACCTATGTTTGAACTATGTGGGTTGGGGTTGTCTATAGAGAGAAGAAGCTGCACTTGCAACACAGGAACTGAAACCTGACAAGATAGCAGCTGGAACATTTTGCGGTTGAACTGTGAACTCTGACAGAAACTTTCCGCGCAGAAGGAAAACATTTGCATTATCGTCTGCGCAACGAGTCATATCCGGGATGATGTCACGTTGCTGGTATATGTGTTTTCCCTAACCCTTAGAGCAGCAATAGGCTATGTAACTAGGGCCTACCCAATAAAAAGAGGAGATTATGTGGAATGTGCTTCAGAACGGTAGGAGATTGTAATCTGTGCACATCTGTTTTGTTCTCCTCACGAGCAAAAATAATTTCAGTCTGTTGTCTTCCTTCCTGGTCTGTTGTTTATTTAAAGTTCTAGGTTAACTGAACTTGACAAAAATGCCTTTGATTATGGGGTATATGCCACGGAGGAGGCGGGACTTCCGGGTTTCACACATCAGCTTTGTTTCCATCTCCAGGTTGCAGTGAAAACCAAAATCTAAATAGTTTCTATACTACGACAAGCTATGCTAAATAAACTACCAAATGCTATGCTAATAAATCACTAACCTGAAAATCGATATAAAAATGTTTGCAAACGCTACTATTCCAACTCCAACTCACTAAGGAGCCATGTAATGAGGCGTGTGCGAGACTGAGACGGTGGGTGGCAGAGCGACTACGTCAGTTTCACAGAAGTGACGTCGGTAGTTCGTGCTCGTCCAGTGAGAGGACAAACAACCAAACTGTTTATCCTAGTGTTTAACTTGAAGATGGCACCACGCAGATGGTTCTTACGCCAGATTCAAGTTTTCGACAAACATGCACTAAAATGTCAAAATAATGACCAGGAAAAATGTAGACAGCATTAATAGAGACCCGTTTGCACAGTTTATTTGGTGTTTGGTCTTTTGGTCTTTAAGTGTGACAAAATGAAAATAAATTTGGCATTTTGTCATTAGGGTTGAGATGGGAAAAAAAACTAAAACAAACAAGGGAAAGGGAGTGTCAATAATATTTTAAATCAGACGGTGATATGTTCCAAAGTACATATTAGATGTGTTGGTAATTTTCTATGGCACACTTGAACGCAGCAGTGTACGCACAACCAGCGTACTGATGTCACCCACTGGCGCTGGATTTCATTCACGCTACATTTCCGGGTTTGGGTGGACGGTGGAAGCAAGCGAGATTTGACCGTTGACAAGCCAAACGAGAGTGAAGCTTCGCGGTTCCTAGCATGCTTTCTTTGAGCGTGGGCACCACCTGGTGCGTGTGCTTTTTGGTGCTGAGGCCGAACGGCAGCTGCCATATGCGGGAGCACCGCCACATTGCCCACTCTCACCGGCGCGGACACAGCAGATGTCCATCTTCAACCACCGATTCGAATCATGTTGTAAGGTGTGTGGCTTTACCACGTACTTATACCCTATTTAAAATTTCATGTAGCACTAGCAAGTACGTACCGCGTCGGATACATAGCTTCATTCAAATGTCCCAATGAGTCCCAATTATTCTCTTCTATTCAATGTCATTCACGTCCTCTTCCAACTGTCATTTTTTGCGAGATTTTACTCCAAGTTGGGTTCGAATTCATCACACTATGTGCAAGAGGCACGTTCTTGAAAATGTGTTTAAAAAACTGCACAAGGAACCAAAATAATTACACTAATACAATTATTTATCTTCTGTTCTTGTATTACTGCTTAACTTTGTTCTTTATGTTGTTCATCGTAAAGAACTTTGCTTCTCACTTTGTAATTTGTAATATTAATTTATTTTTGGTATTATTTAAACTTTATTAATATTATATACCTTGATTTTTTTTTTGTTGATTTTTTACTCCACCCTCTCTGGCTCATATGATTTCAATTAATGATATTTTATTATTTGTCAGATTTTATTTAATGAAAAATAACTGTTAAAGTGAATGTTTTTCATTTTAAATAAAGTTGCTAGTTTATTGTTGAATAAATTAGCATTTATTACCACAAACAACAGAACAAAAGTACCGAAAATTGGTACTGTGCAGTAATGGTATAGATTCCCCGATACTAACAATTGAAACCAAACCGGTTCAAATACGAAAGGTACCCATCCCTACTTGAACTCAGCGATTGCTGTATTTTCAACATACATCCATGGTCCAAAAGATGTTCGTCTTTGCAAACTGTTTTTGACGCCATAAAATTTTGAACGTTTCAACATACATCCATGGTCCAAAAGATGTTCGCATTTGCAAACTGTTTTTGACGCCATAAAATTTTGAACGTTTAAATTCGCCATCTTTTCGTCCACTGCATACCCCCAACCCATTTGACGAGTGCCCGATTAATAGTAACGGGTAACATTTGGTCCAATTAGTTCTCAACTTTTTCACCCCTGACCCGTTTTCATGCTTGTTCACCGCTCGGTGAGATACGGGCTTAAGTGTTCTCTTCAGCCATCTGCGTGCTTCTATGGAAGCAGAGCCCAGAGTATGGGGGGAAAAAACATGTTTTACCTGTGAAGGTAGAAAATAAAGCTGCTAGCTAGCTATTAAGATAATCTGTTCATATAAAAGTCAGTGTAGCCTTGTGTTTATTTTACTAGCGTATTACTCCATGCCCAGACTAAAAATGAAGCCAACACTGGTTACTTTAACAATATCCAATTTCCCAAACTTTATTGCAATTTTAGGTAGAGAATAACTAAGGGTCCTAACATACACAATGCTTGAAAGATTCTATTTTATAACTGATAACTGTAACTATCTGGCACTAGAATACCTCCAAAACTCAATAGACTCTTTCTATGAGATTGAGCTACTGGCCTCAGCATCACTCACTTTAAAATCCTGAGCAAAATGGACCCTGGTCAAGCTTTCAAAAATTGGAGTTGACAGCACAATACTCCTTACCTAACCAGTCATGGTCACCGGCCATTACTATTTTATCGAGCTGCTCAACAGCTGTAGTCCTTTAAAACCACATATTCTTCCTCTCACATCCACAAAACCACTGGGGATCACTCATGGATTTTTACTAGAGCTGAAATAGGCACAGGGCAAGGATGAGGAGCATCAGCAGTATGAGTATTGGCTTTACATGATGAGCACCCTCTCAGCATTTCAGCAGGAGTCCGTCTTATTTGAAAGGCAGAGAGTCAGGAGATGTCAGACTAATCCTTGACACTGAAGTAGAGAGAGCAGCTGAGCAAAACTGCAGCAGAAGGCTCTGTATACACTACCGACCGCTGAGTGAACCCAAGGAGATACTGGAATATACCTGAGGCAGACATAAGAAGCTCAAAACATACGCATGCAATACTAGGTGGTGCATTCTCTAAAATACAAATGTTTACTGACAGTAAACACATGTATTCACGGTGTGTTTTTTCAAGGCTTTGTAACAATTACTATATGTCAAATAGCTATTTTAAAACTTTCTTGGAAATACCACCCGCACAGTATTGTGATGGGAGAAAATTGTGTTTTATGGGTAAATTTAATTATTTGACATTATTTCCTATTGAGGAAATACATCAAGTCAAGTCAGATCAAATCCTGTTTATCAATTTGGCACAATTAAACCAAGCTTAATGGGATACTTGACTCATTGAACCATTTTCAGTAGTAACAAGTTAATATTTTGTCCAGAATAAATTTGATAACTTCATAATTTTTATGTAGAATTACTACCTTTAAAAACTTACTAGTGGGGTTTTCATCCACCCAACAGGTTTTGCGACTAAACGTTGTAGAATTAATTAAAGAAGTGTATATTAATGCAATTTTAGATGGAAAACAGCAAAGAAACGCTAAGATTGATCAAGAATTACAAAAGTAAACTCATACAACGTCATTGCACGGTGCAGTCACTTCCTGTTTTTCCTTGTTCTTCTCTTAAATTACTGGTGGATCACATCTCTATGGTGCATACCGCCACCTACAGCGGCAGAGTCCCCTGTCAAAATTTGCAAAAGAAGAACAGATAGAAACGGGCATAAGTCGCATGTCTGTTTTGTGCATTTTTAGTAAATTGTATTCGGTTTAAAAAATTTAAAACAATTGGATGGAAACTTGACTATTTTTCCACTTGCTGTCGACTAAAGATAACACCTTTGCTGAGGAAGTAGGTAACGACCAATCATGGCTCAGTTTGCTGACCAAATCCAGAAAACAGGTGAGCTATGATTGGTCGTTACCAGTGTTGGGGGTAAAGCGTTTAAAAAGTAACCCGTTACAGGTAGGGATGCACCGAAATGAATTTTTTTGGCTGAAACCGAAAACCGAAAATGATAAATGGTTGGTCGAAAACCGAAAAGCCGGAAAAAAATTATGCAATTTTTTTATTATCATTGCATTTATTATAATTAATTAAAATTGTAACATTATTATAAAAGATATAGGCCTATTTAGCAAGGGCATTTTAACAAAGCACAATATAAGTTGAAATGCGTCCACACCACAGACATCAGAGACATGTTGGCGAATGGTAAACACCAAACGCGGGGTGAGCAACTGAGCATTTTCTGGCAGTACTTCGAACCGGCGAGGCACGTATGCGTGCAGTGTGATGCGGATGACGCATTTGTAGGCTATTTGGAGCGGGACACGTTGCGGCACACTTAAAATCGGCACATCCACATATTCACCAACGTTTAAAAATAAATAAATTTCTTCGCACCAGCCAATCGGCTATGGAAACGGACTGCAAAGTCACACATGTAGTCCTGTACAGATCTGTAGTCAACCGGAGATAGTGGTAAGTGTTGTTTAAAACTGTTGATAGCAATAATGCTAACATTAGCTAAAGTATTTAGCATGGCCACCAGAATGCAAGTGAAAAAGTGGAAGGGCTTGAGGGGATCTCATGAAAGAAAAAAAAGGAAGGCGGTAGAAAGAGTGGCTCATCTGTATTGCAGTACTCGGCTGCGCTCTCTTTTTCGACATAGTTTACCAAAAAACCCTCTCCTTCTTCGGTGTGCACAATGAAGCTGCCGGTACTCATAAAACACCAGCGAGCGGCAAGGCGGACAACTCACTCCCGTGTATAACAGACACTTGCTTGCAGCGTTTAAATTGTTTTTTTTTTTGCTTGCGTCACCACAACATCCTCTTTCGGTCATATTCTTTCGGCTTGAATTTTATTTTTACATTTTCGGTGGCCGAATATTCGGTGCATAGTTACAATAATATATTATGTTTAGTCAGTAACGACGTAATATAACGAGTTACTGCAATACATTTTGGTAATATTATTACAGTTACTGACTCCCGTAACACGTTGCAGTTTTATGACCACAAAAAGTATATAATCACCAATTAAGTGAAAAAAGGCATTTATTACAGGAGGAGGAAGGTAAAGCAATCGTCTGTGAGCAGAGTTGCTTACTAATGCATTGAACCAACGTATCATAAAGTGATACACTGGACCCCTAACCTATGAGAACAGCATTGTATTCCATTAACACAATAGTCAGCTCTGTACAGGCTGAGAAGTCATTGTTTCTTACACCACTCACCAGTCATGGTGTCACAAAATAAAACATTCAAAATACAAGCACAAACAAACAAAGTAAAAAACAAAACAAAACTGCGTTTAGAACAATGAAAATGTAAGCGTAATTGTGTTTTTATATATTATTTGAATGAATGTGCCATCACTTGCAGTATGGAAAATTATGTTCACCGATGTTGGCGCGCAAAAAGCATTTTTGGGAAGATCTCCAGTTTTTTGCTGATGACGTCACGCTAAAGCAACTCAAATTACATGCGCACGACAGTGTGACGTACACCCAAAACACGATGTAACATGACACCGTGTTTACTGAAGTACATAATTATGGTCACGCGCGGTGTTGCGTCGGGGATCACCTTATCACATGGATTTACATGTAAGTGAGACAGGAGAAGGTACTAGAAATGTTTGGGGGAAATGAGGCGACGTATGGAGAGTTCCAGACGTCTACTAAAGCTGATGGCACGTCATTGCTTCGTGGAATAAATAAACCATCTGCCGGGCTGCCACAAATGTCAACTTAATGTTTTATGTTTCAAATGGAATTAAATTAAAGACAAATATAAATTCGACAATGTTTCTTTGCGTTCATATTGCAGACGTACAACATACATACCCGATTTATAAAAAAGAAGAAGATAAGAAATTGCAATTGTAGCCTATTGCTCACTCTGCATGGGGGGGAAACACCAGACACATGTCGCATATATGGGCAAAAAACAACAACAACAACAACAACAAATCAGAAATGGGCGGCAGTGAGAACAAAGTATTGATATTTTTACTTTTAATACATCCATCCATTTTGTTAGACCAGTTATCAATTTCACTTCATCTATCACTATTATTTTAAGCCAATTTCTTTACATGCAAGTTTACATTGTGTTATTGATAAGAGGAACACACATTGGCAACATAAACTCATCTTTCCCCTGTATGTAAATTTATTTGAGTATGTTGTTAATTTTATTTATGGTGTACAGTCTGGGATTATTTATTTACCGGACCAAATATCAGTTCCAATAATTATGTTTGGAAAAAAAATACATCTTGATACAAATATGAATCAAAGGCACACCATAGAGTAAAAATATTTAACATTATACCACACGCTATATAGTTAAAGGTCCTCATTACAAGTTAACTTTACCAGCTATGGTTGCAAATTTTTCATTTTATTTTTAAAATCTCAAAATCATGATTAAATAAATTAATCCCAGATTTAAAAAAAAAGTTTTAAAAAAGTAAATTAAAAGTAACTTAAATTTGAGTAACTTTTACTCTACACGGACGATAATATTGTAAAGAAACTTATAACTTTCAAATGCAAGTAACTAGTAATATGAAATATGTTACATTTTCGAACTAACTTGCCCAACTCTGATCATTACCTACATCCTCAGCACAGGTGATGTCATCTTCAGTCGACAGCAAGTGGAATTTTTAATTTTTTTTTAAAGGTATTTATTGTATACAAAAAATAATGTAGTTGTAAAATTCATTCTGGACAAAATATTAACTTTTTACTGTTGAAAATGGCTCAATGAGTCAAGTATCCCTTTAATTGATAAATTATATAAACAGGAGATATACGCAATTACACAAATTATCATAAATGTGAACTAAAATAAATTAAATTGTAGTATGTGGCAACAGTAGCATACAGTTCATACAGAAAATAAGAGCTTGAAGAAAATAACGACTTGTTCAACAACAAGGCAGGAAGGGAAAAAACTTGAGTATTGTTGTGTTGTATTTTCCAGCAACTGTAATAAAGGCAAATCTAGATGAAGATTTAAATAAGCCTTTCAACTTCTTGTACAGAGAAGCATGTCTTTAAACAAGAAGTCTGAGATGAAAAAAATAAATAAAATACTGATCTGTTTCTCAAACTTATATTTGGATCCAAAAAGGTCATCATGTGTGGAAGTGTAATTGTTTTTTGTTGTTCCGAATTACAATTGTCTGATCTTTGCAGAGGTCTGCACTTTGCCAAGTACTCCAATTGTTGTTTATGAGTTACAGTATTGTACTTTGTTGATGAAAAGGCAGAAACATTTTAGAGTCCCACAAAAGGTGAATCTGTTCACTTGTGTAATTAAAATTGTGTATTTTCAATTTGATCAAGCAATAACTAGCAGGAAGTGCTGTGGTTTGAGGACTTTTATTTTGGTATGTGGTCTTCCTAAATATTGATGAGGGTTCAAGCCTTGTTGGATTACGATACACTGTTTACAATTTTGTAACATGATATTAGCAAGCAATATACTAACTCCCCAAATCTACACTGCAGTTAAGCCTCTTACATGGACTGTGATCAATTTTAAAAGGTTGAGCGGTATGGGAAGCAATTACACAGTGCCTCTGTTCGTACGTGGCTGCAGTTGGAGAGCTCGGCTCCCCAGTGATTACAGAGCAGATCAAGGACTGTGTCAGTTATTGGTTGTTTCTGTGAGATCGTCTTGTTACAGCGGAGGCCCCAGCAGCCTTACAGACCTGATTGACAGAGACAACTTCTGGCAGATATTGACAAGCTGCTGTACTTCCCAGAAAGGGCAACCGAGAGAGGGAAATTGAGGAAGAAGAGGGAGCAAATTCTTGACTCAGGGCTACTGAAGACATTTAATATTTTCAATTTGATGTTTTACTGTTTTTGAATTTACTTATAGGCATAACAATGTGATATAATCATGAGTGTTTAATAGAATACAGTGGAATAATGATTTTGTGAACTTTATTTTATCCTCTCACCCTCAAAGCTATTGAAGATAGGAATGTGCATGATGTTATTTAGAGCCTTTTGGCATTGGAGTCTAAAAGTCTGGGGTTAGATCCTAATTGCATTTTTCCCCCAGTCAAGAAGGGGAACTGTATGTAAATGTCTGTTTACTAATAAGATTACACCTTTGTCCAACCTGGAATCAACATGTCTGTATGTAAACGTCTGCTTACTAACAACATTACACATTTGTTCACTAGGAGATGACATGTCTGCCCTTTGTTCAATCAAGAGCCGGGAGGAGGAACCTTTTATCTTTTTTGTATAAATGAGTCGATGTTCTGTAAATTGTCACACACTTGGGGGGATCCACGTTGCATTCTGATGTAGTGTCCTGACTGTGTCTTTAGAGGCCTCTAAATAAATTCTTGCAAGAAAACTTCTTCATCAGATCCTGAATACAATTATTTGGACACGCAAAGATTACACTTAATATAGTAGGTAATAATTCCTTCACTACGCCTATTTCTGCTTGGTCTTTTGACACAATGCCTACACGTATATGATTTGATGGGGTTTCTTTTGAGTTAGTGTCTATATCAGGGATGTGCAACTGGCGACCAGTGGGCCACACTTACAATGAGAGGGTAGCAGCTGCTAGTTGCATATGAGTAGGCGGACGCCATGTGAATCAGGTCCACGCGAAGTAAATCACATAGAGTTGGATATCAATGCATTATAATTTATACAATGATAATATAAACTATAATTACTTGCATTTTATTCAGAGAAAAAAAAGAGCCATAACTCTCCCGTGGCAGTAGGAGGCTTAAGATGGTGCTAATTCAAGATGGCCACCAGGGTCACAGATACACTATAAATTGATATATTTGGCCCTTGATATAATCAATAGCCACTCTTACACTGCAGTCCCACTAAATTGGCACATCTGAGGCATAACAACAGAAGTGGGATGTATTTGATTGTGCCTTTCAGACAGTATTTGCCAAAGTTAGGCATTGTCTTAAATAAGCTGATGCAGGCTGTTTTATTAACATTATTCAGTATTTGGTGACAACAGTGTGACTTTGAAACTGCTTTGATCACAAAGGGATGTTCAACTTCGCACACTTGTCACAGCTGGTGGTTTTCCGCCTGTTTCGCTTCTGATACTGCGGCATTCCACGGGCAAATTCAGCACCCACATCTCTCACTGCTCCAGTCCACACAAGACAGCAAGCGGAGAAAAAGTGTTAAAATGCCTGCTTACTGTTTAAAAGGCAAAAAATAATTTTTTTAGAGGGACAGTGTGAAAGAAGCAAAGTCACTCAATTCTGGTCTTTATTGTATAATGGTAATGGAAAATTAGAAACAAACAAACAATAAAATTTATAATTTGTGAAGCAAGGTTAAAAACACGTACAAAATGTGATACATTCAGATAAATATGTACAAAATGTGAAACTGTATCACGTGGGGGCTGATCAGCCATGGATGGCGCAGCTGGATAGCAAAAAGTCTGATGAAAATGATGGAGAAAAAGATATTTAAGCCATGCTGATCTGTATTGGGAGTCAGCTGTGGCCTTCGACTCAAGCACTGTCTTTAATTTCATAAATTGCAGATCATTTTGGATTATGAACATAATGTATTGTTCAGATTGTAGTGACAGACTAGCTAAAGATGAATTTGCTGTTGATTCAATTGGTCTTCGACTCCCATCTCATCAGCTACAACACCCTCATATCGGTGACCCCGACGTGAGCATTTTCTTAAACAACAAGCCAGCTGTGCTCAACGGTACAGGTGCTATCAATACTGTGATGTTTCAGTTGTACCCCTTTTGGCAGCAAAACCCACGGCCAAGGTTTCAGCAAATTGAAACCTTCTTCCAACTGAGAAGGATGGTGCTGCTGGAGGATCGTTTGGATAACATAGTAGGACACACTCAAGATGTTTCTTTGGCAACTACTTCAGCTGTCACAAATTGGTGTGAATTATTGTCCCTAAATGGTCTTGAGATAGCAAAACAGTATTCCTGTTTACACAAATTGTCATGTCTCTTTTCAAATGTTCTTTGTCTGCCCTCCTGTTGCTATTTAGGGGTGCCTGCAGCAGTGTGCTGTTGCCAAAGGATTATTTTGCTTGCTCCCATGTGTCCAGTAGTTATGCGTGCTTAGATCTTTCAGTAAATTCAAAGTCAGGGTAATGTGCTTACGGTTTTTGTCTAATGTTTTTCTCCCTGCCACCATAAGTACATATTTTTCTGTTGTTTCTATAGTGCTTAATGTTTTTGTGTTTAACTTTTTAGGCTGACCTTTTGTCGAACTGATTTGTGTTATCCTTTTTATCGTCACATTGTGCGTGTACTTTTGTTTCGTCATGTATTTTGTGCGCCTTTTGTACAATAAACTTATTTTGTAAATATGAGTCTGCTTTGGGATTCTGTTCATACGGCATTGCCGAACTCCTTACACACACTTTCCTGTGTCTGCTTCACGTACTAGTACGCACCGTGCTAGCCAGCGGCCCTATCTCCTCATCCACAAAAAATCCTCATCACTCTGCTATAGATAAAGACATTAAATAACTTGGATCAGGGGAAATACTACTTAATCAGTGACAATCATGAATTTATTTTATTTTTAACCCCAACATGAAAGGACTAACTGTTGTAGGCAACAAAATATTGTTAGTATAAATTCACTATATAGAGATCCGAACGCCACGTGACTATTTCTCGGGACCCCCCGCGGTAAGAATGTAGTGGTGCAGCACTAAAGGACTAGAACGGCGAGGAGGGCTAAAACTTGAGTTTATCCATCAATTTTCCGCTCAAGAACATTGACAGATTGATGAAAAGGACATGATATACATGAGCAAGGTGGACATGTTGGGTTGCCGATGAAGTGTCAGGAGGGCATTTTGTTAAACTTGGCGACACTGGGATTACCTCCTCTCTTGCTGGTAACTGCTTTCAAATCTGATCATATAAAGGCTTTACAAGTTTTTACAATCCAGATTAAGTTGGCAGTTTGACGCAAGTGTTGCAGTGTTATTTATGTACGTTAGCAATTTAGCAGCTGCTAAATCGGCCGCATCCGCTGTCATTTATATCGTAAAAAGTCTTCTTTATGGTGTTGGGCAGTTATTAATTTCAACTCTGTAATATGTATCAAACCGTAACAGCACATATGAACAAAACTGATTATTTCCCCCCACATTTTGCGGGTGGTAACAGTTAGCATCTGCTGATTCAGTCACGATGTACAAAGTGCAACATTGGCTACGCTTCCTTTAGTAGCGTGGAGCATTGCTCGATCCTTTTTTTTTGCCTCTTCTCGTTGTGGCAGCTGGTCCACAACAGCTGTCAATCATTGTTAAAGTGTGGCGTTTGCCCTTTACAAAGTGGCAGACGTGTTTTCTATGCTGCCAAAATGATTGCACTTACAATTTAGGACGCGTGACGTCAACGCCCGGATCTCTATTAACCCAGGTGTTTACCATAAAGGTTTTTTTTCCCTGTCTAGAGATTGGCTGGCGGCCAGCACAGTCAGGGTGCACCCTCTCTTGCCCAAATTCATCTGGGATACGCTCCCATGACACGAGTGGATGACTTATTTAGAGACTGAAAATGTTACCAAAACAGTTGTTCCTTACTACTAAAATGAGTTTAAATGCCAGCACTGCAGTTGTTTGGGGAACTCTGTCGATGTTCACAGTTCTAATGGATTCTGATGGTTTTGTCAGTGAGTTGCAGACTCATCAGCATTACATTTTGCTCTCATGTATAAACATGATGTGTCTGCTGTCTTAATCCTCACAGCACTGCTAAATCAATCTGCCCTTTATTAGACTTCAAGTCGGTGAACTAATGTTTTTGCTGGAAGAACTGATGACACTGTTTTACATATTACAACAAAACCCATTTTCATCAAGGGTTAGTTTATATCTACTCACATATAGCTAATATATACAAGTTTAGATAATACTGTATGAGGTCAGGTGTAGACATGTTATGTTTTTAAAAAGTTTGTTGTGTGAGTTTTTTGGAGCAAATCAAATTATTTTATGGTTGAATGTAATTTGTTCAACGAGCTGAGGCATTTGAGAGAAACAGATTGTAGCCAAATTAATTTGCTTATAATTTCGTTTATGTAACAGAGAGCAAGATGCCCATCTTGCTCTCTCTTACATAAACGAAATGATCTACTTTATCAGCAAGGGGAGAAAAAAATGCAGTGAGTTGTGTGCACATCTTTTAGATCTGCACAGCAGCATTGGATTTCATATGAAACAATGAACGGTATTATATGCTGAGTAAGATTTCTTTACTCATCAAAAAAGATTAAAAACCTTGGGCAGCAAGTTTTACTACATGCCTAAACCTGTGTTTGACGAGTGTGAATACCCTTGAAGCAGCAGCAAAATGCCATGTGTGCAAATCACAAACAAGTAATTCCAAAGGCAAAGTGGAAATATAGGCCTGGGTTATTTTATGTCATAATAAATGTCAGACATGCAATCAGAAAGCTATAACAAAATCAGCTCAGTTAAACAGAGATGGAGACACAATACCAATTAAATATAATTGTATTATCCTTGAGCACATTTGAATGTGTAGTGTCTCATCCATTGTTTTCACGTTGACCAGTGAACCAAGTCGATCAAAATATTTTTGTAAAGATGACAAGCGCGGTTTGTGTCTGGTTTTGTCTTATCTAATCTAAATGTGGTATGTGAACTATTTCTGGAGAAAGATTTGAATGCATGTGGAATGGTTATGAAGTAAATTGAATGATGAATTATGTGAAAATTACACATTAATTGAACAATCAATGGAAAAGAACTTGAACTGCAACCAGTCTAAGGCAGGATTCGAACCATCAAATTTACTAAAATGTGGTCCAAGCGGGATTTGAACCCCAAGTTCTTCACCCGACGCATAAAGTTGATCTTAACTGACCTTAACTTTTCCCCATTCACTTTCAATGGTAGTGCTTAGTGCAATACGGTGCAATATATTTTTGGCCACTAAGTGGCGGTGGCAATGCAGGCATGTTTTGCTCAGGGTGAAAGTTAACAGGACGTGGACGTTCTATTTGAAACAAGCTATCTGTATTCATTTACATTGCAACGCCACTTCTTGCAAGCTGTGCAGCAATGTTTGGATTTTTCTACTTAAACATCTCATTAACGATTTGATGGTAAGATTTGTCATCTTGTGTTTATGTAGTTACATTCGGGGTTTTTTTCGTTTTTTTTTTCCTGGAGATCTCAGTATTGTTCATTCGGTAATTTTACCGATTTGACATGTCATCATCATTGCTCTCCTTTTTTTCTTTTTTTTACATATATATATTTTTTGTATTTTTATTTTTTTTTGTATGTGGGTGAATATGTGTGTGCGTGTGTGCGCGTGTGCGTGCGTGCATTCATTAGTTCACCTAAAACCTACAAAAAAAATATAATAATCCCATACCGTTTCCCTAAACCGAACACTTCCAGCCAGAGTCGTGAGGCCGTCAGGAAACCCGAGAAAGCACCAAAGAAAAGAAAGGAAAGTGAAATCCAGCACCAACCAGACACCACCCACCTGGCCACCAACCAGAGTCCTTCACCAACCCCAGAGACATCTAAATTTCAACGAATCAGGGAGACCTCAAGAGACCAAAGGAGAGACTGAGGAAAGTAAGGAAGGACAGACGAAGCGGAGTGAGATCCACAGACACCAGCCTCCACCGATTCAATGACCTGAGGAAGATTGTGTCTGAGTTTCGATAGATGCTGGTGTGGTGGATCTGGCGTACATGAAAATCTCCAGGAACCCCACCGGCCCACAGCCCCCGCTCCCCCCACGACCCCCCATCCACCCCGCCATCCACTCCAACCCAGCCCCAGCCGCCCCCAGGCCCCCAAACCCCCAGACACCTTCCCACCCCCAGCACCCCACCCCCCACCCAGTCACCCCCACCACCACCACCCCCCAAACAAGCCGCCCCCCAGCCCCCGACCCCCAGATCCCGGGGATCCCCCGCACCCAGGCACCGGCACCGAAGAGGGGCCGGGCGGCGGCGCGGAGAGGGCATCCGCGCCCACACCATCCCCCACCGCGTGGAGGGACGGAACACCGGGGGCAGAAGGGGAGATGGGGGCACCGGAGGACGGGCGGCACCCCCGAACCCCAGGCCCAGCGGGGAAAGGCCCCGGTCGTCACTTAGTGAGAGTTAACCCTGTTACTGAGTTCGCCAGCTCGCCGACTGGCGAACTCTACCCCTAAACCCTAAGCCCTCGGAGCGCCGAGACCCGGGCCACGGATGGAGCCCCCGGCCCAGGGGAGGGGGAGGAAGGCGGACAGGGGAGGGGGAAGGGACGGGGGAAGGAGACGACAAGAAGGGCAGGAGGCAGCGGCAGGGCCGCAGAGAGAGGGGAAGAGGAGGAGGAAGGGTGACGAGGGAGAAGGGACAGGGAGGCGGAGGACGGGCGGGGAGAGGCGAGGAGGGAGAGGCAGCAAGGGGGAGGAAGGAGGGAGGGGAGAGGGGACCACGGGGCACCCCGGCGGCCCACAGGCCCCAAACCGCGTCGCCAGGCCCAGAGCAACGGACCACGCCGGGGCGGCGCCGCCCCGGACACCAGGGAGAGCCCCGCAACGCAGCACCCCCCCAAAAGACCCAGGAAACAGCCAAGACGCAGCCGCCACCCAGCAGCCAACAGAGGGGCAGACCCGCCCACACCCAGCCAGGGGGGGACAGCACCTATAGAATTAACCCCCTGGCATGCAGTGAATCCGAATATTAACCCTTAGTGCCCATTGGAGGTGAATCTGCTTGATCCTGTTGGCAGCAACTATGTAGTTACATTTAATGACAGTGAGCAGTGCAGTGAGCTCTAGGTTTGGGTAGGCAGGCAGTCGCAAATTGAGACGCACACACCAATTACAAATTTGTGTGTCGGCAGGCGAGTGTACAACGCATTCTAGGGTGACGATAATTTTATTTCCAAAAAAAAGAGGACACTCAGCCTGACCTCGAGATACTTGATACTCAGATACAAGATGCCATACAGTAAATATTTTAACATATGCCTCCACTGTATGGGTAGAAAATAAAACAAAAAAACATTATTCTCTTTTGAAGTCTTACAATTTTTGCTCCGCAATCTTTATTTTATTTTATTTTATTTTTTTACTTCGAGCTGGGTTCGTACCCATCGCTTCTGGTGCGGCAGCTCAACACTTGCCACTCAGCTAAAGTTCTGGGCCACCGTCAGCCAGTGCGCAGTCTGCCAGCCACAGTAAACATTGCTGTGAACTCCGGCTCCCATGTGCCGCACAACGAAAAACGGACAATTTCAAACCCGTCCGGAAAGAATGTAATAAAGTGGATAACTCCATGTAAAACTACCTAATTCTTCACAAAATCAAGCTAGCAATAGCAATGCCAAACAGCCAGTTAATCGAAGCACATCTACAAAGCCAATCTTTCTATTTGTACCATTCTTTGTGAAAAGTATGAATAATTATATGTCCCTTACTTTGCTAACGCGTTGGTCTCCCATCCTTAAAAGATAGCGTTTTCCCTCAAAAGAAAGGTGTGAAAATCGTTTTTTATTCTCCAGAGTGGCGTCATCTTACTGCTTTGCTGTGCACTAAGTGTGTTGAATTCACGAATGCACTGTGCGAACGTACGTTCGCATAGGAATAATACAGCAACGTAAAAAGGCTGCGTAGCAATCTGACTATTTGCGTAAAGGACTTTTCTACTGGGAAACTAACTGCGCATGCGCGAACACACATCGCTACGAGGAGAGGGGTGGGAAAAGCATAAAAGATAATTTTTGCTGCATTTTTGCCTGCAGGCCAGACGAAGTAATGAGTCAGTTTTAATTGAGGTATGAAAATCACCAAATGTTGGCACTTTTAAAACTGCAGACGCTCCCCACCTTACGAACGAGTTACGTTCCGGACGATCGTTCGTAAGGTGAATTTGTTCGTAAGTTGCTTCAGTGCTATATTTTGTATTACAATTTATGTTTAAAGCCTATATAAGTATATTGAAGGTTTATATAAGTATGTTTAAGGCTTGTACAAGTAACCTGCATTGGTTTGTACTGAAAAAAACTTTTAATAAAATGGAGAGAATACGTACAGTACTGTACTGTACTACGTATGTTAGAGAGAGAGAGCGAGAGACACACACAGTATGTACATGTACTGTACGTAATAAGATAAATAAAATGAAGTTTAACTTACTTTTGGAAGATGTACTCAATGCTTAAGGAGATGATGGAGGAGGAGGAAGAGGAGGATTTTATATCATGAGAGATTCTTCGTCGTCGCTGGAATCGGCTTCAAAAGTTATTTCCTCCTTTATGGGGACCGGCGTTTCTTCCTCCTCCTCCTCGACACGTTGCTGAGCCTCCAATGAGCTCTCACAGCGCCAAGCGTCGGTATTAGCGGCGGAAAGAAGCACTACGCGCAATACAAAATCTAACTTACAGCATCTCTTTCCAAACATTTTTCGACATACTGTACGCGCAGAAATGTTCGTATGTACCGTTGTTCGTAACTCGAATGTTCGTAAGTAGGGGAACGTCTGTATAGGTAGTGTAGGATTTCTAAAATGAAAGAAATAATTAAAAGAAAAAGCCAAACGGTTTCAACTTTAAGCCTGGGGTAGGCAGTGCCTACCTTGCCTATCCTGACCGCACATCACTGGTTACATTGCATCGTCCATGAGCTATTTTAAACAAAATGATGCATATCGGCATTTCTATGAGTTATTTTTTTTAACCATGTAGCGTCTGCTGGTGTGACGCGGTCACGAGGAATCGTCTGCACCAGAGACATTGGCTTCACAACTCTGCTGTGAGGTCCGCTGCAAACACGGGTTAGCAATCTGCAGTGGCTAGAGAAGCTGCCCAAATGCTTCACAAACATCCTGCCAACTTTCCTGACCTACAAAAAAAGCCATTTGCAAGAGACGGGCATGGATTAGCTATGGCATACAGGTAAGTCAAGGCTGGACAACAAATTGCTACAGGGCACCTCCAACCAATTCTTCAAGTCAGGCTACACAAGTACGGATCGTTTTCTTGACACGCAGCCCTTTTTGGCACTCTCTGATCCAAAGTTGGTGCTCTGTACAAGGGCATGGACATTACTGGTTACCATTTTAGGCATCCTCCTTCTATGACACATAGTGGCTGCAAATGATGGACAGTCAAATATGGGGCTTGCTTGTGTGCATTTTTTTTGTATCCTTTTGTAAAAGAGGTTCAAAATCAACATTTGAACAATTTAAGTGATATTTACTTACGCTTGGGTTGGGCTCAAACCCGAGTCTCCAAAAGACGAGCTCTCCCTCGCGAGACATGTTCATCGCAATGGTTCAGACGTGCCAACTATCCTCGGCTGGCCGTGGAGTGGCAGGCAATTGCTGTAACCACTGAGCTAAGCGACTTTCTGACACTCATGGCTCATCACGTATTTATTATATTTAAAATTGTTGCTTAAAGCTGAACACTTGCGTTGAATCTGAATGTGTTGGGTATATTATGCATTTAATCATTTCAGTAAGTTATAATGCATCTCTCCAGATGATAGTAAATTGGTATAGATGTATATCACTTAGCATAATGGCCATGGATATATTTGCAATGTACAGTCGGCGGTGGGATTCAAACCCGCGACCTCCTGGTTACTGGACAAAGACTGGCAAAGTCTGTCCCATTGAAAATGAATGGGGAAAAGTTGATACTTAACGTTAAATTGTGAAATACTGTAGGTAATGTGCAATCAAACGATATATTCCCAGGCAGGTGTGAATTTTTGAAGTTGAATGGTGTAAATCAGCAGTTTTATGTGGGAGTCATTGCACGGCAAAAAAGTGTAGAGAATAAATGTTATAAGTATAATGAAGGTTAGAAACAACATAAGTGGGAATGCTGTTTAGGCATTCCCATAATAATAATGATATATAAATTGTAACAGTAAACTGACTGACAAGGGCGTTTTAAAATTGAACCTCCGAACGTTTGCTAAATATGGATGCAACAACTTCAATTGCTTGACATTTTAATGAAAACGAAGAGAGAGTATATCTCCAAAAAGACATAGTAGCATGTCTATTACCTCCAGAAATTGAATTGGCCTGAAGCATCTTACCGACCTAGACCTTCAGAACAGGTAAACATAATGCGTCATACCTTACACATTCTATTAAAGACCACAAACTAACTACAAAAACAGTCTGAGACAGCTGTAATTCCACCTCATTTTCAGTCAGGTCTTGCAGGTATCTAGCATCTCATGTCCCCATTTTCCAAATGGTAACTATCCAACTCCATCCAGTTGACTCCCAATGTGAGCAAAGTGCAGAGTGGCTCAGTGGTCGTGAGGTAAATTAAATCTCAAAAGACAAGGGACACACGGCAGGGACGGATTTATTTACATGGTGGTTGATGGGGCCATACAGGGTCTAGTATAGGATTCAAGGGAAATGGCCTCTAAACCTAAGATGAGGTGGATCTGATTCATCCTATTTAACTCTTCATGATGTAGAGGAACACAAAAGGCTTTTTTAGTGCACAATTCTCTGGGCATTCACATTATAACAAATACAGATAAGCCTCATATTGTTTCATTATCCGTGTCATCTCTGTTTTTAATTAACTCATTCACTCCTAGCCATTTTCACTGAAGCAACCCCCTTCCTGTTTTACTGGTATTTGACTGATTTTGCAAGGCCCACATAATATTGTGCTTTATTGCTGTAAAAACATGGAACCTACCAAAATAAAGATTTGTCTCTTCTTTCAGTACAAAAGTACATTTCTAGCCATTTCTGTTTTGTAGCATTTAGCATTAGAATATAGCTAAGTTTAATCATTATTCACAAATCTGTTTAAAACACTGGGGAAAGGAGCTTATATTCAACATGTGCCTGGTTGATCTCTTATACTCTGCTGCCACCTGCTGGCCGTTTTTTGTAGTAACTACCATTTCTTTAAGTGTCTTCATCAGGTCAGAGGCTGCATCAAAGCCTACTGTATGCTCTAGCATAAAAAAACAAACAAACAACAACAACGTATAAATACATTTTGGGGACAATGGCAATATTTAAAATAGAACGTTTGTATATGATTTTGGAAGCAAATTAGTTAAGAGAGTCAAAGTGTTTTTATTCTGCAACTAGTGACACAAAAAAAACAGTGTGACTGATTTCCTTCCTGAAACTGTAGGGGTAGCACATGGGCCAAGACAGAACCAGTGAAATTGTCAGGACGATCCAGATAAACATGCATTGCAATAATTAATTTCAATTACTACTGCAGTCTTTTTGCTTTAGAGCCAGGTGGAACAGCATTTCCCAACTTTTCTTGATTTTACAATCAAACAACTCATAGTGATCCGGATGTCGCTATTTCTCTGAGCACGCTCCCCTGCGGCAGGAAAGTCGTGGCGCAGCGTTAATGGACTACAACGGCCAAGAGGGCAAAAACTAGCATTTACCCGTCAACTTTCCAACAGTCACTTTGATGAAAAGGACATGATATACATGCGCAATGTGGACATGTTTGATTGCCGATAAAGTGTCAGGAGGTTGTTATTTTTTAACTTGGCGGCGCTGCTATCGTGGAATTACCTCTGTTGCCGGTGAGTGCTTTCAAATCTGATCATACAAAGGCTTTACAAGTGTGCTCAAAATGCCATCGAATTTAGTAGTTTCATGCAAGTCTTGCAGTGTTATTTATGTACGTTATCAACTTAGAAGCTGCTAATTTGGCCGCGGCCGCCGTTAATTATACCATAAAAAGTCTTCTTTATGGTGTCGGTCAATTATTAAATTCAACTGTGTAATATCTATTAAACCGTAGCAGCACAAACTAATGAAACTGATTATTTCCCGCACATTTTGCGTGTGCTAACAGTTAGCATCTGCTGATTAAGCCACCATGAACAAAGTGTTCCATTGCCTACGCATTGGTTCCTCTTTTGGTAGCCTGGAGCATGTTCGATCCTTTTCTTGCCTCTTCTCGTTGTGCAGTTGTACAGTTCAAGAGGTGCTAGAAGCCGTTTTTGTTAGTTCAGAAGAAGACTTGTCTCTGAGCTTGTCTTCTGATACGGATGGATCAGATCTTGATTTTCAACAACCCCCAGAAGAGGACAGCGATGAATTACAGGACGCCAGTGAGGAGGAAGACGACAATGATGATGACGCAGACGAGGAGGAGGGCGGCAGCCATGACGACGTCAATGACAATTGTATGCCATTGCAAGGATCCGCAATCTTGTGACTGCATTCAAACTATTCTTCAATGACGACATCGCCAGTCGGATTCTTGACATGACCAACTTGCAAGGACAAAAGTCAGTGATTGGGTGGAAAACACTAACTAATGATGAGCTGCATGCATATGTGGGGCTGTTAATCCTAGCAGGGATGTACAAATCTAAGCATGAATAAATAATGAGCCGTGGGACAAAAAAACTGGACGGTCAGTGTTTTCAGACACCATGTCCCATGGACAATTTTCCCACATAAAGAGGGCCCTCCGATTCGTTGATAGGCTATACAGGCCACGGCGTCGCCAAATGAACAAACTCTCCCCCATCGTGGACATTTGGACTTCTTGGGAGGGACGCATTGATGAGCAACTCGTGTCCTTCTGGGGCCGCTGCTCCTTCAAGCAGTACATGCCCTCAAAACCGGCAAAATCTGGACTCAAAATCTGGACACTGTGATGCCAAAACATCATATACCTGGAATATGCAAGTTTACACGGAGAAGCCTGCTGGAGGAGTGAGGGGAAAAAACTGGGAATGAGAGTGGTCCTGGATTTATGTGACAAGCTGTAGGGTCACACAGTGACCACGGATAATTTTTTCACATCCGTTACTCTTGTTTTTGCCGAACCTAAAGAAGAAAAAATGGCACTGGTTGGAACCATTCGGAAAAATAAAGGGGAACTTCCTCCACAACTACTAAACATGTCAGGTAGAGAGGTTCTGTCAAGCAAATTTGCTTTCACGCCGGACCACACTTTGGTCTCATACATGACAAAAAAAAAAGGAGGAATGTCCTCGTTCTAAGCACAAAGCACCGGGAACCGGAGGTTGTGGAAACACACACAAAAAAAGCCCAAAGTCATCCTTGACTATAACAGTTGCAAAGGTGCTGTCGATCACCTGGACCAGGTAAGCACCTGTTTTGCATATCATAAAGGGTTTGTCTTTGACAAAGTTGTCATCTGATGTAATCTAATGGGGCTTTTTTTATGTTTGTGTTTTTACAGGCTTGCAGCACATACTCCTGCCGTCACCGGGCAATGAGTTGGCCCATGTGCCTCTTCTACCATATGCTTGATGTATCCTGCTTTACACTGCTGTCTAACCTGATTGGAACAAGGACAAGACCTTCAAGCGGTGCATGTTCCTGAATGAGGTGGGCAATGCTCTAATTTTGCCCGAATGGCAAAAAAACTAAACGCTTCAACAGAGCAGGAGGAGCAGGAAGTTGGACCATCAAAGAAGTGAAGATAATGTGGACTTTGCACAATGCCAATCAGGGCTCGCAACACATGAAAAAAATGTAGCACTTACTGTACATTTGCAAAAAAACACATTACAACAGTGTGCCCAAATTGTTAGATGGGGGGTGGGGGGAGGCGGGGAGTCATGTTAGTAGTTCAGTTTATAGTTCAGTGTTATAATTAGTTCTGTAGTTGTGTTTGCTCATATTGTTCATAAGTTATGTTGATTTGTTCATATTGTTCATAAGTTATGTTAATTTGTTATAAATTTGTTTTCATAAATTCTGTTATCAAAATCAATATTGTGACTTTTTGACCTTTTCAAGATTCCAAAGACAAGCATTTTCCACTTTGCTATGCAATATAGGGCTTATTAAACCTTTATGACAATACAATACTGTTTTTATTGCCCATTGAGGGCATCCGAAATAAATAAATAAATAAATACAAACTATGCATGTATGGATAGGTCTAATGCCACTGAACATTTTGAGTGGTTGAAAGTAAAAATATATTCAGAATTGACTTAGTTATGACACTTCAAGAGCATAGCCCAATTTGGACTGAAATCCCATCAGGCTTTTCAGGAAAAACTGCCATTGTCAAAAAAACAGACATGCATGAAAAATTCTGTCGTTAATATTTATTGACTTTTTTAAGGCTCTAATTATGCCATATGAAATATTCCAATTTGATTTTATATATATATATTATTATATTATATATTTATGTATATATATTTATATATTTATATTTATTATACAATTAGACAATTAGATATATATATATTCACTCATTGCCCGGTGACGGGGGGGTTGGCTTGGGGTAGTCCGGTTTGGTGTCCTCAACATTGCATCTCTGCTTTTTGCAGATGATGTGGTGCTGTTGGCTTCTTCAAGCCGTGATCTCCAGCTCTCACTGGAGCGGTTCGCAGCCGAGTGTGAAGCGGTTGGGATGAGGATCAGCACCTCCAAATCCGAGACCATGGTCCTCAGTCGGAAAAGGGTGGAGTGCCCTCTCCGGGTCGGGGATGAGATCCTGCCCCAAGTGGAGGAGTTCAAGTATCTTGGGGTCTTGTTCACGAGTGAGGGTAGGTTGGAGCGGGAGATCGACAGGCGGATCGGTGCAACGTCTGCAGTGATGCGGACTCTGTATCGGTCCGTTGTGGTAAAGAAGGAGCTGAGCAGAAAGGCAAAGCTCTCGATTTACCGGTCGATCTACGTTCCTACCCTCACCTATGGTCACGAGCTGTGAGTCGTGAATGAAAGAACAAGATCCCAGCTAGATACAAGCGGCCGAAATGAGTTTTCTTAGCAGGGTATCCGGGTCTCCCTTAGAGATAGGATGAGAAACTAGGTCATCCGGGAGTGTCGAGCCGCTACTCTTCCGCATTGAGAGGAACCAGTTGAGGTGGCTCGGGCATCTGGTTCGGATGCCTACTGGACGCCTCCCTGTCCCACCAGCGGGAGGCCCTGTGGACAACCCAGGACACGCTAGAGAGACTAAGTCTCTTGGCTGGCCTGGGAACCTAATGGGATCCCGTCGGAGAAGCTGATTGAAGTGGCTGGGGAGAGGGAAGTCTGGGCTTCCCTGCTAAAGCTGCTGCACCGCGACCCGCCCCAGGATAAGCTGTAGATGATGGCTGGATGGATGGAAAAGTGGACTCCAATAAGATGTAAAAATAATAACCACGTGCAGACTGATCAATAAGATAGAGTTTTGAAATAATATGAAATTTACCAAATTTAATTACCAATTAGATCTATGAGGTTTTGGCCCAACGGTAGTGATATTTCCTACCTTGTAAAATAAATGCTTATAATTATTGCGATAAAATCATTAACATGATCAATAATCATAATGATAAATTAATGACCACATAGTGGTTAATATAATTAATTATTATTAATACAAATTAAAATAATTTAACTAGCTTTTGGCTTTTTTATGGCTTTTTCCGATGTTTGTGTTGTATTAATCCACACAGTACCCAAGAAACAGCACTCAGTTTCAAAAAAGTTTGGTTACCAATGGTAATTGGGCATAGACAGTGTTTTTACTTGACAATAGTGAAGCGGGTATTCATCTCTTGCAGTGTTATGGGAGTTCTTTAAATATATGAAGAAGCAACAGCCTGAACTAAGTGCTGAACCCATAGCTACGTCACATTTGAAAGTAAAGCATCAGAAAATAAAACTATAACCGTTGCATGGCTGAAATGCTCATTTTGTTCCAGAGAGCCAATATGCCAATCTCACGCCAATTAAGCATTTCATCTTTCATCTGTGAGCTTCATCACATTGATTCATGACAATATAATTTGGTAATTGATTGGTGGTTCTGCCAGAGGCCCTTGTTATATTTCATGTGACCTATCACCAAATTGGAGTTTATTGTCTTTGACAGATGACTGAAATGAAGCTGAAGGCTGTTGCTCTCCTCTCTCTGTCATTCGAGATGTAACACAGACCAAAGCAGAGGTGAGGCGTCAATACCTGAAGGTAGGACTTCAGCCTACAATATGTCTTATTCATATCAGTAAATGAACTACTTCATCCTGAGGATCCTCATTCTTTCAATCATGATATATCATATAGCCATCGATCCATTTTTTTATACTACTGGTCAGGCAGGTGCTCGAAGTTTTTATTATAGCAGAAACAATATAAATATAACATGTGCACAAAATGCAAATTTGTGGCTATTGAAAACTAACTTGTAGCACCCTTCTGGACGCTTGGGGACACAAATAAAAAGCTCCTTTCATGGAAGTGGTGAAGAAGAATTAGAGGCTGGGGCTAAACGCAATGGACGCAGTGGTAACATTTAATTTTCTTTTAGGCTGGGAATGAGCTACCAAGACATTGTGTAAAACCTGGAAAAACCTTGACAAAAACAGACTATTAAAAGTTGCTTTTAAGAACACCTGGCAGTGAGTGTTCCAGTAAAGGTGTGCACCATTTGCTAACCCAGATGCCAAAGTTGCTCATGACAATTCAGCATATCCAAACTATTTCATTATCACAAATGAGAATGTTGTGTCTGTTACATCTTTACAGTGGCTCAAAAAAAAAATATATATATTTTTTTTTAAGTATATATATATATATTCACATTTCACTGAAAATCTGAGAATTTTGTAATGATTTCGCCAAGTCCTCAATAAAAGCAAACAAATTGCTTCTGTGTTTTAAGCAAAGTAAGATAAAAGTGGAGACTGGACTTCAAAAACAAAACAAGACAAAAAATGAGCTGATCAACATTTTGACCTATTTACTGACATTTGGAGGAGTCAAACGCTATGCATGCAGGGTGCTGGGATCCAATGTCAAATCCTTTGAGTCTCACCAAAAGGTTAAAACAGCTCTGATCAGCACACGAGACCAGGATCTATAATTCTCAAATGTAGTTTTAATACCCTTATTCCATACATACAGTATATAAGTGGTCCCCAACCACCAGGCCGAATCACAAAGAACTTAAAGAACCAGATCAAGGAGTCAGATGTCTCCCCGTCGGTGGGCTTTGTATAATAACAACCGACTCCACATGAACTTGTCACAAATTGTCTACATTAACAACATGTAACCATTTGACTGAACTTCCATGGCTTTTTTGTTGAACAACAGATCAACTCTGTGCCACGTCATTGCGTCATTGTTGAGGCCAAAACTCCTGTTGTGTGGTTAATTCTTTGACTGCCAGCCGTTTTCAGAAAAGGGATGCTGTGGGTGCCAGCTGATTTAAGCATTTTGACTGATCTTTCAAGGTCCACAGAGAATTTTGTGTTTAAACTATGGAAACACACATACTACCAAATGAAAGATTGAACTCTCATCTTTCATCAGAAAAAAAAGTTTGTTTCTACCTAATTCCGTTTTTCAGTAATCAACAATAGAAAATGGTTAGTTTCACCCAAATGCTCTGTTTTGGACCAAAATACGTAGAAATCAAGCTTTTTGTGAAACAATATTATTTCATGCACTCTAGTGAATTTGACACATTTTTTTTTCCATGAATGATGCCACAAACACCTAAACAGTGCTTTACTTCTGTAAAACACTACCAGCAACAATGAAAAAGTGTTTTTTGATAGCAAAATACGTTTATTAACATTCAACAGTGTAACAATTTGACAAAACAATTTGGCAAACTATTTACAAATGTGTGCAACTGTGGTACTATTTACAATTGTGTGGATGTTTCAACTACAGTTTTTCTTTTTGTGTAACACTCCCCTGCGTGCAAGGGGACACAGCAGGATTTGCACAACAGATTAGTTTCACTGCGATTGCCCCTTCACGTGCAGACCCTACACTTTCTTGCCGGCCTTTTTTTCCGGGGAGTAGCAGGTATATACTGCAGTGTGTGTTTGGCCATGTTGCCATCAAGTCTACTATCAGGATCATGATACGGTGACGTTACGGTGGTGTTACGTCTGGCTTTCTCTTGTCCTTCAGTTCCTATACCGGGTGGTAAGAGATGTTCTGATCCCTCTTATCCACTCCATTCATGGTGGCATCATAGTCCAGAACCAGTGTCTTCTCCGTGATCAGACTGTACTTACTCCTCCGATGAATATGCATTGGACTTGGGGTACTCTTCATCGTCTGATTGAACGTCCGCCTGAGCAGAAGTGCTCGGTTGTGCACCGCGTTTTCCGTCGTAAGCATCGCTAGCCGGTGAGGCTTTACGACGTGATCATAGCCGCCGCGTCAACGCTTCCAACTTCGGCGTCAACCTTGGAGTCACCATCATCATCATCGTCGTCATCAATGTGCTCTTTAGCATTGGTCGATGCTCTTCGTCTTTGAAAAAAATGCTCAAGCGTGAGCTGCTTGCAACCGGTCGCCATTTTCGCTTCCTCAGCCATTCTCCCCTCAACACTCTAGCTCCGCCTCACGTCTTCTACTGACGCCAACCCGATCCCAAAAATAGTCATTATACTAACTCGATCTGCTTGATACTTTCAGCACAGCTGGCCAAGGCTTTCCTCCACCCCCCCCCCCCCAAAAAAAAAAAAACATAGTTAACTCTTTGACTGCCAAAAACGTTAAATGACGTTTAGTAAAAACCTACGGAGGGCCGCCAAGGACGTTAAAAGACGTTCTCCAATTTTTATTTTTTTTTTGGGGGGGAAACGGGTGCAGTCTGCTACTTGCTATTCCCCGGAAAAAAAGGCCGTCAAGAAAGTGTAACGTCTGCACGCGAAACGGACAATCGAAGTGAAACGTATCTGTTGTGCAAATCCTGCTCCCTCTCCTTGCACGCAGGGCAGTGTTCCAAAAAGAAAAACTGTATTTGAAACATCCACATAATTGTAAATAGTACCACAGTTGCACACATTTGTAAATAGTTTGCGAAATTGTTTTGTCAAATTGTTACACTGTTGAATGGAAATAAACGTATTTTGCAATCCAAAAACACTTTTTCATTGTTGGTGGTGGTGTATTACAGAAGTAAAGCACTATTTAGGTGTTTGTGGCATCATTCATGGACAAAAAGAAGTGTAGAATTCACTAGAGTGCATGAAATCACATTGTTTCACAAAAAGCTCTTTTTCTCCGCTTTTTGTTTCAAAACAGAGCATTTCGGTGAAACTAACCATTTTCTATTGTTGATTACTGAAGAATGGAATAAGGTAGAAACAAACTTTTTTTTCTGATGAAAGATGAGAGTTCAATCTTTCATTTGGTAGTGTGTGTGTTTCCATAGTCCAAACACAACATTTTCTGTGGACCTTGAAAGATCATTCAAAATACTTAAATCGGCTGGCACTGGCGACATCCCGTTTCTGAAAACGTCTGGCAGTCAAAGAGTTAATGTCTTTGGCAGCCCTCATTTGTATTTTATTAAACGTTATTAAACGTTTTTGGCAGTCAAAGAGTTAACAACTCGTACATGTACCACAGTGAATGATGCATTCAGGAGCGTGTATTGACATGTTAAAAATTACTTTAACAATTTTAATGCCTGTTGACTGTAAAAGTGTATTTTATTTAATTATTATTAATGCTAGTTAGGCTACTGTAAATATATATTCACCATTTCAATTTCCTGATTTTTATCATGCTGCCCTCCTCTCTTTCAACTGTATTGATTCCTATATTATTTTTATCTTACCCACCCATTCTCCCCCCTCCTTCATTTCCCTGCTACTCATTTTCATTAGAGTTGCAGGTGAGCTTTTGGAAAAGAGGCTGGGTCACCATGATATAAATAAAATATATGAATGACAACAAACAAATCAATGTATTTTTCCATTGCAAATAAAAAATGAACAGACCTTCCACATGTTCACAATGTCTTTCCTACAGTATATATTAATGCATTAATAGTATAATGTGCTATGCAATGCAATTGAATATATCTCATACATAAGATAAATGCAAATGATATGCAATCATCAAATATGCAGGCGGAAGGAATTATGTGATATATGCCCTGCCGCTTCAATATTCATTAAAATGAGAATAATTTGAACTTCATTACAATCCATTATGGGAAGCATCACATTATAATTTGGTCAAATGAGATCATATCTTGAGAAGGCAGAGCAGAAAAGAGGAGAACAAAATAGAAAATGCATAAGATGGTTGATTACGAGTGGGCACACATCTCATCTGACATCCATAGTGGAACCAATTCTGTCGGCAAGGGCACAGGCTTTGAAGCATTGTTCCAATTGACTTATTGAATGGGCCATTGTCTTTGGACACTTTGCTCCTATTGATGTAGCGACTCAAAATCAGAAATTTCGAACAAATGTCAGTCAGGGATTTAATTAAAACTCAAGAAACAATGAGTGACACTTCAGACAGGGCTATAGCGATAAATCAATAGTGCAATGTAAAAGAGTTTGAAATCCCTCTTTTGCCTTCTAGATTCATTATTTGTATTTTCCTCTTCTTCAAAGCTTCTGCTGCATTATTTACTGGGGCCATTAAAAAGTTGTGTTACTGCTCCGTGTGTTAAAGAAGCAGTAGTTTGAAAGCAAGGTAAATAATTACTGTAACATCTATGTTAATTCTTACTTGTGGCATTTCACTATTATATCCGTATTTTAAAAGATGAAAATACATTTTTTGTTTGAACAATTTGTTGTTTAAATATAATTCTTTAATTTAATTATTTTATTTTGTGATTGACATTTGATTGATGTCAACTGATGCTCTCACATTTATTGACACTGAAACTAAGAACAGGCACTAAGGAATATGTTTTTAATACATTTAGATTATATATACTATTTTTGTACCCAGTGCATGTCGACTGTAAAGCTCATTCTAACTGTGCGCATTGGGGAAAGTTTTCTTTCTTTTGATGTTTAGCTAGACAAGCGCAGACAGAAGAACGTAAAGACTCTGTACACACAGTATGTGTCACATCTTTGTCATAGTGGGTTCTGAATGACAATTTTCTTCAAATTTTCTTCCTTTTTTTTTAATGTGCTTGACCAATAAAGATGATTCTGATTCTGAACACAATTTCAGCTGGGAACAAAATATACGGTGAGACACCGGCCGTCTATTTCCTGTCAGCATCAACTATAACACCTCATAAGTCAAGTCTCCATCCAATGTTTCAACAAAAAATTAAGCGAATTTACTGAAAATGCGCAAAACAGACATGCGACTTATGCCCGTTTCCATCTTTTCTTCTTTTGCGAATATTGAGAGGGGACTCCGCCGCTGTAGGTGGCGGTATACACCATAGAAATGTGATCCACCAGTAATTTAAAAGAAGAAGACGATCAGGAAGCAACTGTGCCGTGCAATGACGTCGTATGAGTTTTATTTTGTATTTCTTGATAAACCGTTCGCTTCTTTAATTAATTCCAAAAATATTTCTGTTTTGTGAGCTCCCCCAAACATACCATAGTTTATCGTCCGACATTGCTTTGGGACTACAAACGTACGTGTGACGCAATATCCGGTCGAAACATGCGACGTGTATTTGGTCTTGTTAGCGTTTATTCGCAAAACCTGTTCCTATAGCCAAAAGTCGCATTTTCCTTTTTTTGATGCGCTTCAAAATCCAATTATGGGCCCTTTTTCGAATTCCTAGCATTTCCATCATTCTGTTTTATTTTCCCATTTCGTAAAAATTTGAATAAAAATGGGTGGATGGAAACCCCACAACAGATCAGAGCTGGACACTTCCATTAGTCGTCACTACCCGTCGATGACAACGTCCTCCTTTTGGCAAGTGCACAATGATGCAAAGTCTCGAGAAGAAAAAAAAAGCACACAGACAGACCACCGACTGAAGCAAACTGATTTTTATTAGACTTTACAGAGAGAGAGAGACAGAGAGAGAGCGAGAGAGGCTAACAGTTTTCTTCTTCACTCAGACGTTAGCAGTAATGTGGTGAGGTTCAACTCTGGAGTTGGATATAAAAATGTGAACAATAATACAAGATTATTATTATTTTGACCTTAATTGTCAATTATTTTCAAAGAGTTTAATCATGGTTCAATCAATGTGTAACCGTGTCCACCTGTGTGTGCCTTCCCGTGCCATGTGTCAACCAATCAGTGCTCTCAGTCTTCTTGTAGCCTCGCCAAGCCAGTCCAAGCCAAGTCACATCCATTCCAGGCAATTCTAGCCAAGTCAGGCCAGGTCGAGTCAAGTTAAGCCAAGCCAGTTCAAGGCAAATCAAGCCACCTCACCATTTTCAGCTCACCTATTTCGTCACTGTTTCAATTAAAGTTTTACGTGTTGCACACACCTGCCTCGCTGCCTTGCTTCCCTGCATTCAGGTCCACCTTCCCTCAATCCTCGTTCCAAACATGACGGTTGTTATAACAGACATGAGTTGGAAAATGGTCACATTCAATGATGTCTGACACTGTAGATGTGTTCTCTTCACGGATAAATCACGGTTTTAACTGTACTCGGCAGATGGCAGACAGCCTGTAAGAAGTCAATGTTGTGTCGCTGATGTCAATGTTGTGTATCAAGTGGCCAATGGTGGTGTTATGGTTAGAGATATGTTACAGACAAAAACACAGGTCAATTTCATTGACAGTTTTTTTAGTTTTGAATGCACACAGGTACTGTGATGAAATACTGAGGCCTATTGTTTGGTAACACTTTATAAGTAGTACACGCTATTAAGCACTAGTAAAACTGAATTCAGAATTTATTATGTATGTATCTGACATGAATAATCATCATTATGTAGTTAATAAACACAATTATACATGTTTTACTTCTATTATGATGATCATATATTCATCCTATTACATGCCCCATGATTGATTGCATTCTCATACTTTGATGGATTCACCATTTATTTTCTTTATTTTCAACAGGTTCATCTTCTGAAGCAACTTAATCAATTATATGGTGTTCCTTTTCATAGTTTCCTCAATAATAATCTTCCTCAGTTCTGATTTTATGAAGACATGCAGCATTGCTATGATCTGATCCATAAATAGCACTTTCGATATGTCATCAATGTGGGACAAAGGAATACCGATCTGCACTTCCACAACGTCATCAACCTGTCAGTGAAAGAAGGCAGCATTCAACGTAGATATAATGACTGGTTTTCTGACCCTCCTCTCCTCGCACCCCACACACATCCTCTATACACTAAAACTGGACATTTAGGAATGGGCTTTTAATTTGGGGGTGATGATATGCCATACCTGATTATCTTGGCGAAAGAGGAGTGCACACAAAAGGTGCATTTTGTGTGTATATATATATATATATATATATATATATATATAAATCTTCCGAGTTCAATTAATGAATAATGTGAGCATAAACAAAAGTGCTGCATACGGTACATATTTTTGTTCAGTTTATGTGGATACGGTTCCTTTCAGTGCTATTGCCACACAGACACAATTCAAGAATGTCCTGCTTTCTCACTTTCCCAGCAGCTAATAGTTCTGTATGTAAACAAAGATAATTGCAAAAAGGACTTGTTAGCAATGCACAGCAGCTTGGCATAGTTGATCTTTCCTAAATGTCTTTTGATGTTTTAAAATTGCGAGTGGCAGGCAAGCAGGCTTAAACGACACCAAGAGAAACAGAGCTTGCAAAGCAAAAATCATCATAATGCATAGCCATGTCTTAGTGCTCAAAGTTTTATTTATTTTTTTATCTTTGGATGTTGACATCCCATTCAATGAAATTGCTACCAGTCTCAAGCCCTACAGCCAAAAGGGATGTGCAGCAAAGAATTGTGAAGACTGTTAAACTTTGGTGACATAAAGGTTAATAGAGACACTGTCAGTCAAATGAGATTGTATTGCAAAACAGATGTGACCGATCTAGTCCATGTCAAATCCTGTTTATACTGTATCTCACTGCCATGGACAAATCAGACATATGTATGTCACATAATAAAAACAAAATCTGAATTGGGATACTTTTGCCTGGAATGTGAATAAATCCTTAGTGTATCCATGCATTTCAATGTGAAACGGTTGATCATGACGTATTCGTTGAAAAGCTGGTATTAATGTATTTCTAAAAATTCCCAGCATAGGGACATTACTCGTAAAACAATTGCTATCTACTAAGTCACTTTATTCCCCCCAGTTGTATGTATATTGTAAAGGAATGTATAGACTATATTCAAGCATTATGTTAGAGAAGGAGCAGCATTTAGGACAACATTTTTATTGATAAAGAACCTTTCTGATATGGTGGAATTACACTGTTGTAAAAGATCAATCACAAATAAAGAACTTCCGTCACAATCAGTGGTGGACTTTCAGTGGAAAAAATGATGAGCATGTTCTGCCCTATTTTCGTGCCCAAAGCAAGTCTAGTGCAAAGTGCAATCTAATTGTGTGCATGGATCAAGTAGTTTATTTTGATATTTTCATTGACAGGAGCAGTTAGAAAAGTGTGATTGCACTGTTGTGGGAATTAACACAGCCGACGGATTCCTAGCCAATCGAAGCAGCTCCTCTTATTCTCCTTAAATCCAGTGCAGGTGACGTGCCCGGTCTGCATTGCGGAGCCAGAAACAGACTCGTTTTATGTTTATACAAAGCTGCAAGAAGCTCTCTATGATGTAAAGTTGACGACTGTAAAGGTAGGCATTTTTTTCAACCCTGGAATATGTGTAGTATTAAAAAGATACATAAATAAAATATTGGCTCTGATTATCCAGATTTGCATGAAATTGTAATTCATTCATTCATCATTTTTTGCTTTTTGGAGATTAGTTGAGTAATTTATTAAAATGAATATGCAAGTTTTATAACAATGCACAGACTACATAGGTAGTAAACATTGTTTTTGTTTAAGCATGTCAAACCATGCCAGCACTCAGAAGTCCATAATGCAAGTATACTTTTCATTTTCCTAATATATTTAATCATTTTTCAAGGTTTTTGATTTTATCAGTAAATCTTGTATGTGTAAATACAATTTGCAGTTTCAGTTCCAAACACATTTTATTTGACGAGCCTACTAAATGAGTTAAGTTGAATTTGCAAAGAATCCAAGTAACGGGAATGTGATTTTATTGGCTGAGTTCAGACTCAGACTGTCTTCGCAACTATGAGAAACGAGTCATTGTTTCCATGGCAACAAGTAACACTTTCAACTTGGTATGCAGTAACAATGCTGTTGTTGCATGCAGATGAAGAAAACATTCAAGATAAAGCCTGTCAGAAACAACTGCGCTTTACAGGTAACAAACTAATCGAATTATGAGAAGAGACAGTTTTGTTTTGTGTTTTTTCCCCCAGCCATAAGCATACAGTACATTAAAGCACATGGTTGTCATTTGAAAATGTTCATAGAAATGCAAAGCTCAAAAGCATTACATCAATAAAGTATGCATTTGACTGACAATAAATCATATTCACTTGTTCTGATTAAAGTACGGAACTAATGAAGATATCAAATGAATGCGAAAAATACCACATGATGATTAATTAGAAATGGTCAGTACTCAATATTTGTGGTGCTGGGTTATAAAAGTTTTGGATTTAATTGTTTTTTATTTTCTTTTGAATTTTTAAATTTGTTTTATTAAGTTTTAATTAATTAGTTTTTAGACCAAGTTTATTAGATTTTTTTATTTATTTAGATTTTAATGCTCCTTTTTATTAGTTTTAGTAGGTGTTTTACTTTTTTTTTTAAATATATGGAGTATTTCTCGAGTGCAAGATAAAAAAAAAAAAAAAATGATTGTGTAAGTAAATACAGTTTTTAGATTGTTTGACCTTCTTTCTTCTGGACGGCCGCACAGTAATGCTGAAATAAGTACATTTAAAATGAATGCTGAAATCTGATATGATAAAATAAAATGTGATGAATTAATAAAGACGAAAATGAATCCTAGTTTCACTATGGTTGCTAGTTTTATAAACATAAGTAGAATTTTCAGTTAAAAATCATTTTAATTTTATCTTACGAAATTCAAGGTTCGTTTTAGTTATTTTGTTACTTTTCATTTGCATTAAATTCACACTACAACACACAAAATATATTTTACTCTTTTTCTGGAACAAAACAAATTTCCAAATGATATAAAATTTTGACATAGAAGGATCTGTAAAATGAGCTGCATATTTTTTAAGCCCATTGTTAATTTCTTTTGCATGCTTGTTGAAAATCAAGATGCTCTACATTGGACTGGACAGACAGAGTAGTCTGAATGAATTAGGACTGATCACTACTTTTGCCCCGTGTTCAGCTTGGCAACGTGCATCACTTTCAAGTCCAAGCTGAATGTGGGTCACACAGCGCTCTGCTTGTGGTCTCTGTGGTCTCGCTCTGCATAAATAACAGCACATCAGTAGCTACATCAAACAGGGTCCATCGGCCTGAGACCAGACTCATTGTGCCAAATGTTGGTGCAGAATTTCTTGATTCCTCAGCTGTGACCACCAAAGCACAGAACCCTAGAACCCAAGAATGTGATAGTATATCACGTTGGCCACTCTGAGCCAGCCACAAAATGAAAAGTGGCAGTGATGTAACTGCTATTGCAACTGTAACTGCTCTTAAGAGTCACATTAATATAAAATATCTCATTACTGCCGTGTATCCCAGGGGTCACCAACCTTTTAGAAACCAAGAGGTACTTCTTGTGTACTGATTAATTTAAAGGGCTACTAGTTTGATAAACACTTCTGAAAAATACTGTACATTTAATCAATTATCTTGTCCATGATTATTGTTATTAACTCTTTCACTGCCAGACGTTTTCAGAAACGGATTGTTCCCAGTGCCAGCCGATTTAAGCATTTTGACTGCTCTTTCAAGGTCCACAGAAAATGTTGTGTTTGGACTATGGAAACACATCCTACCAAATGAAAGATTGGACTCTCATCTTTCATCAGAAAAAAAAGTTTGTTTCTACCTTATTCCGTTCTTCAGTAATCAACAATAGAAAATGGTTACTTCACCGAAATTCTCTGTTTTGAAACAAAAAACGGAGAAAAAGAGCTTTTTGTGAAACGATGTTATTTCATGCACTCTAGTGTATTCTACACTTCTTTTTGTCCATGAATGATGCCACAAACACCTAGATAGTGCTTTAGTTCTGTAAAACGCTTTCACCAACAATGAAAATTTTTTTAAAACTTTGTCCGTTTCGCGTGCAGACGTTACACTTTCTTGACCGCCTTTTTTTCCGGGGAATAAATAGCAAGTAGCAGACTGTACACACTCCTCCGATGAATATGCATTGGATTCGGGGCACTCTCCGTCGTCCGATCGAACGTACGCCTGTGCGTGCTCGGTTGTGCTGCGCGTTTATGACGCCGTCATAGCCGCCGCGTCAGCGGTTCCAATTTCGCCGTCAAGCTCGGATTCACCATCATCATCATCGATGATGATCATCGTCGTCATCAATGTGCTCTTTTAGCGTTGGTCGATGCCTTTCGTCTTGTAAGTGTAGAGCTGCTTTGCAAACGGGCACCACTCCCTCCTCAGCCATCTAGCTGTGGGAATGCTGAAAGCTGAATGCTAAACTGAGTGCTTAAGAAGTAAATTGAAAGATAAATTATGTGAAAATTACAAAGTATTACTTGAAGTTAAATGAGTCACCTGGAGAGTCATGGACTGAGACGGAGGGAAAGGTTATGAAAGTGATAACTGAAAACCTAAAAATTCTGCAAACAGTTGAGACCATTGCACAGGAAAAATTCTAGAAAAATTATTTTCATACAGACTGGACAATTTTATTGAGAAACATAAGCTTTTAAGCGAAAATCAATATGGGTTTAGATAAAAACGGATTACCTCAATGGCAGTCATGGAACTTGTAGAAACAATATCTACCAACATAGCTAATAAAAATTTTACTGTTGGGATTTTTATAGATCTAAAAAAAAAAACATTTGATACTATAGATCATTCTATATAAATGAATAAATTAGAAAATATGGCATAAGAGGTTTGGTATATAAATTGATGAAAAGTTATTTGGACAATAGATATCAGTACTTAAAGTTTAACAATATATAATCAAAACACTTGAAGATTACTCATGGAGTCCATCAAGGGTCTGTGCTAGGCCCTAAATTATTTATATTGTATGTAAATGATATCTCTAGACAAATCACACAACAAGTCAAAATTGTGGTAAATTCAATTGAAATACAAAGAGTAAAATTTCTTGGAATAGTTATTGATGAAAAAATTTGTTGGAAATCACTCATAGATAACGTCAAAAGGAAAATGTCACAAATTATAGGGATACTCTCTAAAACTAAGGATGTCCTGAATAAGAAATCATTATACACATTATATTATTATTATTATTACCATATATGACCTATTGTGTGAAAATCTGGGGAAACACATATAAAACAAATACCAATCCTGTTTTCAAACTGCAAAAAAGAGCCATAAGAATTATTAATCAATCAAGATATACAGAACCAACACATTCTCTATTTATTATATCAAATACAATGACATTTTACGACTTAGTCTAGTTTAAAATAGCACAAATAATGTACAAAGTACACAACAATCTACGCTGCCACAGTACTCAGAAGCTGTTTGAATTCAGAGACAGTCCTTATGACATAAGGGGTACAAGTGTCTGTGTGTATGAGAAAAAATCAAAACAAGAACAAATATTAAGCAAAGTGTTTCTGTAAAAGGTTTTAATTTGTGGAATCATTTTGGAACTGACCTTAAAAGATGTGAGTCACTTACTGAATTAAAAAAACTTTTAAAAGCAAAGTTAAAAAATAAATACTTAAATCAGACATGAGCTGTTAAAATTGTATAAATGTATTTTTTAATGATGCATCAGTATAAGTGTAATGACAATTGTATATGTGAGTATGATGATATGATTTATAAATGTATTAAGGTACTGTATATGACTAGGAATTTCATGTATATATGTTGCTGGCAAATGTACGCATGTCAAAACAGGTTTATACATGTTTCTTTTATTGAAATACATTACCCTATTATTGTATAAATAATGAAATAAGTCAAAAATACAATGAATAAGGGGTAGGACTAGATACGTTTTTAACTTCTTCCTACTCCCTTTTGAACATATAAACCATGACTAATGCTTGTAAAAGGTTTTTTTTCTCTCTTCTTTTAAATCTTAATTTTATTTTCTGCTACTTGTTTATATGTTTATATGTTCAATAAACAAATCAATCAATAAATCAAGCCATCAATAAAAAGAAAACTTGAACTATAATCTGATGAAGGTGGGATTCGAACCATCGCCTCCTGTTTATTAGTCAAAGCTCCGCTGGACTATGCACTGGGCCATTGCTACCCTAGCAGAATCTGTGACATTGTAATTGTAGTGAATGATAAATGAATAAAAAGTGAACATGAACTGCAATCTGGTGGAGGTGGGATTTGAACCATCGCCTCCTGTTTACCAGTCATCGCTCCACTGCACTAGCTGAAGAGTTCCCTAAGTGGGGTTTGAACCCAGATCTTCCAGGGTGGCAGGCAATTGCTCAAACCACTGCCATAGAAGAATCTGACATATCTGCATGTGTTTACATTTTCAAATGATCTCACACCATTGCTAGGAAATCACAATGTCATAAAACTGGTGAGCTATATTTAGAACAGGCCCACAGGCTACTCAAGTGGCCCTGTGGGGCTACATAGTTTAGAGCCCCGTGTTGGTGACCCCTGGCCTATGCTGTTCTGTGTCATGGAGTACTGGTGTCTATCCATGCAGCTGAAGGGTTAGAGGCACCATGGGCAGATCAACAGTTATTTAACCTGACATGCATGAATTTGAACTGTGGGGGATGCCTGATGTGAATCTACACAAGAATAGAAACACCACAAATATAGGCCTGAGTCAAAAATACACCCAGGCATGCAAAGAAATGTATATAAAGTAATAGCCACTCATGCCATGCATGATTTCAAATATAAAATAGTCAAGAAATTTACCATCAGGAGCTTCTCCATGGAAGATAATTAGGCTGCCCGCAACGATGTAATATTTAATACATGTGATGCTCTCCAGACTCTTGTTAAGTCCTGGTGATATGGTCTTAAACCTTTGACAGTGCCATTCACAGCCAGGGAGGATATTTTTATCAGGACATTATGGACTATCTTGAGATAGTTTCATTGTAAGTTTAGACAGATACGAGTCACCTCTTAAACTGTGTTAAAAAGATACTCTTATCTTACCAAGGCTGATATTTTAATGATATTACACGAAAACCGGACCTGGCATAAAGCGCTTTCATAAATAAATACATTACATTTTCATAAATTAATACGTAAAACTATGACACTCCGACAGACATGGCAGCATAGGTGGAAATGGGAGGTGTAGCTACTCTAAGTAATGTTCTTTTTCTTTGCAAAATTTGAGACAGTACAATTGTTTTTGTCAAGCCTAGCGTCTTCTGTTAGCTGAGCCTTAACAGACTAAGGGCCAAATCCACTAAGAATGCGTTGCATCCGCTAAAAGTGCTAAATATTGCTCCACAACTTCACCCACAGCTTGCTCCCTGTTAAACATTCTATTCACTAAAGATATTGCTCGAATGATATACCAGCACAAACACTCACAAAGTTTGACAGCTGAGAGAAAATTTGCGCCTGATTTACCACACATGGCAATGTATTTGTGTCGAGGAGAGTATATTAACACTTCCGAGAAAGATGACATTATCAGAAAGGTTGGACCCAGGAGAGGACGGTGACAACGACATTTGCTCATTCATTTAATGTCCATAAAATACAAATTATTAGTGCGATCATCTTTTATATTTTCAGTAGCTGACGTGGTCATACAGTGGAGATGGATTTTCATATAGCATAACGGAGTGTTAAACCATCTGTCATGTGAAAATTATAGCAAAATGGTTTACACCAACCTCCCATTTAAGTTGTTTGTGTCACTCAAACTTCATGTGGCATTAGCGCTGACGTTTGGGAATAAAACGATGTTTATCAATAAGCCTCATTTTCTCAATTCAATATATGCAAATGACTTAATTCACGTACACGCTAAAACTCCCGGCGCACTGTGGCGCAATCTGGTTGACAGTGCAGTTAGCACTGAATGTCCCCATCTTTGCCTAAGCCCCTATCCCACTGAACTGCGAACATAGCTGAATGCCGCGAATGTTGAATTAGCAAAATATGAGGTTGTCGTCTGTCATTATGCAACATATCTGCGATGTGTTTGCGATGTAAAAGTGGCATTTGAAACAACACGCGACTTAACGTAAAATATTTCCAGACTATGATTATCACATGTCTGCACATGTACTCATAAATTTGGTGACAATCAATCGTGTGTTTTTTGTGTTTACATAAAGTGACATGATATTTTGTGTTTAGCGGCAGGGAGTTATCACGACGTGAACAATAATGATGATAATAATAATGATGATAATAATAATGATAATAATAATAATAATAATAATACTGCAAATTTAGTTCTAATATTTATTTTCAGACCATCATTAGCACATGTATGCATACATTTTGGCGACACGCTTTTCATTCATAATGTCACCAAAACGAACCTGTTGCTGCATGTCACATGTGACTGTTTTTGTCTTTCCTTATTTCTCAAAGGAAGAATATATGAAACCTATCACAATTATGTCAATACTTGATGACGCCATGTGCATTTTATAGCACAATATAGTCCAGGAAATAAATCCCCAAAAAACAGGGCCGTTTGTCCCCCTGCACGCACCATTTTATAGCGATGACGTGCTGCACAAAAAAAGGCCAATATGACAGCATGATGGTCATCATTTTGACACTTAATCGGCTTAAACCTTTTTTATTAGGGAGTTGAATGCCATTGATAGAGCCTATATACCCGCGCGGCAAAATCTGCATGCGTTTTGGAGGAATATGATCCTGACTGTCCGCGCTGCACGCGGTGGGCTGGGGCACATTGAGCACAAACTAGAAAACATGTTCAACACATGTCTCCAAACAAGCTTTTTGTTTTTCGTTTTTGAAATATGATTTCAATGCGTGTGCTGTTCCAGGTAGAGCCGCACTTTCCAAACAGAGCGAGCTCTACCTGAAAACAAGCGCTCTCTCACCGTAGTATATGGGCGTCAGAGTGAATTTATGAATGGGACCTCGTATAAACTTTGCCGACACATTTATGACAAAATACGATGAATTACGATGGATTAGAAGCAAATGCACATGTTGGTGAAACAATGGATTCGCAATGGCAACAACTAGGAATAACTCTGAACACAAATATGACAAATTTCGACCAATTCCGAAACCTGTCGAACTCTGGTGAAACGCAACTTTTGCAACGTTCAGCAACGCTCGCAACTCAGTGGGATAGAGGCTTTAGTGGATTACAAGCTCCCTGATTGCTCCATTAAAAAATCTATGCAAACCTTTAGTGGATCTGGCCCTAAGACTTTTTCTATTACCCCGTAATGTATAATTTTTGACACTTTTCCAAACAACAAAACCCCTCAAGACTGTATAGCATACTAAGCTTGATAAATGGATCAGTGGAAATATTTTCATGCATTTACTGGCACATCATATTTTGATCCATCCATTTTCTAAGTGAATTTTAAAAAATGTATCAAAATCTTCGCTCTCATTTAACAGACACTACTGGCAATAGTGTTAATTTCGCCTACGAAAACTAAACAAAAATAATTTCGTCAACACATATTTATCACCGGACTAAAACTAAACTAGACTAGACTAAAACCCTCACTAATAAACAATAACTGGGACTAAATCAGTATGCATTTTCATCGACTAATGAAGACGAGACGAAAATTTACTTCACTTAATAAAAACTGGACTAAAATCTATGGAGATTTTAATTCATTAACAAAAATTATATGATTTTGTAAAATCTTGCCTGCTAATCTGTCACTGTGACACTCATGTGACACACAGTGACACACCCTTTCCTAATCTACAGCTAGCGAGTGCAACATGCCCAAACACATGAAACAGACAGGAGGTGGATTTACGGTGGAAAGTATAAAAAAGAAAAAGAAAAAAAAAGAAGTAAACTATAGTTATAATTTAACATTAATCCAACGGCTATAACATTCCAACAATAATATTTATCCAACCGCTAAGTAATTCTGGCTAATTTACTACCTTACAGTATGGAGCCATAGTAGCCACTTGATGATATACTTTAATTGCGTGTGAAGTTGTTTTCATCAAAATATGAAAGAATATTTGATCTCAAATAGTTCTAGATGAAATGATCAGCATAATCTGCTGAGACTAAATTTAAAAATGGCGGATAAAATTAACACTACCTGGCAACCAATAATAAAGTTTATTTGTCGGCCAAAGAAACAAATGTTGTTACACTTATTAGAAACACTTACTAAATACTTCTCAACAACAAAAAATACACCTGAATGGATTTACAAAGAATAACTGAAGAAGAATGTTACACATTTATTTAAATTTCCAAATTTATTTGTGCAGGCAACAGAACTGAATGAGTTCCCTCATCAGCCATTAAATGCACTGCACTCGCTAAATCCACTTTCTGCCTCTTCTTTCTTCCTCATTCAAATCATTGGTTTATTTTTTCAAACTACTCAAACTATTATTGGGCAAAGTTATGCTCATCTGGGCTACTCAGACGTATTGTAATATTAGCAAAGCAATATTACTATGAAGAGAAGCACTTTTATCACTAAATCACTTGCATTTACCTAAACACTTCAATAAGCATTATTTTTTTATCATGTATGTACTATAAGTGTGAAAATATAATGTGGTATTATTAGCACATAATCCCCTCTGCATCGCATGCCCAGAAAGTGTGCAAGAAGCAGAATCCGAGACAGCTGGGGGTTGGATTTTATTTATTTATTTATTTTTTCCAGCAGAGTGGAGCCTGTGATCCTTGAGCTGAAGGAGCTTTACTCTCCCCAGACATGCTTCCTGCACACACAGCAATACTGCCAAGCTCAAGCCTGATTGGAGAGGACAGGCCGGTCCACTATGCTAGCAAAGTGTTTGGGATTCGGCATATGCAACAGCGCCCTGGCATAGGTATCAGTCAGGTGGGCTTTGATTGGCAGAAGAAGCCAACATGGCTCACTCACAGAACACCTGATGACAGGACGGTTTCACCAGATAAGACTGTCTTGATGCTGCCCACATGACAGCCAGCTAGCTCAGACATTGTTTTCAAAATGCTGCTTTTAACCTGGGTATTGCTGCACATTGTGAGAGGAAATCACTCGTCAGTGGAGCATCGCTCAGCCCACCACAGCGGAGTGATAGACAAGCAAGCAAGCAGGCAGGACAAATAGTGTATGCTGGCGTGCTCCACAACCTCCGAGAAGTGTGTCAAAAGCTTGACTCAAAAGTACGGAAGAGGATTAGGGCCAGTGAGAAGAAAAAAAAGGGTTGGCAGGATTTTTACTTCATTCTCTGAATTCTGACTTTAAAGTGAGAATTCTGACTTTAATCACAGAATTCTGTGACTTTTAAGTGAAAATTCTGAGATTTAAATCAGAAATCTGAGATTAAAGTCAGAATTCTCATTTTAAAGTCAGAATTCTGAGAATAAAGTGAGATTAAAATCAGATTAAAGTGAGAATTCTGTGATTAAAATCGGACTTTAAAGTGAGAATTCTGATTTAAATGTCAGAATTTTCACTTTAATCATAGAATTCTGTGACGTAGAGCTATGAATTGTAAAAATTCTGACTTTAACTCTTTTACTGCCAAAGACGTTAAATGACGTTCTGCAAAAACCTACGGAGGAGCGCCAAAGACGTTAAAAGACGTCCTCCCATTTTTTTTTTTTTTTTTTTTTGAAACGGGTGCTGGGAAGGCTTGCGGAGCTCTACTGAAAGTTTTAAGCAGGTTTTTTGAGCCTAATGACTATTTTTGGCCCCTAGAGGGCAGCGATGACTCTCTTTTGACAAGATCGGGTGGGCGTCAGTAGAGGCGGAGCTAGAGCGTTGAGCAGGAGATCAGAATGGAAAACAAAGGAAAAATGGCGGCCGGTCGCGAGGAGCTAACGCCAGAGCCGTTTTTTTCAAAGACCAAAAGCATCGCTGAAAAAGCACATTGTTGACGACGATGATCATCATCGATGATGAAGATGAGGGTTGTGACTCTGTGGTTGAGAAGCATTGACGCGGCAGTAGAAGACGTTAGATGGAGCTAGATGGAGGAGGGAACGGGCAATGGCGAGCGTTTGCAAGCAGCTCTACACTTACAAGACGAAAGGCATCGACCAACGCTAAAATAGTACATTGATGACGACGGTGATCATCCTCGATGATGATGAAGGTGAATCCGAGCTTGACGGCGAAATTGGAACCGCTGACGCGGCGGCTATGACGGTGTCGTAACGCGGAACACAACCGAGCACGCACAGGCGGACGTTCGATCAGACGACGGAGAGTGCCCCGAGTCCAATGCATATTCATTGGAGGAAGTGTGTACAGTCTGCTACTTGCTTTTTATTCCCCGGAAAAAAAGGCCGTCAAGAAAGTGTAACGTTTGCACGCAAAACGGACCAATGTGAAAGTGAAAGTAAACTGTTGTGCGAGTCCTGGCGTCTCCTTGCACGCAGGAGAGCGTTACAAAAGGAAAAACTGTATTTGAAACATCCACATAATTGTAAGTAGTACCACAGTTGCACACATTTGTAAATAGTTTGCGAAATTGTTTTGTCAAATTGTTACACTGTTGAATGGAAATAAACGTATTTTGCAATCAAAAAACACTTTTTCATTGTTGGTGAAAGCGTTTTACAGAAGTAAAGCACTATTTAAGTGTTTGTGGCATCATTCATGGACAAAAAGAAGTGTACAATTCACTAGAGTGCATGAAATAACATCGTTTCACAAAAAGCTCTTTTTCTCCGTTTTTTGTTTCAAAAGAGAGAATTTCGGTGAAAGTAACCATTTTCTATTGTTGATTACTGAAGAACGGAATAAGCTAGAAACAAACTTTTTTTTTCTGATGAAAGCTGAGAGTCCAATCTTTCATTTGGTAGTATGTGTGTTTCCATAGTCCAAACACAACATTTTCTGTGGACCTTGAAAGATCACTCAAAATGCTTAAATCGGCTGGCACTGGCGACAACCCGTTTTTGAAAACGTCTGGCAGTCAAAGAGTTAATCACATATTTTTTCCTTTAATCTGATTTTAATCTCACTTTACAGTCAGAATTCTGAGAATAGACTGAGAATTCTGACTGTCAGAATTCTGAGAATAGACTGAGAATTCTGACTGTAAAGTGAGATTAAAATGAAAAATTCTGACTTTTAAATGAAAATTCTGACTTTAAAGTGAGAATTCTGACATTATAGTGAGAATTTTGACTTTAAAGTCAGAATTCTCACTCTAAAGACAAAATTCTGAGATTAAAATCAGAATTTTCACTTTTAAGTCTGAATTCTGCCTACATGACAACCAGCTAGCTCAGACATTGTTTTCAAAATGCTGCCTTTAGCCAGGGTATTGCTGCACAGTGTGAGTGGAACATGGCTCAGCCCACCACAGGGGAGTGATGGACAAGCAGGCAAGTAGGACAAATAGCGTATGCTGGCGTGATCCACAACCTCCGAGAAGTATGTCAAAAGCTTGACTCAAAAGCTTTGACGCCTAATGGCATTAGAGTTTTGAGCAGGCAGCTGGTTAGGGAGCAGCACAAGGTGCCTGGAGTGCATTATTAAGTGTAATGAATGTCAGCGTACTGAGCCCATCAGACACATCAGGTACCAATTATAAAGGTGAGCCTTGATTTGGTTCGGAACGCAAGGCACCAAGGAGCACCTCATTTGGCCTGACTGACATCTGCCTCATTAAATTGAAGATACAAGCTAGGGGAAAAAAACAACCATCCTTGCCTCCAGGCTTCTGTGGGCACCCTAAGAATGCACAGGGATACACATTTTCTCAGTTTTGTCACCATTGAGCTCAATCCTTACATATTATTGATGAGGTGGAAGGCGAATGGAATATTAATGTGAAAAGTCAGTGTGACATTTAGAGCTGATTAGATACTGTTTTGCACCATAGTTGGAGTATTTGGCAAGCCAGTTAATTCATTTGTCAACACTGAATAGTGCTTCGAATGTGCACGCACAAAGAGGTAAATAAAGCATTCATGGGTATCATTGCCTGGGGCAGCTAGAGAAAAACTTTATTGATTTTGCTGGAGTGTTCTGAAATAATAGTCACAGATGTGTCAAGGCATTCATCAAACCGTCTCAGTGAGCCAAAACCCTCAATGCAGTAAAACGCCAATATGCTGCTCCCTTCCAACAGATTAATCGGAAATCTTTGCTAGAGTTTGTGGTGGCAGTTTGGCAACTTGATTCAAATAACTCTCAGCCAATCATACCGTAAAACCCCGTCTATAATGCGCCCCTTCCAAAATCATCCATCATAAACTGTTTTCCCCCCCTGTAGTCATGCATAACACAGTCCCCTGATTTGCTGGCATCTTTTATTGCACTGGCCAATATTTTTTTTCTTTTTCGTCGAGTGCCAAAGACATTTTAATGATTTGAGTAATTCTGGGCTGCTGAATAAAAAAAAATGTCATTCAATTATTTGAAATGATTCTAATTTTATATAGATTGATATTCTTGACAATTAATTGATTGATAATTCATTTGGAGGTATTACAAATGCTTTTTGTTTATTTTGTGATAAAAGTGAAACAAACTTGTTTACTGCTAATATTGCCTAATTTTCTTAATTTCTGCTTGATTTTCACGTGCAGCATGATTTGTATATGGAAGGCTCTCCATGATAACAATTGCTGTCTTTCATGATGTTGTATCAAAAATTAAACGTTGTAGCATAAAGAGAATACCAATTTAAAAAATGACTAAGGGTGGGTGATATGGCCCTAAGTATATCACAATATTTCAAAGAAATTTGCAGTAACAATATTTTTGACGATATTGGTAATAATTTCTGAACAATAGATCTGTGATTGGTGATTCGGAATAATAGCAATTTTATTGGAGCACAACATTTAAGTCACCTTTTTTTCACAATTGAAATGTAAACAAAGTGCAAATATAGCAATTGTAATGAAATGAAATGGAAATAAAAACAGGCCATGTAGTGTTTACCCTGCAAGATCTAATTGTAACCTAACTGCTTAAAGCACATAAAGCACATTTACTTAGCAAATACAAACAACACACAAACCTTCAGAGGTCAGTGGCAAATTGCATGAGTCAAGAAAGTCCATTATTTTCTCCTGTGTGGTTGATCCTCGTATTGTAGAGGGGGAAAAAAATTCACTGCAGCAGCCAGTTTGTAGCGTCATGCTTTGTACATCGCAGGCAAACGTATTGTTAAAAAAAAAAAATAATAATTCCCCTGCGATTGTTTAGGCAGTGGTTATTTTGCCGTAACCGGCAACCCTCCTGCAAGCGTTATTTTGCCGTGAATGTCTCTGACTGGTCAATGATCAGAGGAGCGAGAAATTGCAGTGATTGCTTGAAGACATTACTAGCCGGAATGAATAACACAAATGTGCATGTTTACGCAGCTGCGAGCATTATTTTGCGTAAATGTCTCTGACTGGTCAATGATCAGAGGAGCGAGAAAATGCCGTGATTGCTTGTAGACATTACTAGCCATTATGGATAACACAAATGTGCATGTATACGCAGCAACGCGACAGCAACGCGACAGCAACGCGACAGCAACGCGACAGCAACGCGACAGCAACGCGACAGCAACGCGACAGCAACGCGACAGCAACGCGACAGCAACGCGACAGCAACGCGCACGTTATCTTAGCGTCAAATAGATGGCAAGTTCCCAGTGACGGTAAAATAAACACAGAGGACTTTTTATATTGGCCAAACAATACGCGGCCGTTTCAGTATTAACCAACCACCGTCTGCTTTTTTTTTTTCAAAAGGAGTGCGTCTAATTGAGAATGCTCCAGTAATGAACTTTTGTTCACGCCAAACAACACGAGTCGCTTCCATGTCCTCCCCGCGTGTCATTAACCTGCGCATCCTCTTAACTTTAAAGGCAACAGTTTTCCTGCACAATTTGCAAACGATTGTATTTTTTATTTTTTTGCATCATATCTGACCTCTTTGTAGGTTGTAACCGAACAGGCTCCACAAGACAAAGATAGCTCACTACCACTTTGCCGAAAACGAGACATTACTGGCTCACACGCTCCGACATTGTTTTTATGCAGCAGCGAACGATGTACGTATGTCCAAATGGACACGAAGATGTATGAAGTTACACATTACGTCATCACGTCAATTTCACAATATTTCCATTTTTTTATAACCCAGAAAAATACACCGGTAATATCGTAGAAGGTATGATATGGAACACCCCTAAAACTGACTTTATTTCATTCTGTTCTGTTGGGTTTGATTGTCAATGTAATGATAGTTCATCTATATTTTGCCAAAATTAACTATTAACATACAGTACATAAACAAAAATTTGAATATTGAAGCAAATTCACTGAGCAGAGTGTCATTTTCTTTTAAAAAAATCCATATAAAGATAAGGGTAGCCTTACTAACACTAGACAAAGTGCAATTTCTGCAGAATTTGTGTGGGAATGCTGAAAGCTGAATGCTAAGCCAAATGCTTATGAAGGAAATTGTAATGTAGGTAATGTTGAATCAGATGATATATACCCAGGATGACATGATTTTTTTTAAGCAAACTGAAATTTGAACGATGCTTCCAGCATTCCCACAATTAAAACAAACCACACCAATGAATAATTCCTTCCTTGGCAAAGTTGACATGGACAATTATCCAAAAATCAGCTCATTTGCACTATTTGTAAGTGCACAATCAAAGAAAGTGCACCAAGGAACCTGTTGCTATTCCTTGGCATTTTGAAATTGACTTGCCACTTTAAAGCGGATTCTCCTGGGTCAGTGCTAGGTGTCTCACATTATGTTCTTTGGTTGGTGGCACTGCTTATTAGGCCAGTACATCACAGTAAACAAGTGCAGCAAGAGTGGGTTGGGTTGACCCATGAGAGGTTTTAGAACTCTATATACTGAGCTCTGTTTGAGAAAGGATCAGGTCAACTGAAAAGAGCTTGACCTCATCTGACTGCAGTAATAGCCAGTGCGTACATCACCAACTAAACCTGTAAAAACTTGGGAGTTGAGCATGCGGCTTTGTACAATCACAAGCTGGAAAGTGTGAACCGTTTTTGTAATCTTTACTTTATTTTACATGAGATTCCCACTAGGCAGTGCTTCTCAATTATTTTTTTGTTACGCCCACCCCATTCCCCTCTCCAAACTCAAGGATGAATAAAATATTTTGCACCCGCCCCCATCTCTCCGCCATGATTATAACAGTATAATTTGTCTATAAATTGTAAGTATATGATTCATCTTTCGCAAACCATGCCCCCAAACGATCAAAGTATGTCAAGCTTGTGTCTTGCCCATTGACTTCCATTGTAACCTCGATCCAGAAAACTTCTGTCAGCTGCCATGAAAGCTTAACAAAACAATGTTCTAACAACCTGTGGATGTCCGACAAGCAAAATGGTGAAAAGTCATGCCCGTGTATTATGTAAATCCGGCAGACGGTATCCCAAGAGTTTGTCAGCTGGAGTCATATTCTTTCCATTACCAAAGACAAAAACAAAGTGGAGTGATGTCTTCAATGGATTAAACCGTGTGGATGGCCTCATTCCCAACTAAATGTCTTCAAGATAAACAAGCAGTCCTACGTTTATCCGGCAACTATTCATAACATTCCTGACGTGATAATAACGTACAATTAGTAATAAGTATATGTATATGTATAAGTATATGTTCCGCTACAGAATTTGTGTATTTCTAAAAAGATGTCTCTCCAGCCCGGTAGCGAGTGGCCTATGCCCCAGTAGAGCTTTATGCCTAGCAACACCCCTGGTAGTACTTTTTCATTCTGATGGTTTTATTTTAATTGTCAAGGAAGATGAAGACTCACCTAATAGACGAAAAATGGAAGATGACGTCCCAGCACATAGCACAGAGAAGAAAGAACAAATGAAAAATAATTAGTAGGTAGATACTAGCACTTATTGTCAGACAGATCTGGAATTTGTGAAATACAAACACACCACAAATTTCAGACGGATACATTTCAGACAGGTGAGCACAGACTAGGGAGAAAGGGCAGGACACACACTCACATACAGACATGACAACCCCACCTCCACATGATATACGCTTTAGAAAAGTGATAGATCGATGAATGAAAAATAAGATACTGTGCATGTTCCAAATCATCAACCTTTCATTGTGTTTATATATACAGTAATTATATGGGAGTCACTGGCAAGAAGATGGATTAACACCAGAGATGGGACATCTCGCGGGATTAGAACACCACGAGATTTCTCGGCCCTGCACTGAACGATTTCCTTTTGGCTGTTTTTTAGCTTGTGAGCCAGCTGAGCATACTATGTCAATCTGTGATCTGCTAGGGTGTCATGTCTGGGTAGAGCTGGCTTTGGTTGAGGGCCCCGATTGGTCCTGAGTGGATGCCTGCCCTTCCGCAGGCTGACCAATCCGGGGCCCTCAACCAAAGCCAGCTCTACCCAGACATGACATAGGGAAAGGCGGGAGATTCAATGCAATGCTTCAGGCTGATTAGACGATGTGGCAACTTGTGCTAAACTTTTGTCTCGTAACCAGCTTTTGTTCTGAAACACAAATGTCATCATTATACAACAAAAACAAAATAATTTACTTTGCCATTACAATCCTTTTGGATGGGACTGTATATACGGTGTTGTCTTGAGATACACGTTCAGTTAACGTTCAGTTATCATGCTCAGAACTCAGAACTTTTGACAAAGTAGATCCCTTTGCAATCTAATATCTAAAAGTGAATCATTTAAAGGGATATTTAACTCATTGAGCCATTTTCAGCAGTTAATATTTTGTCCAGAATGAATTTGGTAACTTCATTATTTTTCAAGTAGAATTAATGCCTTAAAATAAAAAAAAATTCCACTTGCTATCAACTGAAGATGAGATCACCTGTGCTGAGGAAGTAGGTAATGACCACTGATGGCTTAGTTTGCTAAACAGATCCAGAAAACAGGTGAGCAATGGTTGGTCGTTACCTACTTCCTCAGCACAGGCGATGTCATCTTCAGTCGACTGCAGGTGTCAAAATTGGTTGTTAAAGTTATTAATTGTACAAGAAAAATTATGAAGTTATCTCATTCATTCTGGACAAACTATTAACCTTTTACTGCTGAAAATTGTTCAATTACTCAAGTATCCCTTTAACTCTTTGACTGCCAGACGTTTTCAGAAAAGGGACGCCGCCAGTGCCAGCCGATTTAAGCATTTTGACTGATCTTTCAAGGTCCACAAAAAATGTTGTGTTTGGACTATGGAAACACACATACTACCAAATGAAAGATTGAACTCTCATCTTTCATCATAAAAAAAAAATTGTTTCTACCTTATTCCGTTTTTCAGTAATCAACAATAGAAAATGGTTAGTTTCACCGAAATGCTCTGTTTTGAAACAAAAAACGGAGAAAACAAGCTTTTTGTGAAACGATGTTATTTCATGCACTCTAGTGAATTGTACACTTCTTTTTGTCCATGAATGATGCCACAAACACCTAAATAGTGCTTTACTTGTGTAAAACACTACCGCCAACAATGAAAAAGTGTTTTTTCATAGCAAAATACGTTTATTTCCATTCAACAGTGTAACAATTTGACAAAACAATTTGACAAAACAATTTGACAAAACAATTTCGCAAACTATTTACAAATGTGTGCAACTGTGGTACTATTTACAATTATGTGGATGTTTCAAATACAGTTTTTCTTTTTGTAACACTCCCCTGCGTGCAAGGAGACGGAGCACAACAGATTCGTTTCACTGCGATTGCCCCTTTCGTTACACTTTCATGATGGCCTTTTTTTCCGGGGAATAGCAAGTAGCAGACTGTACCCACTCCTCCGATGAATATGCATTGGACTCGGGGTACTCTTCATCGTCCGATTGAACGTCCGCCTGTGCAGAAGTGCTCGGTTGTGCTCTGCGTTTTCCGGTGTTAGCATCGCTAGCCGGTGATGCTTTATGACATGGTCATAGCCGCCGCGTCAACGCTTCCAACTTTGGCGTCAACGCTTCCAACTTCGGCGTCAACCTCGGAGCCACCATCATCATCATCGTTGCCATCACTGTGCTCTTTAGCATTGGTCGATGAGCTGCTTGCAACCGGTCGCCATTGTTCGCTTCCTCAGCCATCTAGCTCCGCCTCACGTCTTCTACTGCCGCGTCAACGCTTCCAACCTCGGAGTCACCATCATCATCATTGATGATGATCATCGTCGTCATCAATGTGCTCTTTAGCACTGGTCGATGCTTTTCGTCTTTGAAAAAAATGCTCAAGCGTGAGCTGCTTGCAACCGGTCGCCATTTTCGCTTCCCATCCCCAGCCATTGTCCCCTCTAGCTCCGCCTCACGTCTTCTACTAACGCCTACCCAATCTTGTCAAAAGAGAGTCATTGCTGCCATCTAGGGGCCAAAAATAGTCATTAGGCTAACTAGATCTGCTTGAAACTTTCACCACAGCTGGCCAAGGCTTTCCTCCACCCGTTCCCCCCCCCCCCCCCAAAAAAAAAATTGGAGAACATCTTTTAACGTCCTTGGCGGCCCTCCGTAGGTTTTTACTAAACGCCATTTAACGTCCTTGGCAGTAAAAAAGTTAAAGGTGTTTAACTTTTTTGCTCCCAAAAATGTATAAAAACGTTCTATTTTAAATATTGCCATGTTCCCAAAAACATATTTATGTTTTTTATGGGTTTTTTTATGCTAGAGTTGTCATGTTTGGTTTCTGTTTTTGGTTGTGTGTCTCCCTTGGTCTCGTTGAGCGTAATCCTGCCCTTCCTCGTGTCAACCAATCCGTGCCCTCAGCCACTTGTGTCTTGCTCCAGGTGTGTCTTGTTGTGTCGTTAGTGTGTGTGTATATAGTCTCCTGTCTCCCCTCTGTCTGGGTTGGATCATTGTCGCTGTCACCACTGGTGTTTTGATGTTACTTAGATTTTTGGTCTTTTCAGATCTTTGTTGGTTTTGTTCACCCAGTACACCTGTTAGTGGTTGTTGTTAAATAAATTGTTTTCAGTATAACATGCATCCCTGCCGTAGTTCTCCTGCATTTGGGTCCTCCACTCCGCAACGTGACATAAGTATACAAAAGGCTTTGATGCAGCCTCTGACCTGAAGAGGTGCCTTAAGGCAATGCTAGTTGCTACAACAACAAAAAACTGCCAGCAGGTGGCAGAAGAGTATAAGAGATCAACCAGGGCCAAGTTGCAACAAGCTCTTTTCCCCAGTGATTTCAACAGGTATGTGACTAATGATGAACTTAGCTATATTCTAACGCTAATTGTTGAGAAACGGAAACATATACAAATAGACTAGTTTTCTGATGAAAGAAGAGACTCTAATATGTATTTAGGTAGGTTCCATGTTTTATAGCAATAGAACACAATATTCTGTGGGCCTTGCAAAATCCAGTAAAACAGCCGGGAGCGAAGGGGGTTGCTTCAGTGAAAACGGCTGGCAGTGAATGAGTTAAATTGGCCTTTAAAGGACAATGACTACTTTTGTCAAATGTACCCTCAGTAAATAGTTTTGATATGATAGGGCTTTTGGTTGTCCGCAAACTCTCTGCTGTCACTTTTCGGCTGGGATTCTAATTAGATGATTTTTCTGGTCAGAAGTCAAGAGTCTCAAAAGTCTCCATCTGTCAGCTCTGCACACTGCCACTGTCATAAAAGTATTGAGAACCATTCATGGGTGGCATTACCACTACTTTATAACCTTATCCCTCAGTGGTTTTCACAATTGGCTTGATAGGTTGCCTTCCCTTTAGGCAGGCTGCCAACTTCTACTTCATGGAAAATGCATTTACTGTAAATAACATACTGTATGTCACTGCAATTGGCTGGACACCAATCGAGGGTGTACTTCACCTCTCACCTAAAGTCAGCTGGGATTGGCTTCAGCTGACTCCTGACTCAAATGATGGCAAGCTGTATAGAGAATGGATGGATAGTCCATGTCAAACCATGTACAAATGTTCTTTCTCCTCCGACCAAATAGGGAGTGTCATGTCTGGGAAGATCTGGCTTTGGTTGAGGATCCCGATTGGTCCTGAGTGGATTCCTGCCCTTTCGCAGGCTGACCAATCCGGGTCCCTCAGCCACTTGTGCCTGGCCCCAGCTGTGATTAGTTACCCTAATTGGTGTGGGTGTATTTCATTCCCGGGTGGTGATCAGTTCCTTGTGGGATCATTGCCGCTTGTCACGGTCAACCCCACGTGCTGTCTGTCATTTTGATTTTGTACCTTTTCAGTTCCTTTGTTATTTTATGCTAACCAGTTCCTTGGTTAGTGTGTTTTGTAAAATAAAGCATAACAGTCTAAGCCGCACTCCTGCCGTGGTTCTCCTGCCTCCCTGCATTTTGGGTCCTCTACTTCACACGCCGACAGACTCAACTCCGCTCTGTGGCCGGACCGTGACAGGGAGGATGCTATGTGAGTCCTTGAAGCTTTGGAATTAGGAATAACTATATTTTAGTATTATGTTAGATCTTGAGTTATAGTCAGGGTTCTAAATTAACTTTTTTGATCACCAGCCAATGTGTTTGGTAACTCTCTGAAGTTACCAAATTTGTCCATTTATAAAGTTGCAAAATTGCGACTTTATAAATTGGCAAATTTGTAAGAAAAAAAACCTAAGAAACGACAAATATACGTAGTGTAGCTATAGTCTAATGTGAGGATTCGTTGGTGGTTAATGGAACACTGTTAAAAATAATAAAAATCATAAAATGAAAAGGCAGGATGGAGACAGATTCATTCTTAATTTAAACTTTACTCGTCATCCACGGCAGCTTGAGCGACAACACTTTCTGATCCCCTATCAGCTGAGTAACACTAACCAATCATAAGATACATACTTTAGGTAAATGCAAGTGAATGACGGAGAGCAGCAGATTCGACACATCGACTTAGCTACCTGTCCAAAAAATGTGTATGAATGTGTAAATAATTCTGGAAACATAAATGTACAAGTAAATATATATTTTAACAAATTAACTTAAATGCTTTATCCTCATGGTGTGGTCGCAAAGCAAGGCATCTTTGTCTCTTGAAAGTGTGAATGGTTAACGATATGGTTAATCTCTGCTAAAGCAATTACTATCTCCTTATTTGAAAACTCGACTGTACGCTATGTGTATTTCTTGTAAGTTTCTGAGGTTTTTTTCTCGCAAATCTGCCACTTTATAAAGTGCAAATTTGCCACTCTATAAACTCGAAAATGTACAAGTCTCTCTCTCTCTCTCTCTCTCTCTCTCTTATAAAGTGGAAAATTTGCGAGTTTTTATCTCAGAATATTGTATGGCATTTGCGCAGCGCTAACTGCTATAAATGGAGCAATCCGGGAGCGTCTAAACCACAAATCATGGGCAGATAGGGAAATTCATTACTAACTGCGCAGCCAACCAGATTGCGCTCCTGTGCACCGGTGGTTTTTGCGCGTATTTAATTGAGGTAGTATGCATATATGGCGCAGAAATTGCCCACCTCTATGCAAATGAAACGCATCCATAAACCACATCTAATTCACTAACACCAGCGCTAATTGCCATACACTGTTTGAGTGACGCAAATAACATCTACTACAAACTGGTGCAAACTTGGCGCTATCAGTGGAAGCTTGTTCATGGCACCAGCGATTGGTACACTGAGAAAACATCGTCATACCAGACAAAGCCACTCGCTTCCTTATACATGCAGATCAAGATCACGCACTGTGCGGAATGTGTCCTTCGCTATTGGTTGGGGCTCTTTTTGCGATATAGATGATACACAGCAATATATCCAATCGTGTTCGCCCATCAGCCCGGGCATCATCATTTGCCATATGAAAATCCACTTGCACATCTCTACATATGCCTACATCAACATCTGAAAATATAAAAATGATCTTATCAATAATTTGTGTTTTGTGGACGGTAAATGAATGAATAACTGAATGAATGAATGAATGACATTTTTTGCACATGCAATGGGCTCTTTGCACAAATCCACTACTTCCTAAACTCGATACCACTCCTTCATTTCCTGTCTTTCATGATTGGATAAACTGATTAAGGTGTGTCTGGCAATTGTCGTCGTGGTTACTGAGGTCAGACACACCTGGATTAATCAGTTTGTCCAATCATGAAAGACAGGAAATGAAGAGTGGTTCTGAGTTCAGGAAGTAGTGGATTTGTGCAAAGAGCCCATTTATGACACTATCAGCATTCAGTGGATTTGGCCCTGAGTTTCACCTCAAAGCAGTTACAGCATAATACAGTGTTCATTTTTTTTTTTTTTAAGCAGTGCATCGGCAGTTTATTAAAATTTCTACCTTTTTGGTTACTTTATGTTAATGTTGATGACTGACAGTGAGTTCTAATAAAACTCCACTTCGTCATAATTTTTTTTTTTTTTTTTTTTAGCTTTTTAAAAATGCTTAGTTTTCACTGAACCATTAGTCCTATTATATCTATATTGAAGTATATGTCATGAACATCGAGATAGAAATTTGTTAATATTGTTCAGTCTAATTGTTTATTCTAACACAGTCAGCACAATTTTGTGTTTTGCTATTGTTGGCTTTTTGGATCTGTGTTGGATCTTTCTATCTTTTCTGTGGATTTATAATGATGGTATATATTTCTGAGTATTTATTTTATATTACTAAGTAAGCTTATTATCATTATTACTATTGTTATCTTCTGTATTATTTTTACCTTGGATAATGAATAGATATATAAATTAAGAAAACATGGAGAAGGGGTGGGATTTAATAAGTCTTGTGACTTCCTCCCACTCCTTTTTTGAGCATGCAAAACTGATGTATGGTGCTCTTAAATGTGCTTGTTTTGTAGTTATTTTTGTTGTTATTGTATTTTATTATTATTATGTCCTATATTATTTAAAGCAAAATAAAAAAATAAAACACAAATTAAAACTGCTTTCTTTAAAAAAAAAAAAAAAAAGCCTCACCTTACTGAAGTAGCTTTGATGTAGTTTAGCTATGTAACGCTGTTTAGTGATTTGTTGTTTTATCATAGCTCAGCTTGCTACAATTTTCTGGTGGGTAGATTTAGTATAGTGAAGCTGCATTTAATTAGCAATTAACCCGTCCTGGAGTAGTTTGCTGAACACTGCAGTCTCTATGGCATAAAGGTGTACAATACACGTTAGTGTACCCCTCTCATGAAGAACATGAGGAGTAGGACCCAGACCCAGGTGCAAGACGTAAAGGCAGAAGATAGTTCCAAAATCACACTGCCGGATAAACAGGCTCGAGTTGGTACAGGGATGGGCAGTCATATCGCACGCACGAACACACGCACGCATGTACACACACACACACACACACACACACGCGCGCGCGCACACACACACACACACACACACACACACACACACACACACACACACACGACAACCTCACTTCTTTCCCCAAGTCAGCTGGGATTGACTCAATTTTCCTGTTCTAAGGAGGTCAATGCATTATTTTCCATATCATCAACCTCGGTGTCGTTGGGTTGGAGTTCATCAAGGGAAGGAATGTAATGGTCCATAATTGCATACCTGCATTTGAATACATTTTCAGGGTGTGTTGAAGGGGTAATGATATAGCAAGCATATTGCAGCATACTCCAAGTATTCAATTTTAGCAAAACTGTTTGCTGGAGCAAGGGCTTTAATGTTAAAGGATAGGTGAGATTTCAAGGTGGACTCTGGTCAGGACCTTGTCGGCAGGACTTTTTCCCAAGAGTTTGCTGGACAGTCCTGGCCAGTGACACATTGATGTATGAGCTCCAGTTTTTGCTCCACCTCCCTCTCAGCGCAGTGAAGCAGGTGTGCTGATCAGTGCCACTTGATCTGTCAGTCGGATGGATAAAAATAGCCTTGGAGATTGAGCTGGGAGCAGGAATGGCCCAACTTTTCCAAAGAAACTTAGTTGACTTTGAATGGTTCCTGGAACGTTGCGGACTATAGTAAAGGAGTACAAAGTCAAGGTCAAATGTATTGACGTGCAGTTTCCTAGTTATGTATAAATGAGTGTAGAAATCTTGAAAATAAAAGCTAAATTACAATGTTAAATTTGTTGCATTTTTTAATTTGCTTTGATAAGATTATCTTTCACCATTGTTAGTAGGGGTGTGCCCAAAAAAATCGATTCTCATGTAATACAATTCAGAATCGATTTTAAATGTCCCAAAATCTATTTTATTTCACTTGTTTTATACTGTCTTGCCCTTGTTTGTGTGTGCCTTGATTTGGAGCGCAGTTCATGTTGTACACCATTTGGCCAGTGTGGTTCCACGCATCCTTATACACTGTTTTTTTGCAGCGTAGGTAGAGCATACGCCGGTGAGTAATGTTAAGATGCTTCTCTGTATACATTATTGAAGCATTTTGTATGAATAGCCGTTCTTTTGAGTGATAAAAGTGCCGTGAATAGCACGCTAACTAGCATTAGCAAATCAGACTGGAGTAGATCATGATGATTACAAAATGAAGCAGAAATTATTGTCAATTTAAATAATTCGCAAATCGATTCTGAATTGAATCGAAATGTGAGATTCTCACCCCTAGTTGTTAGCTAATACCGTAAAAGTACTGTTATGAAACAAAGTTATGCATCTTAATTGCTTTCCCTGCTAGGCTTTTTTCCATGCCTGGCATTAACCATCAGTTTTACAAGACATATCCTGGACCCTCCGGCTATATTCTCAGAAAACATGCACACGTATGCAAGTTTTGATGATCAAGAGATTAAGGGCAGACACGAAAATATAGATGCAAAACCGCTCCATCAGCTGCCTTCATTGCGGGGAGAGTGAACCGCGGACTGTTCTCCACCACAAGGATGCTCAGAACAATTACCTGCACTTTGCTCCCATTTATGTTACTTTCTTTATCAAATCTGAAGAGACAGTCTAACGGGATGAATTTGCGTCATTCGTGTTTGCTGAGCTTTTTTGTGCAAATAGAGCATAAATGATTTTATCCAATTGCCTTTGCTTCACAGGTAAGGCATGGCTAATAATGAAAAACATAATGAGTTGCATATGGAGAAAGCTCTGTGATTAACTTCTCCATTAAGCCCTCAAGTGAATTAGCTATGTAGTAGTTATGTTCCCTTCCACTGGGTTTACTTTTAATGAACAATTCTCTATTTCACTTCCACTTGACACATTTTTATCTAACTTTGTCAGGATTAAATAACCGCAACCGTTCAACAACATCGGCATTTCCGCTTATGTGCGGTGCAAAAATGACCCATACGGCATATTTCATTGCTCTTCTGTTTCCCATTTAGCGGGTGCACAACAACACGGGGCTCAGCTTTGAACACCGCTTAGGAAGAGTTGCGTACCCGACGGCTGTGGGCAGCTTTGCGAGGCGGCCGGGCCGTGCTGGCCCCCCGTCTGCGGCCCGACCTGGACTAGGTTGAGTGGACGTGGAGAAAGGGGAGTCCGAAACGAGGCTGCGTTCGTGCCTCTAGGCTCGGGCCACCGCCACTCCATCGCCACCGACCGAAGAAAGGTATCTCGGCATATGCATTTCGCTGCAAAATGCCTACATATGCAAAAATCGCCAGTTTAAAGGCTGTGGACGAACATTTCACCTTTAAGTATGGTTGAAATGGAAATTAATTGAAAGATGAAATAAAAATATGAGCCTATGAGCTGTCTATGTCTAATATGCTGTATTTGTTTTAAAAGGCAGCAACTTTAAAAACAAGTTATTTTCAGTTATTTACCGTTGTTAAAAATAAACATTTTCAAAGAATGCTGATGTGATTTTATTTATTTTTTGTCTACAAGAATAACCGTAAAAAACGTTAATCATAATTGTACACCAAAATCTGACAGTGTTGCACGCCTAGTGGAAATCAAGTTGGCCTGTACATTGTGATTCCAAAGGTCTGCATCTCATGAGCGAGAAATGCTTGCAAACGTAGCGAATTTTGGGTTTTGTCAGTTCGTAAAAGGTTGTTTCGCTAGCAGAGGTGGCATTCCAGGTCCAGAAAATAGAAACCCTGCCACAGTTTGGCTTTAGCCATTGATGCTGGCTAGTTAGCTAGCTAGCTAGCTCCCTAGCAGGTAAACGAGCACCATGGGAGCTAGCTAGGGAGATAGCTAGCTAGCACCTGGGGCTAGATAGCCAAACTGTGGCAGGGTTTTTACTTTCTGGACCTAGATTTGCCACCTCTGTTTGGTAGCTAATCTTTCGCTAACAGTGGCAAGTATTTGCAAAACAGTTGTAAGCATTTGTAAACATTCGTAAGATGTGTCACAGAAATTACATTTTATTTGCCAATTCTAGAGACTGTGACCATTGTTCTAATTATGTCGACCCATTTGTGCGTAGCATTCACAAGCGTTCGCCACTTGCTCAGTGAGATATCAGCACCTAAATGAATCTTCACTTCGATCATCATGCCAGGGGGCACAAAGATGAACTATGCCGCATGGGTCATTTTTTAGTTAAATTTTATTAGTTACACTTATACATCTTTGACGGTGGATGGCAGAATCATTAAACGTTGCTAAATGTCACTAATGACAGAGGTGACATATCCAACATTTGCTACCATCACCTACTACCTTTATGAATGAATGTCTCATTACAAACATGGCAGCTATGGACTGTAAAGACTATATCTGACAATTGTGTTTCAGACAAGTGATATTAGAATGGAATTGGAATGGTTGGGTGGATGACATTACAGTGCATTTCCATTGCAAGTCCTTTTAAGTTCCTAGAGAAGAGAAATTTATCTTTCTAAGAACAGCAGTGTATTTGGATACTCACTTAAATACTTGTGACAGCTATCAATAGGAAGTCTGGTCAAAAGTATTTTTTTTCTTTTTCTACTTACATCATTTTTGTAGACAAAAATAAAGAATAAGAATGAGCATTCCCTAAAATGATGCCAAACCATTCAGCACAAGGCCTATGTACCACTCAATAACAATAAATACAATAAAAGATGGGGCCAAAAGACGGAGCACTTAATCTGCATTGTGAATCAAGTGAGCCTTTTGCCATTGGTTTCTTGGCACAAACTACAAAAATTGCATTAAATTACTAATTTTTTTAGATTCAAAAATGCTTTCTTTAAACTATTCAAAATAATATATTCATGTTGTTGCCCCTGCATTATGGAAGACCAAAAGTGCCGAAATTAAATAAATGAATACACCATTAAATAATTAAATAAATGTGTACTTAATTAATTAAATGTTTCATTTATTAATTAAATATGGAATTAAATAAATCAATGTGTTATTAAATGTGTCATTAATTAATGAAATTACCTATGATTATTTATAAATATATATGTATAGAATTATTTCTCTATTTAATTAATTATTTCATGGTGATTGTGTTGCGGCGTTTCATGAGTTTATTTTATCTGTTAAACTCACCCATCAAAGTTTGGTGGGCAGGTCCTAACATCTGATTGGTCACCTTGCTCACCAAGTCGAGGCAAATCCATTTCAGAATAATGAATTGATGCAGAGTGAGTAGCTAGTAAACACAATTCAATAGGCTGGGTGGCGCTATTGACCTCAATGGGTGCGTTACCATTAGACTCAGATTTACACTCTCATGAGATGCTTTTTGTGTTGAAATGGAAGTCACTTTTTTCGCATTTCCTGTAGTCATGTGAAACGCCCAGTAAAAGGAAGAAAAGGAAGTTGGAAGTACAGGGCTACTCGCTTTTGTGTCGGAATTGCTTCCTGAGGGGACAACAAGTTTTATTGAGCCAAGGCTGCCGCGGCTCCATACATGCATTCTATTTATTCTCGTGACGTTCATGAGGAGCCGTTAGCGTGACGTGACCACCTACAAGAACTGCGAGATCTTGCGAAAGTCGAGGTGGGACATTACGAGAACTACGCCTCAGAAGCAAATCACTCTTCAATGGAAACACCTATAAATCAAAACTGTACTTTAGCGAAATAGTAGAAATATCGCTTTTATTTTTATAGAAGCAGTCGATTAGACAAGATTTGAGTGAAACAGCCCCGCCCACCAACTTTGACGGGCCATTTTGACAGATAAAATAAATTCATGAAACGCTGCAACACAGGAACATGAAATAAATAAATACAGAAAAAAAAAAAATATATATATATATATATATATATATATATATATATATATATTGAAAATGGTCTCTCTGATGATGACTTTGATGATGCAGTGTTGATGTTTGGAAACATGCCGTTATTGGGGCCTCCTGAAAAGTGACGATTTGGAGGTACAATTTTCGGCCCAACACCAGCGATATATGATGAGGACAGCACAGCAATTTGGAGGTCAGCACATCTGCCTCACAGTCAGTCACAGGTTTGACTCTCAGCTTGGTACCTGCTGTGTTTGCTTGGGACAAATTTTGTCCAGGTTCTCTGGATTCCCCTAGATTCCAAAAACATGCATGCATGTGAATGTGCTAGCTGTAAATGGTTGTTTATATGTGCCCTGTGACGAGGTGATGAACAGTGCAGGGTGGAAGCTGGAATAGCATCCAACTTATCCGTGAAAATAATTAGGACAAACAGTAAAGAAATTGGATGGACATGGAAGGATGGATTGTGAAGTGAAATAAACATTTTGCCAGGGAATATTTTTAAGTCTAACAATAATCATTCCACATTATAAAGAAAGTCAAAGTCTTTATGTGGAATGGAGGAACACATTGATGAATGCTTCGAAATGGTTGGTGGATGACTAACGTGTCCCAACAGGGCTTTAAAGTCAACAAAGAGGTAGCAGAGGGATCTTTTGGGCTAGAATAATGATGGTAGTTGCTAGGAGCAAATGTGGAGTCTTTAACTGACCATGATGTTATATGCACATAAGCATGTGTGCTGTAAACCTCTCTCTGGTGCGCTGCAAACAATCCAAAAAACAAAACAAAACAAGTAAGATGCATTTTGTGTTGCCTTAAACAGTTTCTGAGTATAATTTAGTCTTGTCCTTTTTTTCTCTTTTTTTGGGGGTATTTGGGTCATGGAGGTGGCTTTCCCCTCTCAAGTTAAGGTAAATAATCACTTTTGATGTGAGCTACACTACTTATCTAGATGCATTCTTTTTTTGACGTGGCTTTTCTCTTGGTATAAAACCTAATAAATATTCTTAAACCCCTATCCCACTGAACTGCAAACATTGCCGAACGCTGCAAACGTTGAATTTGCAAAATATGAGGTGGTCGTCTCTGTCATTTTGCGACATATCTGCAATGTGTTTGCGATGTAAAAGCGACATTTGAGACAATGCACAAATTAACCTAAAATTTTAGTCAAATTGACCCACAAAACAGATTAAAATGATTGTTTTGTTTCCATTTTAATAGAGGATGTAATTATTGGGCATTTTTGTCCAGTCAGTCATCTTTTTGTTTTTTGAAATATGATTTCAAAGCATGTGCTGTTGCAGGCATAGCCGCACATCTCCAAACAGCACACTGCGCCTGAAAACAAATGCTCTCTCACCGTAGTATATGGGCATCAGAGTGAATTTATGAATGGGACCTTGGAAAGAACTTTGCCGACACATTTATGACAAATTCCCATGAATTACGACAGGATTACGAGCAAATGCGCATGTTGGTGAAACAATGTTCAAAATTTCCTTGCGATAATGGCGACAACTACAAATAACGCAGAACACGAATGCGACATATTACAACCAATTCCAAACCCTGTGGAACACAATTTTCGCAACGTTCATCAACGCTCGAAACTCAGTGGGATATGGGCTTTAAAGACACATGTCTAAATCAGGTACTTTATTTCTTTATCTGACACAGACAAAGAAAAATTTCCTCAACTACCTGTGGAGCATCGCTAAAAAGCAAGATTTATGAGGGTGCACGGAAGTGTACCTCCAAACAGTAGCCGGGGGAGGCAATTTTTGCATCATCAAATGGGATGCAAGCAGAAACTATCCCTGGATTTTCATTTCCAGTGGGAGAGGATTTTACGTTAATGTGCAACTTAATCTGCACGTCCCCACCCTTTTTTTTTTCTTATCTTTTGAGAAACAAAAACATAATTCCTGACTTCTTAAAAAGCTGTTTGTTTTTTAGCATGGTGCATTATAACTTTGAACCCTTTGTTTTGGGAAATTTTGTAAAACAATATTTGTGCAGTCTGAAATATTATAGATCTCATTATATCATCTTCTTTTTAAAGAAGAAATGGTTTTATATTCTTTAAACAAATGTTTTCAGTATAAAAAGCATGCTTCATTATTGTCTAAAAGCTCACTTGAACAATTAATTGATTCTGGATTATGAATTTTTGTAATCAATTACATTTAGGAACAAACCTAAGCAGCCAAATAATATACCGTGTATGTATATATATATATATATATATATATTTATTTTTTTTTTTACTTTTGTTAGTTCCCAAACAATATTCTCAGGCTTGGTTTTGTTCAAAGAAACCCAACCAAGTGAATGCATCATTTTGAATACATCTTAGATAGTGCTGTAGTGATTTTGCTGAAACACTGCTACAGTTCATTGTACTAGCACCATACAGTATTTCCCAAAGGTAATCACTTCTACAAGTGCACTTAGACATTCAAGTTCAGAAATTTTGTGAAGCAATTTGCACTATAGATCGCTGTTTTGTAGATGCATTTGCTTTCTGACACCTGTTGTCTGGTTGCGGTTCAACCATCTGGCACCAAATAACATTTAAAGAGCCATCCCTTGAGGAGAGCAACAAAAGCACTGAGGGACATATTGCTGCGGCTGCCTCATTCTTGTAATGAGCGCTGTCATGGATTTGCTGTGCTGAACATTTGCGCCCTTCTCAGTGACAGGTCACCTGCGAGTTCATATCAATAATTCATCCCTCAGCTCAATTTTCGGCTATGTAATAACATAAATAGGTTATTGTTAGAAAGTTTTGCCACTGTCTACACACTTCATTACACCACCCATTCACACTTTGAGGGACATTAGATGTGTTTTATCAAAAAATTTCACTTAAGGGTGGCACGATTTAGATTTTATATTGAAATCGATCGAAATTACATGACGATCTCGAGCCTCGAAATCAAAGAGATTATGAACGATCTTTCTTTCCCGGCTCTGCCCCTCCTCCCAGGTGCAAAAAAAGTGCACATGACGATGCAGGTCACGCAGCACATTCACGACGTTTACATGCAGTCAATATTCGGGTTAAGGTCAGAATTCCGGTTTGTGAAACATTCGAGATAACCTGTTTAATTGCGTGGCAGAAGGAGTGACTGCATGGGTATTGTGCTGAATCGGAATGCTCCATTCACAAACGTGACTCACGGACAACGTAGTTACGTAAATAGAAGTAATTTCAGCTTTTAACTTTCTACGTTTTATAAAAGACATTGTATTAATGTGACTCACCACGCTAAATAATGTAATCAGTTTCCATCTAATGGTGTGTGGTGTGGTTCTTTGCTGCGTCGTCATGTTTGTTTACATCTGCTCGAGTATTTCCGGAGGGTTGCCCGTCAGAAGCACGGACGTAAATACACATATACACACTATCGCACAAATACACACCGTGGCATTGTCGCCAAAGAGAAAATAACGTGAAAACGCTGCAGATAAATCAGTCTATTTAAGCGGGGCTCGTAACGAGTGGGACAGCGCCGCATATAAATAGTTCCTGTAACACAAAGACCAAGATTCCTTGCGAATAGAAATAAGTGAAGAAGAGGATGCCGTGTACAAGCAAACCAATTCCCTGTTCAAACGAGGTACTGTGACGACAGTGTGTAAGATATGCTTTGACATGCGCGTAACATTTCCAGCCATGGGAAACACTTCAAACAATTCGCCGACATGACAATAATGTAGATTTGACAACTAGGAAAACACTATCACTGGTCCAGCCAACTATCGTAAGTTGCAATAAAATTACTCAGGTCACGCAAAAGCAAACTAACACTATAGGGCTATTTATAGCAGCAGACCTGCAGCCTTATTCGGTGGTGAAAAACGCTGGATTCAAATATTTTAATTAGTGTACTTGAGTCACACTACAATACGGCCAACATCTTAAAGTAAAAGTGTTGCTCTCCATGAAGACGTTAAAGAAAATGTTTTGGGGGGGTCTGAGCAATGCTGAGTTAGTTGCCTTAACTACAGCTGGCTGTACGTTAATAGCAACTGAGAGTTACATGACCGTTACAGCACATAACTGGGGGATTGAAACATCACATCTCTAGCTGCGTTTCCATTACAGTTTTTCACAAAAATAAAAGCGATATTGTACTATTTTGATAAAGTACAATTTTGACTTGTTGGTGCTTCCATTGAAGAGCGTTTCGATTCTGAGGCGCAATTCTTATAATGTCCCGTCTCGCAAGATCTCGCAGTTCTGTCGGAGATGCTCATGATGTTTACGGAAGACGGACGCCCGGAGATGGCAAGATTACTTTAAAAACATATCTCTCCCCTCACTGGACGGGTTCGGGCATTTAGTGTTGGTGTTGTGTGTTTGTGCGCTTATAACTTGTGTTATGGTGCGGATGGATAGAACGGATTTCAACGATGACGTATGTCGCTTGATTGCTCGTTCTCCGGGGGAAGGGCCATTTCTCATGCAACAATATGGAACGTGCATGGAACGGTGGCCTTGGCTCCATAGCTAAATCAGTTTGTCCTTAAAAAGACTTGTTATCCCCTCGGGAGGCATTCCGACACGAAAGTGAGTGGCCCCCTACTTCCTCTGTGACAGGGCGCGGGTCACATGACTACAGGAAATGCGCAAAAAGTGTTTCCATGACACTTTTGCGAAATACTTCTATTTCGACACATCTCAAAAACCACCTCATTAGAGTGTAAAAACTTTTTTGCGATATTTGATATTTTTTCGAAAATCATGCATGCATGTTTTCATTACCAGCTTGCTTTTGCGCAAAACTGAGGGTAAAGGAAACGCACCATATGAATCAAGTGAGTCCAAAATATTAAGGGAAGTGCTACTAGAATGGAACTGGACAGACCACAATACAACCATACCTGTAACCACAGATAATGTCAAAAACATTGTCAATGCCTTAATGCAGCCGGATTGGTAAATAATAGATTATTTAAATTTGACTATCAGTGCCACAAGAATAATGGAAATTGCCTCATTTGTTTGCAGCCCATCTTTTGAGATGGTAAATGGACTGAACTTATGTAATGATATTTACTACACAAAATATAATGAATAAAACCAATCATCATAGACTTGACTAGTCTAAAAATGACATTGGCCTCTGTGCTGTAAGCAAAAGCAACAAAAAGCGGGGGGGGAAAAAATCGAGAATTGAATCGAATCGTGACCCTAAAATCAAAAGGCAAATCGAATCAAAGATTTGGAGAATCATGCCACCCTTAGTGTCACTCTACAATGATTGTTTATTTGGGAGTCGGGACAAGAAAAAACATTTTGAGAATATAGGTCTTCTATCAAACTACTTAGACTCAAGCCTTTGCGTTACATCTTTTTCTAGGAAGTGGCTTTATCTGATAAGATTGAGAAGGATAAACTCACGCACACCTTATCCCCTCAATGACAGGTGCTAAAAGCAGGAGGGGACACAGATGCATTATGTTTGACTTCATGTCATTTACAACATTTTTTTATGTTGTCATCTCTTGGCTGTGCTTATCATGGCGGCTGCAATCAGTCAACTCACTAAGAATAATCACTCAGCTGGGAATAGGAAGCACACCACCAACATTCTTTCAACGTGCTCCATTGTGTGTAAGCATTCATGAAACCTTTAAAATCAGTTTAATCATTAAAAGAAGCAATTGACACCTCTTATATCAGACTTGAAACATGAAAGGCCTTGATCACAGGGTCCAATTTGAACTGAGATCCTTCTACCAAGGTGAGCCAGGTCCAGCCCTTCCACTTCCAGCCTACTAATGAGGTCCCAGTGTGATACTTTTGAGTGAAAGCATCCAGGAGGCCAATAGTCCATAACTAATTATTACATGCTAATTACCAATTCAAAATATAGAAAAGGGACCAGTTTTGTTGGCCTGCACCTCTCTCGTGTCCTTGTTCTGTCAAAATTCTCAGCTTAATAAGGATGGTGCAATTCAAATGTTTCTTTTAAAGGCTTTACCACAACTCTAAACATACGTACAAAATATAAACATGCATAAAACAATATCTGAAAGAACTCTGAATACTCTCAAGTAAACAATCTATGTCGCTGTGCAGAGCCAGATGGAGTGAATTGTTTTTCAAGTAATGAATATGTTCATCATCCAACCTCAGTGCTGGTATTTGAAATAAAGTAAATAACAAACACTTGATAAATCCCACTGATCTAAGAACGATCCCTGATTAATATATAGCATATTGAATTTATGCTCTTGTAAAAAAAAAAAAAAAAAATGAAGCTTTGGCTGTGGAGTAAATTGGTTCGGTTCTGGTTCAGTGTGCCAGAAAATGGTACAGGGACAAACAAACAAATACAAATAACTGTTATTGCTTTAGAGATTGGGTCTGGTCGGTCCGGCAAACTGAAGGTAGCAACAAGTTTTGGTTCAGTGCACAGCTTTGCTGAAAACGTGGCAGAGGAAGATGAACCTCAAATTGCTGAGACCAAATGCAAGTATACACATGGCACCAATGTGATTATGGTTTAGGGTAAAGACCCATGTCTCTCTCATTTGTATTTGTCTTATCAACATATGTAAACTTCCAGATTTAGCTTTGTTTTGTTTTGGTCAACTAAGCAGTCATTAGACTTGTTAGCTATGGATGGTGGTGCAGAGAAAGGACATGATACACGTATAAAGGTTAAATCTTCCAATGATCATTGGAATTGGGTCATTCGCAATGCACGAAAATATGACGGTATTAAAATGAGAGCTGTAAAATGACCTTTAAAAAAAAAATGGGGTAAATAAAATCAGAATTTTTTTTATCCATGGAACACTATTTGAAAACAAAATATAGATTTTTTAGTACAGAAGAAACATAAATCATGTTACGTTTAAATAAATAAATGTTAACATTCTTCTTCTGTTAATTATTCTTAGTAAATCACAGTGTGCCAGCACTGGTGAGTTAATTTTAGAGTGGACAAGTAGGCTACTCATATTGTCCTTGGGGGTAATGAGTACTCGCTGGCAACTACACTGTAAATTCTGTAGAGTAAATTTGACTCTATTTAGAGTGGGACCAAATAGACTCACTTTTAGAGTAACATTTACACTTGGAAGAGAGTAAAATAAAGAATTGGGGAAAAAAGTAAATAAAAGTCACTCAAGGCGGAGTAACGAACTCACAACCTTCAGCTTGTGAGACAGCTGAGCTGCTCCCTGAGCAACGCAGCTCATGCTGTGTGTTAGTATATCACTTATGACAGCTGGAATCTTCAAGAGACCAAAAACAATGTCTATGGTCTCTTGGAGATAAGCAACCAGTAGGAGGGGCATAGCTCAGGTGGTAATGTGGCAGTCTCCCAAGTTGAAGGTCGTGAGTTTGTTACTCAAACCTTGAGTGGCTTTTATTTATTTTTTTCAATTCTTTATTTTACTCTCTTCCTGGTGTAAATCTTAGCCTAATCTAAAACAGAGTTTATTTGGTCCCTATCTAAATAGAGTCAAATTTACTCTTCAGAGTTTACCGTGAATTTATTAATTTTTTTAAGGCAAACTGACATTTATCAGAGCAAAAAGCCATCTGTGTTAGCAGTATCTCGTCTTTTCCCTTCTGTTACGCGCTAAGAAAGAAAAAAGTTATTTGGAGGCAACTAACTTCGAAGAGGCTTTTACTTAACTCTGCAAGCAGACAGTCATATTGTGCCCTGCTTAGACGTCACCTCAAAAAAGAAGAGCTCATTACCGGTAACAGCCAATATTACCGATTATTGAAACCTTGACTTTTTAAAACCACGGTAAACTGTCAAACTCGTAATCGGTCTATGCCTACTACAAGGCAAACAAGGTTCACACTATGCAATGAAATTATTTTGCTTGCTTACCTCCATAATGAAAAGTATAGTAACTGTACTGAAAAAGAAACAAAGACACTACACAGTGCATTTGAACAGTTGCATCTGTTAGAATCACAGATAAGGAAAACACTGTTTGTGAGCCGCATTCATGTGACCTGATGCTGCAGTAGCACCTCCATGAGGGGATTAATGTAAACAGTGATTTTGAGGATAGTCAATAGGCATGTTTTGTAGTTTGTACTACCTCCAATTACTAGAGGGCAAGCATTGAAAAAAAGCAAATCTTTAGTCTGATTCTGAATCTGATTCAATAATCACTGCCAATGTCGTTATCAAGATGCAAAAATTGTGTTGAGTGTTTGTGCGAAGACTAGCGATTATGTCACCCAGCATTTGCCGGTATTTAGTCTTTAAATTATGCACATTTTTGACAATGATTTAAAACACCGGCCCCCATGAACATCAAGAAATGTGTACATTTCGAATATTTTAAAACATTTATTCTATCTGGTTAGTTGTTAATTTACATTATGACCTTCCCCCAATGTATCATCTTAACAGACTTAGCAGAAATATATACTCATATTACTTTTTACATCACTGAAAACAGACGTCAAAGATGTTTGTTTTTTTGCTTGCTGCCAACAATGAAATAATGCATGTGTACCCGTCTCACTCATCACTGTAAAACAAATAAAAATAAATAGGAAGTGATAGTTACTTGAAAAAAGTTTTTTCACTCAGAAATTCTAAGTAGATTTTACAATGAGAGTATTGAGTACATTTTAAAATTAATTTTCAAAAGGTTACTCTTACACTTTTTGAGGGACACACTCATGACTCAAGCTTGGGAGATAGCCATTCTACCTGCTGCTGCTGTGTCCAAAATGAGACCAAAATGCTCTTTGAGGTACGAGGATCCCACCTGACACCAGCAATTTACTAACACACAGCAGGAGCGACATTGCTCAGGTGGTAGAGTGGATGTTCCCCAACCTGAATATTGTCGGTATGTTCCTCATATGTATGTTCCCTAACTTTTTTTTCTCTTTTTTTTTTTTTTAATAAACTAGACAAATGTACTCAAAACTCTCCTTGTAAAATGTATGCAGAATTTCTGAGTGAAAAAACTTCACTAGGTCTTTTCAAGTATATTTTTTTACAGTATAGTGCTAACATGAAAGTGTATATTTGCTTTTCCCCTTTTCTGTTAAGTGATGAGCTCATAGAAAACTTTCCATATGTATGTTCTTCTCAGTGGACGACATTAGGACCCGTAGCTGCCAATGAAAGGTGCCTGAATAAATGAGAAACAAATAAACTGGAGAAAAAAAGGGATTAATGTATACTTCAGGATGTATGTGAATTAATAATAATGCATTAGATTTATATAGCACTTTTAAGTACACTCAAAGACTTTTCACAATGGGTACATTATTAATACACTCACACATTCACACTGTGCTGGCCCTGCGGCAGACTGACGAAAGTGTGGCTGCCAGTGTGCGCCTACGGCCTTTCCGACCACCACCAAACATTGGCATCTGCTATACACCAATGTGAGTGGCAATAATGTGAGTGAAGTGTCTTGCCCAAAGACACGACGACACATGACTTGGAGAGAGCTGAGTTTAAACAACAGACCCTCCGGTTACTAATCAACCGGCTCTACCTCCTGAGCCACGGCCGCCACAAATGTTTCTATCATAGTGTTCCTGGACGCCATGTAAAGCCACAGATAACGAACAGTAACTGCTGAGAAAATATTGACTAGTCAATTTGGAGAAACAGCATAATTTGAACCCAGAGGCTAAAAATCATCCATCACCCTTCGCTGCTTCCAATGCAGACATAAAAAATGCAAACATGTGGATTGATCTTGGTGATTATTTAATGGATTTTTTTCCAGAACCGAAATAGTAGCTATAATTTCTCTACTGTTTCTCTACTGGTTGGCTTGTATGTCAGGTGCACCCAACATTCTAAACATTTGCTTGAAGGTCTTTTTACATGCACTTGAGGAAATCACTCCAAGGGATCAAAGGATACAAACATTAACTCAGTGCTTGTGATGTAATGTTTTGTCAAACTACATTAATGCTTGATTGTATCCAAAACATATGCAGAAAATGTCCACATCTAACACTTTTGCTCTACATTAGTTTAATATTTCCCAAACTCAACAGCAGAAAACCGCACTCTTCCGAGCCTTATAATGAATGGGTCACATGTAAAATCAAATTTAGCAAATGGAGCACAAGGGGCGATTATGCGAGCAATATTTTTTAGATGGAATGATTTCCTTTAGAAATCAGATGATTGATTATTCCAGTTAATGGGTGGTGTGTTTGTGCTGCTGATTGACAGCAAACCACAATTTGCAGCACTAAATCTAGCCAAGGACAGACCAAAAGCTTGAAATTAATAATGATCTTGAATCCAGCCAACTATGCGTTATTTAGACGTAAAAATAAAAAAAAAGTTAATTAACCTCGCAGATGACAACATTCCATGTAGGAAAGACAAGAGCTATCTAAAATTGATAGAAATGTTTTTCTAATGTTTATTTTACTTCTGCTTAAGTGATTTAAATTATGTGTTCTTTGAACATTTTTTTGTCCTTTCCCCAAGATGCTTCTTTCGAAAGAAAGAAAGAAAGAAAAATGAAAGAAAGAAAGAAAGAAAAAATTAAGCAAAATACACACAAAGATGCTGGTTGCAACGTACAAATACGGTTGGAGAATCCAGGTCCACAAAGTAAAAATTCCAAAACTGTTTGGGTTTAGCCACAGGTGCTTCTAGTCAACAGGTGGAGACGTGCTCGTTTGCGAATATGAATATGTGAGAGATTACATTTCATGAAAAAATGTTGTGAAGTGATCCACAAGGTCAATTTCAAGATCAACTAAAACAAAAGATCAAAAAGTTACTATGAAATGCACCAATCTTTTAAATAACTGTAGATTTGGAATCCTTGTTGACTTCCGTTTTCAGCAATATCTGTTTTGTTAAGATTGACTCTGTAGTACCTGCGAAATAAGATTTCAAAAAAGGTGGCCACGTCTCTTTTTCACAAAAATGCTAAAAACTAAAACTGCTACAATTTTCATAGAGAGCAAAAAAGCTTCACTAATCTGAGTATCGTTAACGGAGAGCAGGCAAGTAGTAAAGATGGCGAAGCTGTGCTAATTGCTAATCACTAAGCTATCGAAATGCAATCGCAAATCCCCAAAATAAGTGTTTTTGTGGCAACAGTACACTAGTCACAGTAAGCGACTTTAAACAGCAATATATATTAGGCAGCGTGATAAACAACTCAAGTAAAAATGAGCCGTGAGGAACGAGACACAGTCACGCCGGAAACATGAAGTCTGAAGGAACGTCTCCGCATACTTCAGCTTAGAGGAGTGTATTACAGTAACATAATAAATATAGTAAAGTGTATAAACCTTTATTATTAGTCACACTTTGGAGGAATTTTCATTGCTTCAGCAACAATATTGATAAAAGAAATTTAGGGTAAAAAAAAAAGCCATAAAACACTAGCATCTCCAATAGCATATCCAATCCAATGAATCCGCAATGTTATTTGTCATTTGAATGCTGAGTGTTAATTTTGATGTTTGAGACCTGATTAATTTAATTTAATTTTTTACTATGATTGAAAACAGACTATGTAAAGGCTAAATAATCCATGGTCACAGATATTTGAATGAATTATAGAAAACTAAACTGAAAACTCTTTTTCTCTTTTTTTAACATGTCCGCTGTTTGTTTGTTTGTTTGTTTTTTGCACCAAGTAGTGCTAACTTGGAATTCTGAATTGAGATTTGCATGATAAATACTATCCTAATTAAGATTTGTTTCATCTCTGTTATTTATTTTTATGGATTTAGCTTCTCTAATGAATTATATAATTAAAACTATCCAGAAAATTATATTTTATTAAATTGTTATTACTTTAAAATATTTTTTTTTATATGAATTCTATATCGTTACATATACTGTTACCATGAAGGGATGCAATTGATACCATGATATGAATTTTGGGCCATATCGCCAAGCCCTACGTGGAATTACCCAGCAGTTTAGCATTAAAAAGAATGATATGCATTCTTGTCTGACATGTGAAAAGTACAGTTTGCCAATTAGGGCTCGACCAATTAATCGGCCGCCGATTATAACCAACTGATTATTGGCCTTCAAACATCGGCCAATAAGTTAACACACATTTCCACATGGCATGGAATGAAATATCCCAGGTTAGCCCAGTAAGTCCCAAGACTTGTGAAAATATCACAAGATTAAAAATATATATATATGAAAAAGAAAAGCTTAATTGGTCAATGATTTTATTATTGAAACATAAATCTATACAATAACCTAAAAAATTTGGGTAAGGTCATATTATGGACCTAGGTACCATTATGGACCCCCTCCGTGAGTCATCACCTTATCGTGGTGGAGGGGTTTGCGTGTCCCAAGGAGCCTGGGAGCTATGTTGTCCAGGGCTTCATGCCCCTGGTAGGACCACCCAAGGCAAACAGGTCCTAGGTGAGGGACCAGACAAAGCATGGCTCAAACGACCCCAATGATGAATACAAACCTTGGATCTTCGTTTCCCTTGCCCGGACGCGGGTCACCGGGGCCCCCCTCTGGAGCTAGGCCTGGAGGTGGGGCTCGAAGGCGAGCGTCTGGTGGCCGGGCCTATACCTATGGGGACCGGCCGGGCACCCTTCCCATGGGCTCACCACCGGTGGAAGGGGCCAAAGGGGTCGGGTGGCAGTGAGTTGGGTGGCAGCCAAAGGCGGGGGCCTTGGCGGTCTGACCCCCAGCTACTGAAGCTAGCTCTGGGGACATGGAATGTCACCTCTCTGACAGGGAAGGAGCTCGAGCTGATGTGCGAGGCTGAGAAGTTCCGACTAGATATAGTCGGACTCACCTCCACACACGGCTTGGGTTCTGGTACCAATCCTCTCGAGAGGGGCTGGACCCTCTTCCACTCTGGAGTTGCCCACGGTGAGAGGCGCAGAGCAGGTGTGGGCATACTCATTGCCCCCCAGCTAGCCGCCTGTACGTTGGGGTTTACCCCGGTGAATGAGAGGGTAGCCTCCCTCCGCCTTCGGGTGGGGGGACGGGTCATGACTGTTGTTTGTGCTTATGCACCGAACAGCAGCTCAGAGTACCCACCCTTTCTGGAGTCCTTGGAGGGTGTGCTGGAGAGCGCACCCCCTGGGGACTCCCTCGTTCTACTGGGGGACTTCAACGCTCACGTGGGTAATGACAGTGAGACCTGGAGGGGCGTGATTGGGAGGAATGGCCCCCCCGATCGAAACCCGAGTGGTGTTTTGTTATTGGACTTCTGTGCTCGCCACGGACTGTCCATAACGAACACCATGTTCAAGCACAAGAGTGTCCATATGTGCACCTGGCACCAGGACACCCTAGGCCGTAGTTCGATGATCGACTTTGTAGTCGTGTCATCGGACTTGCGGCCGTATGTGTTGGACACTCGGGTTAAGAGAGGGGCGGAGCTGTCAACTGATCACCACCTGGTGGTGTGTTGGCTCCGATGGCGGGGTAAGATGCCGGTCCGACCAGGCAGGCCCAAACGTACTGTGAGGGTCTGCTGGGAACGCCTGGCAGAACCCCCTGTCAGAAAGAGTTTCAACGCCCATCTCCGGCAGAGCTTCTCCATTGTCCCGGGGGAGGCGGGGGACATTGAGTCCGAGTGGACCATGTTCCGCGCTTCAATTGTTGAGGCGGCCGATCGGAGCTGTGGCCGTAAGGTGGTTGGTGCCTGTCGTGGCGGCAATCCTCGAACCCGGTGGTGGACACCAGCGGTAAGGGATGCCGTCAAGCTGAAGAAGGAGTCCTATCGGGCCTTTTTGGCCTGTGGGACTCCGGAGGCTGCTGACGGGTACCGGCTGGCCAAGCGGAATGCGGCATTGGCGGTCGCTGAGGCAAAAACTCGGACATGGGAAGAGTTCGGTGAGGCCATGGAAAACGACTTCCGGACGGGTTCGAGGAAATTCTGGTCCACCATACGACGTCTCAGGAGAGGAAAGCAGTGCACCGTTAACACTGTGTATAGTGGAGACGGGGTGCTGTTGACCTCGACTCGGAACGTCGTGAACCGGTGGGGAGAGTACTTCGAAGACCTCCTCAATTCCACCAACACGCCTTCCTTTGAGGAAGCAGGATCTGGGGACTCTGAGGTGGGCTCCCCTATCTCTGGGGTCGAAGTCGCCGAGGTGGTTGGAAAGCTTCTCGGTGGCAGGGCCTCGGGGGTGGATGAGATCTGCCTGGAGTTCCTAAAGGCTCTGGATGTTGTGGGGCTGTCGTGGTTGACACGTCTCTGCAGCATCGCGTGGACATCGGGGACGGTGCCTCTGGATTGGCAGACCGGGGTGGTGGTTCCCCGGAGGGTGTGTTCCAACTTTAGAGGGATCACACTCCTCAGCCTCCCAGGTAAGGTCTATTCAGGGGTTCTGGAGAGGAGGGTCCGCCGGGAGGTCGAATCTCGGATCCAGGAGGAGCAGTGTGGTTTTCGTCCCGGCCGTGGAACAGTAGACCAGCTCTACACCCTCAGCAGGGTCCTCGAGGGTGCGTGGGAATTCGCCCAACCAGTCCACATGTGCTTTGCGGACTTGGAGAAGGCGTTTGACCGTGTCCCTCGGGGAGTTCTGTGGGGGGTGCTTCGGGAGTATGGGTTACCGAGCCCCCTGATACGGGCTATTCGGTCCCTGTACGACCAATGTCAGAGTCTGGTCCGCATTGCCGGCAGTAAGTCGAATTTGTTTCCTGTGAGGGTTGGACTCCGCCAAGGTTGCCCTTTGTCACCGATTGTGTTCATAACTTTTATGGACAGAATTTCTAGGCGTAGCCGAGGCGTTGAGGGGGTCCAGTTTGGTGGCCTCAGCATTGCATCTCTGCTTTTTGCAGATGATGTGGTGCTGTTGGCTTCTTCAAGCCGTGACCTCCAGCTCTCACTGGAGCGGTTCGCAGCCGAGTGTGAAGCGGTTGGGATGAGGATCAGCACCTCCAAATCCGAGACCATGGTCCTCAGTCGGAAAAGGGTGGGGTGTCCTCTCCGGGTCGGGGAGGAGGTCCTGCCCCAAGTGGAGGAGTTCAAGTGTCTTGGGGTCTTGTTCACGAGTGAGGGTAGGTTAGAGCGGGAGATCGACAGGCGGATCGGTGCAGCGTCTGCAGTGATGCGGACGCTGTATCGGTCTGTTGTGGTGAAGAAGGAGCTGAGCCGAAAGGCAAAGCTCTCGATTTACCGGTCGATCTACGTTCCTGCCCTCACCTATGGTCACGAGCTGTGGGTCGTGACCGAAAGAACAAGATCCCGGATACAAGCGGCCGTAATGAGCGTCGAGTCGCTGCTCCTCCACGTTGAGAGAAACCAGTTGAGGTGGCTCGGGCATCTGGTTCGGATGCCTCCTGGACGCCTCCCTGGGGAGGTGTTCCGGGCATGTCCTACCGGCAGGAGGCCCCGGGGACGACCCAGGACACACTGGAGACACTATGTCTCTCGGCTGTCCTGGGAACGCCTTGGGGTCCCGTCGGATGAGCTGTCTGAAGTGGCTGGGGAGAGGGAAGTCTGGGCTTCCCTGCTAAAGCTGCTGCCCCCGCGACCCGACCCCAGATAAGCGGAAGAAGACGGACGGACGGATATTATGGACTTGTCATTCAAAGCAGAGAATCTTAATAGCGAAAGTTTGTGCGTAAGTGACACCCATTGAAAAAGAATTGAGGAGGTTGATGAGGGGTAATTTTATGCAATCGACAGATTAATCGGTAATCTGTATTTTTTTTGCCAAAAATCGTTATCGGTATCTTTACCAAAAAATGCATATCGTCGGGCCCTATGCTTGACAGTTCTCAGAAGTATTTTCAGTCTGGCAGGAGACAGCAATCAACATTGTTGAAAAATGTCTCGTTCGAGTTGTGGATAGATTCCAACAGTGGGTTGTGTGTTCATATAGTTGAGTACATAATACCATGCCATGACATTTAGTTTGCATGATATAATTTGTATATGTTGTAATTTACCCAAGACATTCTATATAGTTTTTTTTTTATTCATTACAAGCAGGTTATTGGTTACTGTTGCCAATTTATCTTTGATGCTACATTTAATGACTTTTTAAACCCATCTTGTTGTAAAAAAAATCCCACAAAAAGCCAACATTTAGTTATAGAACACTACCTATCAATATCTGTTCCTAAAAGACAATGCAAGAGTTACACAAGATAAAAAGCATTTCCTATAGCGTGTGTCATTAATCCCCCCGTTTGCAGTATAATTTGATGAAGAAGCGAAACCAGATCACTTTGAACTGTCCAAATTCAATAGACGATGCAAGAAACACATACCACCTGCTGACCTCAACATAAATGATGAAATCTGTAATATTAACTCTTTGGTTTGAACAGCAATTGATGGATAAGGGTAGCACATGCTCCTGAGTCAGTGCCTTTCAAGTAATAATCTGCTAGTGCAGTTTATTCTGACACCCATGTCACCATTGCCCCCCACTTCCGCCCATCACCAGCAGTGGTTTGCCGTCGCATCTGTACAGATAAATTGGGAGACTTGGGATATTTTCAAGCCAATACTGCTTTGAAGTGTTGCTGGAAAAAAAAGTACCAAATTGGAGGCGTCATCTCAGTGGAAAATGTTATGCTAATCTAGGAAATGTTAATTAGGCCCAAAGGGTTAATTTCTTCTGCTCCATCAACTCTTTTTAATCCGTCTCACTGAAAATTCTTCCAACAAATACTCAGAAATAATCAGTGTTTCGAAATTTGAAACATTACTTTGCTTCCATGTATCTTATTTGACTAATCCTTCTTCTTTGAAATGTAATTGCTACAATCCTGCAGACAAGGAGCTCATTCATTATACCATAAAATAACACAATCATCTTAAATTTATCATTAAAAAGTAAATGATCGTCCAGCATGACTTTCTGGGTCTTTCAAAATGTATTATTTGTTTTTACATTCTATATATTTCTACAACAATGAAACCCAGCACATTGTTACATTAACATATGTACATCAACTGTATTGCAGGCTTTTTTCCTGCTGAGATTAAGCAAACAGTATTAATAACTCTTTCCATGCATATTGAAGGATGGACTGTCAATTCAGCATTTTTTTACTTCTCAGTCAAATAATTAATTCAAATCTTGGAATGTTACGATTTTTTTTATTTATTTAAATTGTTTCACAACTTTCTTGAGTGAAACCAAAAATAATTGTATTTGGACAGAATCATTATTCCTACAAGCTTGTGCGTTCATATGCACATTTACCACAAAGCCAGTGTTTCCTTGCATACAGTATAACTAGCAGTGTTTCTGCATGCCTTGACGATTGATGGCCAGTGTCCAAACACATAACCACTGTTTAAGATGCAGAAAGCAATGTATTCATCTCAACATCGATGCTTTCTGATAAACGTTGTCCTGAAGTGCAGGTAAAGGATATGCATTGGCCTAACGTGAATATGTGACACTTTGAAATGGTATGCACTACCGCAGGAAGTAATGAATTCCGCAGTATGTGCTTAAATGCAAAGGTCGATCAAAAGAGAAAAAAATAATCGCAAGGTTGCTCTAAAAGTAAAAGTGACTTAACCACGTCAAGGTGATGCTCGCCATGATTAATTTTCCAAAGTTTTTTTAAATTTTTTTTACACAGCTGTCACCTGAAACTTTTTTTTTTTTTTTTTTTTTTCCCCAGCTGTCACCTGAAACTATCACCAAAGTCAGAACATTCTTGGGATTGCAGTATTATCTGAGCTAAGCTTGCAAGGTTACTGGATTTGCATAAAATCAATATGAATCCATACTGCCAAAATGTTGGTTGAAAGCATGTTGTGGTTCATTCAAAAAGGCCCAAACATAGCGGGAGCAAAGGATAGCGAGAGCAAAGGAATGCTCCAATTAGCAATGCACACATAGAGAGACGCATGCGCGAGATGCTGTGATTATCGCGAGACCTACAGCGAGACCGGGAAACCCCAACATGGCAGCGCCCTGCTGCTAAGATAGAACTAGCTCTATTATGCTAAACTAATTTGAGTTTAACCATCATATATCTTGGCTTTTCTCTTTTCTCTTTCATCCGACAGATTTGGAATACCACCCAACGTGGAGGACCTCGAACGCTTCATTGACGGTTATTTTTACAACTGCGCGATGGAGGACTCTTCCGTCGAGAAACCGTCGAAGAAACCCTCTAAAAAGAGAAAGAATGACTCAGCGACGGACACGGACGACCTAACCACTACGGAGGTCTCGGTCAGTATGCTGGAGTCCATAAATAAAAAATTAGAGGTCCTCTCCCTAATCTGCAAGGACGTCAAAGGATTAAAGGTAAATATGGAATTCTTCAGCCAACAAGTAAGTGATCTCCAACGCGACAATGCCGAGATACACTCTACACTCGTGACTGTTTCAGCCGAGTTAGAAACCATTAAAAAGGAAAATAAAATGCTAAAAGAAACTATTCTGGATGTTCAATCTCGTAGCATGCAGGATAATTTAATATTCTTAGGTATATCCGAGAATACCTCTGACAATCCAGAGGTTGAGATCAAAAAATTTATGACGACGTCGTTAAAAATTCCTCAGGAGACGGTAAATAACATCTCCTTTCACCGGGTACATCGGCTTGGAGCTCCTAGGGGCAACAGACCCCGTCCTATTATCGCCAAATTTGAGCATTTTAAACAGAAAGTATTTGTTAAAAGTAAAGGACGGGAGCTTAAAGGGACCTCATTTGGAATGAATGACCAATTCCCTAGAGAGATTAATGAGCGAAAGGTACTGTTTCCTATAATGAAACAAAATAGGCAGGAGGGTAAACGGACTATGATGTTCGTTGATAAACTATACATCGATGGCCAACTATTCCGGAACCCCAACTCCACTCCCTGGCTGTTCTAATTGGCATTGATGGAACTAAACTTTGTTTGATTATTAGATGTATACATATACATATACATATACTGTATATGTGGTTATAAAACCTAAAATATGAATACTCATTATGTTTAGGCTATATTATAAATATAACAATAATACATAACTATATCTAAAAGTAGATTTAAACAAAAAAAATCTCGCTTGGGTTACCAGTTACTGGTGTATTTTAATGTTGTTTAATTCCCCACTAACTTCCTTCACTTTCACATCCCTACCCGTTTTTTCACTGTTATATTTACTTACACATTTCCTCATATTTTACACAAATTATATAAATCACCTAACTACTTTGATTCTATCCTATAACATGCCAGTATTAACAAATGGCCTATGCAGATATATACACAGGACTGAGCTATATTGTTTGTATGCATAAATTAGTTCTGGTTTCCTGGAATGTTTGTGGCGCTCGCTCACAGGCAAAAAGAATAAAAACTTTAGACCATCTCTTAAAATTAAAAGCAGATATTTGCCTCCTGCAAGAAACCCACCTACAAAATTCTGAAGAAAAATTACTTATTGATAAGAATTTTAGCCAAGCATACTCTGCCCCTTATAACAGCAGACAAAGAGGAGTCTGTATACTCATACATAAGAATTTACTCTTTACTCTAAATAATACAATAACAGACCCAGAGGGCCGATACATTATTATTCAGGTAACTATATTTAATAAAATATATACACATACCTGCCAACTTTTGAAAGTGAAAAAGCCTAGTAGCTAGGGTCCAGGGGCCGCATGTCGACGTCCGGTGGGGGGTTCAGGGGGGTGAAGCCCCCCTGAAGCCAAAGGATTTTTAGCATTTTCAGGGCTTAAAATGCAGCTAAGAAGTAACAAATTTTACATTTTTTTCACAATCACAACCTCATGTTTACTGTCAATTTACCTTAACTGTACTGATGGAAATAATCAAAAGAAAGTTCTTTAAAGCTCAACAATTTATTTAATATAACAAAGTCATAGAAAACCCTCATAAATGAATGATATCCAAATGTTCTCCATGTTATACAAGCTACAGCCTAAGCATTATTTGTTCTCCATTGTGCATCGTTTTGATTTTTTCAACTGGTCTTTCGAATGGGTCACACTGTGGCACTTGTATCCAGATGATGTCATCATCATTTTCCTCGTCATCAGGCTGCCAAGCACTTTGGTCGATAGACTTGCCCGGAACTCCGTCTTGTTCTTGTTGACATGACTGAAGATCCGTTCACAGTCTGCGTTGCTGTGATAAATCACCAACACAGACTTGGCCACTTTGAAGAGGGCTCCAAACTTGGCCTTGCCAGTGGCTGGGTCCTTGAGTTTAGAGAGCTCGTTCCACGCTGTGTCCACTCGCTCAGCTTCTGTGACGGCAGGGGTGAGTGGATCGCACTGGTATACGAGGAACTCCTCTTCCGGACTCCTCTTGTCATCCTTGGTCAGGAGGTGAGGGTACCTCTCAGCAAAGAATCTCACCTGGCGGAACTTGCAGTCCTGCCTGTAGCTGATATCCAGAATCCGGGCATTCACCAGAACTTCATCCCCAAAGGGAAATGCCCTGATCATGTAGCTGCATGTGCTGCTGTAGAATGCCCTGACACTGGAAAAGAAAGTGGTGAGGTCACATTCCTTTGCATGTTCAGCCACATAGTCCCTGCAGTTGGTTCCGATGAAGAGATCCTCGTCGTCCTTCTGGTTGGCCCGGTCCTTAAAGTTCACCTTTGTGATGTCACTGGCAGCGATGATGACCTATGGCTTCATTAAGCGCATGATGAGCTTCCTGAACTGAGTCGAGAGCACATGGTGCAAGAGATGCACGCAGGGTTCATCTTTTTGGAGGAAGGTGTTGGTCTCGTTGAAGATTGGCAAGACTGCCATCAAGAAATGGGCATACAACAAAGTGTTCTTGTCACTCATCTTGGTGAGGATAAGGCTGGCTTTGCTGCTGCTGGTTTTGGTGTCATCTTCTTTCTTCTTCTCCTTCACCTTCTTAGACTTGTCCGCCATTTCCTTCTCCTTGAACATGTACCTGGCCAAGTCGAAGGTCTTGGAGGAGTCTGCTTTCTCATCTGTTGCCTGAGGAGCGGCCGTGTCAAGCTTCCTTTTCTTCTCCTCCGACTTCTTCACATCAGGAGTGTAGGGCCTCTTTCTTCCTCTGCTGGATGGCATGCTGGACTTCTTCTCATGACCCACCTCCGCCTCAAAGAACTTGATGAGAGCCGTCCACTGCTGAAGGAGTCGGTCCAAGCAATGCTCCAGGGACAGCCATCTTGTTGACACATGCTTCAGGATCTTGGCCTTGGGTAGACCTTCCTCTTCTTGGAACTGTCGGAGTGCCTGCTTGCGTTTGCTGCTCTTCTCCAAGTAGTAGAACACGTCCACAAGCAGATCATCTAGCTTCACTGGCAATTGCTTCGCCCCTCTCTGAACAGCCAAGTGGATGAGATGACAGGAACAACCTGCAAATTAATTGCAAAAATTGAAAAGAAACTATGGAAAATTGTATTTTCAAGTGATATATTTGATACCATAAATTAATCAGCTTGCAGCGTTTTCGTAATAGGCACATAGATAAGAAATAATAATAATTTTGAATAAATTGCATAGTCAATTACCTGCGATGTATGCTGACGGAGATTTTTCTGTGATGAAGGACGCGACTCCTTTCTTGGATCCAAGCATAACAGCGGCGTTGTCGGCAGCAAAACACACTAAATTATCCCAGGGAATGTTGTTCGAGTTCATTTCTTTTTCAATAATCTTAAAAATGTTCTCGCCCGTCGATGCCGTGTTGCATTCTCTCAACGAAAGAAGCACTGACAGAACTTTTCCTGTTTGGTTATCGAAGTATCGTACACAAATTGGATAAAGTTTTACATCGTCGTAGTCTGTACTTCCATCAGTAGACATGCTAAAAGGCGAAGATTTGATGACATCGACGATGCTTTGTGATGATTCTTCACCAAGGCACTGAATGATGTTCGAAGTTTTCGTTCTCCCACAACCATATTTTTTAGCGATCTTAGAATCGGGAAACATTCTCCTGAAAAGCGGTCCCATGTGGTCGGCCATAGCGATTGGAACACCATGTTCAATGATCGCTTCAGTAAATAACACTTCGGCATTTATGACGTCCAAAGAATCGGTTGGGGCGACAAAAAAAGTGGAGATTTTGCCGCTGGAATTACTGTCATTGGCATTTGATTTGTGTTTTTTCGTTCCCACGTGGTCATTAACGTCGCTAATTCCTCCATGACCCACAGAAAAGTCTTGTCTACACAGTGTGCAGTTCGCATAATTTTCACCTTTTCTCGATCTGATGATTACTCCAGGGAAAGCTTTGGAATATTCTTCACGAAAGCACTGTAATTTCCGTTTCGGTTTCACAATTTTCTGCACTTTTTCTCCGGTAGATTCCATAATCTATTCAAAGCACCTATATCTCGGTTCCTTCTCGCTGCCGATTAAACAATTGCAGTGCTCTAATTGAGCCAATTGAGCTAAAAATAAACCTCGCGCATGCGCAGACGACTGGCAGTACCGATAGCCTTTGTTTGAAATGGTACAGACGCTCCCCTACTTACGAACTTTCGAGTTACGAACAACGGTACATACGAACATGTCTGCGCGTACAGTACATGTCGAAAAATGTCCGTAAAGAGATGCTGTAAGTTAAGATTTTGTATTGCGCGTAGTGCTTCTTTCCGCCGCTAATACCGCCGCTTGGCGCTGTGAGAGCTCATTGGAGGCTCTGCAACGTGTCGAGGAGGAGGAGGAAGAAACACTTCCCCCCGTGAAGAAATTCGAGGCGAAACTGTTGGCGGAGGGGTTTTCGCTGATAGATAAAGCCCTCGCACTCTTCGAGCAGCAAGACCCAAACATCGAACCTTGCCCAAAGGTTGCAAATCAAATAAATGATGCCACACAGTGCTACCGCGTCATTTATGAAGAAAAAAAAGGAAGCTGTGCAGTCGTCGTTGGATCGCTTCTTTCGGCCAGTTTCGAATAAATCCTCCAAGGGAGATACTCGCCAACCCGCATCTTCTTCTCCTCGACCCTCAACTTCTTCCGACGTGTTCTTCCATTAAGTGTCTCTCGTTCTCTCTCTAACATTGCACTGTACTGTACGTATTCTCTCTATTTTATTAAAAGTTTTTTTCAGTACAAACCAATGCCGTTTATTTGTATACAAGCCTTAAACATACTTATATAAACCTTCAATATACTTATATAGGCTTTAAACATAAATTATAATACAAAATATAGCGCTGAAGCAACTTACGAACGACCGCTCGGAACGGAACTCGTTCGTATGTTGGGGAGCGTCTGTACTTCGCGATCTCGTGGTGGAATGTTTTTCATTCTTTATTTACGATTTTAATTTTTTTTTTTTCAAGGGGAAAACCGTAGTTTTTGTAATGCAACCGTAACACCGTAATGGGTTCAAGAAAACCGTACTCATTACGGCAAAACCGTAGTAGTTGGCAGGTATGTATACATTTGGCAATTTATATGCCCCTAATAATGATGATTCGGCCTTTTTCCATGATTTTTTCTCTCAGCTGTTTGATTTAGCAGCGAACTCTACTATTATTATTGGAGGAGACTTTAACACAGTCTTAAATCCATTAATAGACCGTTCTAATAACACAACATGTATAAGGCGATTACAATCTACTAAAGTAATAGGGGAATATATGGATGATTTTGGCCTCGTCGACAGCTGGAGACTTAAAAACCCAAATAAGAAGGAATTTACCTTCTTTTCCGCTTCAAGAATTGATTATTTTCTTACAAATAACTCTATTGCTGATAAAACTGTTACAAAAATACATCCTATTATTATTAGCGACCATGCACCAGTCTCACTTTCCCTACAAGTTGATTATACCTTTAAACCACCACCAACATGGTGTTTTAACATCTCACTGCTAAACGATGCAGAGTTTGATAAAATTATAAGGAAAGAGTGGGCAGACTTTTTGGAAATAAATGATCTCCAGGCCGATCGCCATCTCTTCTCTGGGAAGGTGGGAAAGCAGTAATTAGAGGTAAAATTATATCATATTCATCTTATAAAAAGAAACAGGATCAAAAATTAGAAAATGACTTGGAAGATAAACAACTGACGGATGAGTACGCAATAAACCCAAATGACCAAATATGGACTGACTTATAAAATACAAAAATACAGTTAGACGATATGCTAACTAAAAAAACAGAGTTTATAATACAACAATTGAGATACAACAACTTTGAATATAATAACAAATCAAGTAAATTTCTTGCAAACCAACTTCAACGCAATCGGGAAAAATCTCTTATAACGGCTATCAAAGGGACAACTGGTGAATGTACACAATCACCAGAAGAAATTAATCAAATTTTTTATAACTATTATCGCGACCTATACTCAGAAACTAACAACCCTAATTAACTAATTAACTAATTAACCCTGAGCATATTGAGGCATTCCTCAGTAGCTTAAATATGCCTCAGTTAACTACTGAATATAAAGATATGTTAGAGGCGCCACTTACTATAAACGAGTTGTACAGTGCTCTAGATAGTATGCCTAATGGCAAGGCACCTGGCCCAGATGGTTATCCGGCTATATTTTTTAAGCACTACTGGTTAATGCTTGCTCCGCTATTCTTAAGAGTAGCAACAGAAATTAAAACTAATGGTTACATACGTCCACACATGAATACAGCAGCAATTAAACTTTTATTAAAGCCAGAAAAAGACCCCACCCTTCCATCAAGTTACCGTCCGATTTCACTAATTAACACTGATATTAAAATTATTACTAAGGCTTTCACATCTAGACTAGAAACAGTAATCTCGACAATTATTCATAGCGACCAAACAGGCTTTATTAAAGATCGTCACTCTACTAATAATATTAGGAGGCTCTTTAACCTTATTAGCATGTCACAGCGGCATGATAAGAAGGCAGTTATTATATCGTTGGATGCAGAAAAAGCTTTCGACAAAGTTAACTGGTCCTTCCTCTTTGCTGTTTTAAATAAATTTGGCTTTGGGAAATCATTTATCCACTGGGTGTCAGTATTATATGATTCTCCCAAAGCTACAGTTACTACTAATGGGATTATATCTAAGAGCTTTATTTTACAGAGAGGCACAAGACAGGGATGCCCACTATCCCCTTTATTATTTGCAATATTTATTGAGCCACTTGCAATAGCCATACGCCAGGAAAGAAGGATTCAAGGAATTCACTCTGGAGCAACAGAACATAAAATTAATCTATATGCCGATGATATTTTACTTTATTTAGAAAACCCGGCGATTTCGTTAGGGGAAGTATTTAACTTAATAACTAAATTCTCACAGTTGCCAGATTATTCTATTAACTGGACAAAATCAACACTTCTACCTATTACAGAAAATTCATGGAACCCTGCAAGCCAGGACCCACACTACTCATTTCCTATAGGTAATTTAAAATACTTAGGCATAAAAATCTCACCTAAATTAACTGATTTAATTAATTTAAACTTTTCTCCACTTCTGGATAACATTCATAGTGACTTGGAACGCTGGAATAATCTTCCTATTTCTTTAATAGGACGAATAGCCACCGTTAAAATGAAAGTTTTTTTTTTTCTCAATGATTCCATTTAAACCTACGGCTAACTGGTTCCAGTTGTTGGACTCAGCCGTTACAAAATTTTACTGGAATAAAAAAAAACCCAAAGATTAGTCTATCTACTCTTCAGAAAAGTAAATCCAAAGGTGGTCTAGAGGCACCAAATTTTATGTACTACTATATAGCTAACCAGCTACAATATATCGTTCTATGGGCACAACCCAACAGAGACACTAACTGTTGGCTGGAACTAGAACAGAAGGATTGTAATAACCTCAGACTTCTAGATTTACTCTTTATTACAACAAAAACCCAATGATTTCCGCCACCCTGACTGCTTGGTGGAAGGCATTAGAAATTATAAAAGCCCAAGTGGAGCCCTGTGGGATTTCTCCCCTATGGCATAACCCTGACTTTCGAATTAACAACCAATCGTTTTATTTAGGTGTGTGGGAGCAGAAAGGAATTACACATCTCCACCATCTCTTCTCAGATAATATGTTTATATCATATACATCCTTGCTCCAAAAATACAAAATAACAAACGGAAATTTTTTACATTATCTGCAAGTTAAAAAATATGATAAAGAAACTAATTCCAACACTTCAGGGTACGCTCCAACCGCCTGGTTTAGCTAAAGATATTACCAAGCTTTACCAACAAAAAAACTTTAAAAAATATATAAATTACTTTCATATACTGATAAAATGACAGACTTGTCTATAGCTCCGGAATCTGACTTTTGGATTCAAGTTTGCGAAAATGCATTTAAAATGACAAAACACACAAATTTACAACTTATCCAATTTAAGGCACTCACACCAGATTTTTTTCTTATCTGACATTAGCTTTTTTTTCCTGTTGTTCTAGATTGGATACATATCTGATGCTTTGCAATGCAGCAGCAGAAAGGCCATATCAGATTTTATCCGACTGCCACGTAACTGAAGTGCAGCAGTTGTCTCAATGCTAAAATGCTTTTGCTCAGAGATATAGGACACTGGAGATGTATTGCTGGGCGAGTCTTGAGAAAAGGCGATGGCAACTAATCAAATATGACATCCTGAAATATTGGATATTTGCATCTTTGAAGCCTCTCATGTCACAATCGCACAACTCTACCAACGTGGCAGCATAAACAAACACACACACTCACACACGCACTTCTGAACATAGGTAGTAGCCACTCCTCCAAAAAATGACATTGTTTAATACTCCTTTTCTACTCACTATCACTTACTCATTCCCTTGCTTTCAAGCCACAGCAACATAAAAAAAAAATCTGTACCTGTAGTACATTCATACAGAAGTATATCAGTGGTCGCATTTTAAAAAATAACAAATGAAAATAGAAACGCAAACATGACTGACAGACACGAGGGACAAACTGCCCAACCAGCGACAAAGCGGGGATGAGAGCTTGGGAGTTTACGCTGCAGACGTTCAACTTTAAGCATGGGAATATACGTATAACCAGTGGTGGGTAGCAACGAGTGAGACTTACTCCGTTACATTTACTTGAGTAACTTTTTGAAAAAATTTTACTTCTAAGAGAAGTTTTACCACACTATACTTTTTACTTTTACTTGAGTAGATGTGTGAAGAAGAAACGCTACTCTTACTCCGCTATTTTGGGCTACACTAGAGTCGTTACCCGCCGCCCCATTCATACATTAGATTTACTTTGATTTTGCCAGAGATGCCGACAGTGGTTCTACTACGACTGTGTTTTACCAATCAGACGTAGCAACAATAATCACATGACTCCCTCTCTTATACCAATCAGACGTAACAATGCAGTCACATGACCACATACACTAACTGTAGCGGCGGTCCCCGGCGGCATTTGGAAAATGGTAGCGGCAAGTCTCTCCGATGTTTAAACCGAAGAGAACAAACATTCCAACTGCCTACCGTCCTCATCATCCATCTATTACAACGTATCCCTGGCCTCATTGACAAAGTATGTCTCGCGTACACATCGTGCGAAAGAGCAGCCACATAATAATGCAGTGTCTTCTGTGTCTGCCAAAACAAACTGAGACCTCAGCATACAAAAACTCACGTCAAACCTGAAGAAACATGTTGCGGTAATTTAAACCTACTGGTAAATTCTCTTGCTGTATTTAGGCAGGTGCTTGTCTTATGTTATAGAGTCTTCAAAATGCCCTTTTTGAGAAAGTCTATTTTGTATACATTTTGTTAATAAACAAAACAGACCACTATACATGTTCTATGGAGGCATGAATTTGCAGTAGCCACTAATGTCACAAATTCTGAACGGTAAAGATAGTTTTAGTAACTTTTAAACAAATGACTCCATTATGTCAGAGCCTTGTTAGAAAATATATCAACGTTTAGCTGATTTAAGCAATGTACCAATGATAGCGTATACAAATACAAAAGCTTTAGGCTAAAAAGTGCAAGTTTTTGATTGTTCTGCTGGATGGATAATTTACAGAAATTTAGCAATCATAATATTTTCATTGCACACTTAGATTTAATACATTAATCATCACAAATCCTCCTCTAACATCTCTGGTATATACACAACTGCCATATTCAGTTGTTTCATACAGTAACTGAGGATGTTGAAATATGAGTTTGTTGTTCCCTAATGTGTTATTTTAAAAAAAATAAATAAATAAATACTCAGTAGCCAACTTGAGTATTCTTTTCAGCAAATACTACAGACCAAACAACATCGCTGGTCTAACCACAGTTTTATAAACCTTTCCTTTCATTTTAGCTGAAACTCTTCTATCACACCTAACACTTTTCTCCACCCGTTCCAGCCTGCCTGCATACGCTTCATCACTTCTTTTCCACACTGTCCATTGCTCTGGACTGTTGACCCTAAATACTTAAACTCTTCCACCTTCTTGGTTTCTTCTCCCTGTAACCTCACTCTTCCACTTGGGTCCCTCCCAATCACAAACAGATACTCCGTCTTGCTACGGCTAACCTTCATTCCCCTCCTTTCCAGGGCAAACCTCCACGCCTCTAGCTTCTCCTCCACCTGTTCCCTGTTCTCACTACAGACCACAATGTCATCTACAAACATCATAGTCCATGGAGATTCCTGTCTAACCTCATCTGTCATCCTGTCCATTACCATAGCAAACAAAAAGGGGCTCAGAGCTTATCCCTGATGTAGTCCCACTTCCACTTCTTTGACCAACAGTAGTCCAGTTTCCACCGGCACCCAGAAGGTCAACAGCACCGATGGCGGTCGTTGTTAACCCGGGCCTCGACCGATTCGATATGGAAGTCATATATTTGATCCGCATGTTTGATTTGGCCAAAGTTTTTGTCGGATGCCCTTACTGACACAACCCTGTGTATTTGCTTTTCTCAATGCAACAATTTCAACAGCATTTGCCCTTTATAAATATTCAACCATGATCAGCACCTTATATATTGATGGTGTCGACCCAAAACCTTCTATTTGAGCCTTTGGTATATTTTCACACATTGATACTATTGATCAGTCCACATTTGAATGAGCTATTTTTACAAATTACAGACCAATCTTAAGTGTTTGCTGATGCAATGTTACTGTTTGAACAAACATGCCACTTTTTTGGCCTCCTGAAATGTGGTGATTTTGAGGTACAAGGATTCCAGTCACCAGTGAAGCGGCTAATGACAAATGTTTTTATCCTCTTGGTAAGAAAATACCAATACTTACTCAGGCAAATGGAGGCAAACTCTGCATTCATAGGGCCCAAGCTTATTATTATTGCTTATTCTACCTAATTGGTAGGAATTCACAGGGTTTTTTTTCACCACCTGTCTACGCATATAAATGTTTTATCTATATGGTTATACGTCTTAATGATAGATCTAAAAATGTACTGACCACATGATAAAAAAATTAAGTGCCATTTATTCAACCAAAGAGTAATCGAGCAGTTACAAACTCAATTAGAACTCATTGCTTTTATTATTCAGGTTACTATTCATGTCTCAACTGGGGACTGGGCCAAAGCCACAGGAACATGTCAAATGGGCAGCTACTGCCATCGTTTAACTAAATGCTATTCAAATGGCACTCAAAAATTTAATATTAGAGTTGGTACATCTCTTTCTCTCTGTTAAGAAAATCACAGGCATAATGAAGCAGCCAATACACAGGAGTAATATTAGACTAATGAAAAGCTCATCCCTGCCCTGGCTGCAGTCCCATTTTCTGTGCTGCCTTGCATTTCCTATTTCACAGCACGGTGCTGCAAGATGAAATAAAGATTGCAAAACAATAAAGCAACCCCCCTGTGAGTGCGGACTTTAAGTTTAGAAAAATCCATGTAAACAATGATGACCAAAATTGAAATGCAAAGTATAATGTTCAAAATCCATCCATCCATCCATCCATCCATCTTAGGGCAAGGAGGGAAGCCCATACTTCTCTTTTATACTTATTTTCTTTATATATATATATATATATATATATATATATATAAGCAAATCGGAACAAAAAGCAAAGTCTCAGCAATGGCTTCATCCGTCACTCCCTCTTGCATTTTTTTTCTCTCTGTCAGTCTTACTCTTCCATTAAGTAGCTTTTGCTGCCTCCCCTTAATGACAGTAGAACATCATGTAATGCACTTTATTTACCTTGATAGAGGCGAGGCACAGCTTCAAACCACGGAAACTCAATCGTTGACAGCAGCAGTCAGCCAAGCCCAAAAAACAAATGTGAGACAAAACAGGATGGATTGCACTCATTCGGACACCAGGCTGGATTCAAAAGCGTATAGCAGATAGCCCAAGGCAGTGCAGCCATCAGCCGTGTTTCAAGCAAAGTTCTGCTAGATTGTGTTAATCAATTAGTCAACCTCCCAAGGAAATACTACTGAATTTATTTCCTCTCTTAAATCACCACCAGAGGATTTTAGTCTTTCAAAAGGTCACTGCTTTTCCTTTTGTGTCGTTGTGAGTATCTTTTGATTGTTGGCCAAGTTTGGCTTGCATTGGTGATATGAAAAAAATACTTGCTGTTTAGCTGCAGATTTGAACTGAAATATAATGGACCATAGGCAAATCCCCACCATCCTCATTTGACACTTGCGGGTCCGAAATGAACGTGCCAGTGCATGTCAGTGAGTGTTTTTGGAGCAATACAGGCGATAGAGGCAAAAGGGTCTACAGTCTGCAGTAGAAGGATATATTCATAATATTAAAATTTGCACACAAAAAACAGAATTAACAACTGTCGATGCTAACTCATTTTCAAGATAAGTCCAGTACAACAACGGCGTCTCTCTCTGTGTGAAAATTGTAATGTCACAAAATAATTCTCACTGTTTAATAAATGTACCAATAAAATGATTATGTGTTTTTTCTTGTTTGTAACAGAACGGTTGTTTACTCTGAGGTAACACAAAATGCTACATGAAAGATGAAAAAAAAAGGAATTCAAAGTGCCTGTTACGATGCTATGTTCACTTTGTGAAAGAGCTCCCAGTATGCAACCCAGCGTAAACTACTTACTAGGACATCAAGTTACGAAGCTAACATTAACTCATTCAAACCCCAAAACATATAAATATGTTTTCAATACTTTGTCCTTCTGCACTCCCAAAAACGTGTTCATACGTTTTTTTAATGTTTTTTTTTATGCTAGAGCATACAGAAGCCTTTGATCCAACTTCTGACCTGAAGAGGTCGCTTAAAGCAAAGGGAGTTATGACAAAAACGGACAGCATGTGGCAGCAGAGTATAAGAGATCAACCAGGGCCATGGTTCAACAAACTCTTTTTCCCAGTGTTTTCAACCTTTTTGTGAATAATGATGAAACTTAGCTATATCCGGATGCTAATTGCTGCAAAACGGAAACAGGTAGAAATATACAGACTCTAATCTTTCTTTTGGTGGGTTTTTATAGCAATAGAACACAATGTTCCATGGGCCTTGCAAAATCTGTCAAAATCCATTAAAACAGCTGGTAGCGTGAAAATGGCTGGGAGTTTATGAGTTAATAATAGTATACCCGACCTAGGTGTCGCTCTCTCTTTTTGTCACGTGAAAGCTATTAGCCATGATCGCGGTCGCAGTGGGACACACATACACTTCGCACGCTTCTCGTCCCCTGCTCCACCCCAGCCAGGTAACTGTTATGAATCCAGTGAAATTGCCGTGTTTGTTTAACCTCTATTCCAGTCATTCTTTTGTGAATTATATAGCCTGTCTCATACAGCACAAACAACTGAGCCTAAATTACCCACTTGTTTAGCTAGTTTAACACTATACCCCAAATCAATAATAGATAACGTGATGACTACCACATACAACTAATGACGGTGAAAGAAAGCTCTCTGTGGTCCGTGCATTGAATCATTGTAATTTGATTTGTGGGGATTATTTTGACTTCAAAATGTGATGAGCTGTCGTTTGTGTCTGGTTTGTATTATACTAGTAGTCACAGGCAAAAACAATTCAATACATTGTCGGTGGTCGAAGCATTTGCATTGAGTTGCATTGTGGAAACATCAGAAATGCCCGGATGTTTGAAATTGTCAACTGCCTGTGAAAAGTACCCTTTTGCCTTCTTGTAATGACAACACTCCGTGTGTTTTTTTTTCATTCTCATGCCCTTGGTCTGTTTGGTTACAATTAGTTTTAAAGCTCCGTAAGGTTAATTTTTATTGAAAAATTTAAAAACTGTTAATATTTTATTTTTCAGTGGTTTGTACTAAATCAGCAGGCATGAAGCTATTATTAGCTCAATTATTAGCTATTATGCTGTACAAACCATAACTAAGTTATTTCTTTACTACAAATCTTGCAGTCATGTTGTTAAAACTTCTATTGACAATTCTGAACATCCAGACATTTCTGATACTTCCCCAAAGCAACGCAATGCAAATGCTTCCTTTATACGGTGAAAACAAACGTCGAATTGTAATGCTTTTGCCTGTGACCATCATACAAGCCCTGCTGATTGTTATAGTAGTCAAATGCAATCTCATCACATTTTGAAATCAAAATAATCCTTACAAATCAAATTGATCAAACATTGATCCAAAGTCCAATGCTTTTCAATGAGCGGATAGATTTTGTTCACCAAACTGAACGCCATCTTGACTTGTGACGTCATCTCGGAATTGTCAATACGGTATTCCATATGTGCAAAAGTGCCCTTCTTTTCCCCCGTAGCACTTGCCCCCCAAAATGTCTGTGCACGGCACTGATAATCTTGGATCTAGAGCTAAAGTGAACGTGACAACAGCTCGCTCTGTAGTTTTCGACAGACGAAGAAAGAAGTCCAATACAGTGTTACTTTTGGCTTGTCCCCTTAGGTACACCTATGACTTATTTGTTACAAGTTTCGCACCAGATGCCCTTGCTAATGACAACACACTTCTTCTGCTTATTATTTCTTTATTTCCTTATTATCAGGACTTGAAGCAGCAGTAACTGGGTTTTGGGACACTGCCGGCAATCAAACAGCGTTAACTGTATGAAGAACAGCAGCTTGTACCACAACCAGTGCAGCATCAACTCAATAATTCTAATAATGCCTGTAAAACGACAATATATCTGTCACCTACTCATCTCTTCAAATGTTGTTCTGTTCCCAAAATATGCCTCTAAGGTATTAAGTTTCTTTTAGATTTAGTTAACACCTGTCAACGTCTGTTTATACTTAAATGACAGTAATACTGCCCACATGCTTTAGCTTTTTGTAGCTGATTAATTTGAATATACTAAATTAATTGATAATTGGATATTAATAATAAAATAATAATAATAATTATTATTATTATATCCAAAGCTGTGTGTAACCCCTGAGGCATAAACTAGTTCTTAGAGTATATAGTTAAATGTCAGAGTAACACATGAGAATTGTTATGCATTGTTTTAATGCTTTTCTAGATCTCAGTGGTGCGATGTTCACATGGTGTGCTGTTTTATTAATGTGCAGTCAATTAATAAATGTCATTGTGGCCCACTCCTATTGGGTGACAGAGAAGCACATGCTGATAATGGATGAGGATCCATCATGTCTGCCAGTGAGGATACAGTCACTTCCACCACAGTCAACAGTCACATATGGGGGCATATTCTCCCGTCAGTTTAAGTCAGAAATGCAAAACCCTCAAAATTAAATGCTGGATGTATACAAATGAAATCTGGTCTTCTATTAATGTGTGGTGGTAATTTTGCCATCAACCACCACTCCACTCATCTGAAATTTGGGACTTTTTGTTTTGGCCTATTCGGGACGTTTCTGTGTGGAGACTCAACGTTTTCCCTCCAGCCAATCACAGAGCGTAGGGTGTGCCACTGTGTGCTAACATTTCAGCAGAGACTGGAGCGAGTGACCAGTCTCAGATCAGTCATGTGTCCGGTTCGTGTAGCAAGAGAAGCTGCAGCGGTTAGGATTCCCATAACTTAGGCACCGTTTGTGCTATCTGAAAAAATCCAATGGTGTCTGAAAGCTAAGCCCTTGCACCTTACAGAAAATCATCATGTCTTTACAGTAATTTCAGTCCTCCTCTCATGGCAGGAAACTTTGTAAGACATAGGCTACGTAATTGTGGGTGACCTTTTTCTAGTTACATGTTGTTTGTATTTTATTACTTTTTAGAATGTAGGCCTATGCCTTGTTTGTAGTTTACAGTGTGTGTGACTAGCTGAATAATGAATGTTCCACTAAGTTCAGTTTGTTTTCTCTCTCTCTCTCTCTCTCTCTCTCTCGCTCTCTCTGGAAATAAATATTTCTTAGCTTGTATATACATTTGAACAAAAAGTAGCCCGTCCAAAATTATTCATACCATTCTCCTTAAAAATCAATAGAAAAGCCTTTATTGGCTATTACACCAAATAAAATGCATCATATAGACACTGATCAGCTTTTTTTGCAGGGCTCAGCTACAATTTTTGCCCATTCATCTTTAGCAATGAGCTCTTCTTGTCATCACCCTGATCTTTAGTTCCCTCCACAGATTTTCAACTGAAAACAAGTCTGGACTGTCTGTGCAAAACGTTAATATTTTCGTCCGCAAACCACTTTTGCTGTGTGTTTTGGGATTTTTTCATGCTAAAATGTCCACATATTCAAAATTTGCCGGGGGTGTGATTAATTTTGGGCTTAACTGTTGAGTGCCTGAGCTTGGTCAGGTGTCAACCCTCAGGAGCGCCATTTTTTTCCCATAGGAAATAATGTAAATGCAATTAATCCGTTCCCAAGCTCCAAAAACAGAAAATTCCTATTTTTATTTCTATTTAGGTTTTTTACATTTACACCCTGTACAGTATTTAAACAATAAAAAAATACATTACCTTTTTTTAGTGGGGTGATGGCATCACTGGATGATAAATGCTATGTTAATACTTGCTTTAGTTCACTGTTGAGTTTGTATATTTTACATTGGGCATATTTTTAGACTACTAAGGGGTCCTTGCGTGTGTTGTTTAACGTCAGGCACGTTGTTGAACAACTAAGAAGGATCCTTGTGCCAGTATTTACAGAAGTCACGGTAGTTACAACGGTGTGATAATCTCCTTCCTAATTCCACTGTGGTTCGTAGCACTGTATGTTTTTCTTTGCTGCCACTGGCACGGTTGTCTTTCTTTGGCCCCATGGCGAAGAAAATTGTTGTGGAAAAATCAAAATGCACTCGCGAGTATGGAGCACCTCCAGGAGTTTTCGCGATCTGCATAAGCATTCGGCATTGCTCGGCTTCGCTTGGCTTCACACGGCTACCCGTTTTCAAGGTACGTTCGGCTTAGCTTGCTTTGCTTGGGTGTTCAAACTCTGAAAATGAGTTCAAACTCCGAGGCATTTTTTACTCCGATTTTTTGGTTGAAGTCCGATTTGTACGAGTTCCAAGATGTTGATGTTCAAACTCCAAGATTCCACAGTATAACTTCTGGAGCTATATGCAAGTGACTTCACATTTGAAGTGTGAAATATATTTTAAATAGCTCTCAATGTAATTACTCAGGAAAACTCCACAATCCAGGACTCACAATTCAATGGGTCACACCTCTTAGCTATTGGCTGTGCGAGTTTTCACCGATTATGCATGGAGTTTCCTTAGTTTCACTAATTAGGTCTTTCAAGTTATACCCCCAGATTTACCCGCAATCCCATTACTTACTCTTCCCTCTGCACCCTTTGTCTCGTTTATATCTCCCCTCTCCCTTCTACATCTTTGGAGAGGCAAAGACAAAAAAATCCCTCGAGGAATTGGGAATGTACTATTGCTATCCAATCCGCTACGTCGTCACCTCAAGCCGCCGCAGCTGCGTGCTGGTTGAGACGTAACGTTCGCGACAAACGCGAATGTTACGTCACAACCAAACCATGCAATTGTGCCAATTTCTGCCAAAGAACATTCAATAAAACTAGGGATGGGCGAGTCCCGATACCAGGTATCGTATTGGGCCAATACCAGGCAAGTTTCATGGTATTGATACTTGCGGCGGATATTGAAACCCCGCTCTTGTGGCCATTTTTCGGTCACGAACTGTCAGAAAGACTTGGGGAACAAAATTTTGTTCCGTCTCGTTCGTTTCCTGTGTGCCTCTTTATTAGGTAACACTTGTTCATTTCATTACTTCCAGCAACGCCATTTCAGTGTACATTACTGAGAATAAGTACTCTTGTTGTGAGTAATATCACCTATATCTGTGATTCATATATGTTTGTAGCTCACATAACTTCGCCGTGTTTAATTAACTCGTTTACATTGTGAAGCTGCGGCGCTAAAACATAGAACGGGGCCATTACGGTCCTCGCAGACGCTACTTATAACCCTTATACACACTACATTATATTTGTAATGTCTCTTTTTTTGTTTCCCTTAGGGTTTTATGTATATTAATTCATATACAGAGCAGCCTTCCAAATTAAAATCATGGATTTCAAAACAAGATATAATTTAACATTTCACACTAAACAGCTTGAGGAATTGTTAACATGGTAGATACTACTAAATTACTTGAAAATGAGCCCTATTGTATTGAATTGAATTATTTGTACTTCACTCTATTCCTTAAAAATAATTTGTACAACCACATATTTTGATTGGGACTTTTTTTTCTGGCCACAGGATTATTTGTTTCATTTTATTTATGGATTTTATTGTGTGCTCTATGCAAAATGACTTTTATGAGCAAATTTAAGAAATTTAATTGCCATTCATTTAATTCCAATTAAGGGAAATTCGCTATAGTTGGTATATATATATGTATTTTTTTTTAATTATCCGTCATTGTTTTTTTGTTGTTGAAATTTTCTGTATCATAAGTAGTAATGGTATTGGCACTTGGTATCGGTATAAATGAATGAATTGAATGCATTTTATTTTTCAAACACACACACACACACACACACATATATATATATATATATATATATATATATATATATATATACACACAAATTTATGTGTCTTCTGCTTTTCGTTATTTTCTTGGTGGGGCCGTGACTATAGTAAGGGAGAACGTTGGGAGGTCAGCTTCTATCTTTGTGAAAAGGGACCTGCAGCCCTCGTCTGTAACCCTACCCCTACAATTTACGGAGAATTGGGAAACTCTTTCGTCATCATGAATGTGCATTCCAAAGGCTGAGGGACAAGGCGAGCAGTAAGGGGCGGTATTGGGATTGAGCCTAAATCACGGATGCAGTGTGATTACACACACACACACAAATGTACATGCGCGCAGGTTGTACAATGTGGCAAATTTCATACACAATATACATACAAAACAGTACATACTGATTTAACACCAGAAAAGGGAGTAGTTTTCAGTCGTATTGATAGCTGAAAACTCATCCTCTACATGCATACAGTAAAATGTTTGAATCAGTAATGAATGGCGTTTATCCACCTAAAATGCTTTTACTTGATAATTAATTCCGTCAAAATGAGCCAAGACCTCTCAAAAAGACAGCTATAAAGCTAGCTGCTTTTTGGAGATGTCATGAATGGGTCAAAAAAGTCGTTTGAGCTCTCAACAGTGCGGCCTACCGCAAAAAACGAAATCTTGGCGCTCATTTCAGCCCAACGATCCAGTAATAGGCCCATGGAAATGAATGTAATCACTGCATTTTGTCGTCCTCTGCTGTCATTTTGCCATATTACTTTTCACTCCAACATCCTCTAAGGCCACCATCAGAATCTCATTTGATCATATTTACATTTGCTCTGGCTTCAAACCGCAGAGACACTAAAAAGCAATTACTACTACAAGTTGCTGTCTGCCAAAGTGAGCCACACAAGACGTCCTTGCAAAACAGCAGCGGCTTCCTACTCGGGATGCAGGTGACATTTAGGCTCTTGTCTCCTCCTTGAGCATGCTTCAGTACATTTAGAAGCAAATACCTGATGATGAAAAAGATGGCCTTTAAAATAGGCATTTGACCAGTAACAATCCAAACAAATAGCATTTATCAGACTTTACTACCAGACTTCCTTAAATCAACACGTCATAGTTAAATGCCAACTAGTAAATTTAAGCATAATATAAAACCAAAACAACAACAACAAAAATGGGAATATTAAAGCCCATCAAAGCTTGATGGGGGAATATTAATGAGAAAAAGTGTTATTAAGTAGTTGAGCTCCTCACAACTCTCTTGAAGGCATCCTGACTTTACCCGGAAGCTAAAGTGGAGACCAGAGGAGGCTAAAAATATATAATTCAGTGTAAATTAGGGATGTCCCGATCTGATTTTCATCTGATTAGGTTTTCTGTATTATATATATCCATCCATCCATCCATTTTCTTAACCGCTTGCCCTGACAAGGGTCGCGGGGGTTGCTGGAGCCTATCCCAGTTGGCTTCGGGCAGTAGGCGGGGTACACCCTGAACTGATTGCCAGCCAATTGCAGTGTATTATATATATTTATATAGGTATCCTCTATTGTTTCTATGTTCCTAATGAAACAACATGCAATCGGGAGAGTCACCCTCCACCATGCCGAGCTCTTGTCATTCACCAGATGCATTCAAGTGTTTTGATCGTCCCTTTAGGAATGCTATGGGGCTTACCTTGCTTTCTTTATAAGGGTTTCACATTGCTCGGCAGAGAGCCTGCCGCGATTCTACATCACTTCGCACTGAATGCGTTGCGAAGTAAATAACAATGGCAGCGTCCAAATAAAGTTTGTACAAAATGTATTAAACTGGAAATGATTTTTCAAAAATGTATCTCATAGTTATGTTAGTAGCAACCAAGTAAATAATATAGAGCAAACTTGTCATTACAGTCGAGGTTCCTTTTAAGAAAAATCAGATGCACACTCTTTTTCATTAATGCGTTGTCGAGGTAGCAGGACTCGGTATCGGCATTGATATTAACTTATTCACTCCCAGCCATTTTCACTGAAGCAACCCCTTTCACGTCGCACGTTTTGACCGGATATTACGTCGCACATACGTTTGTAGTCACAAAGCAACGGCGAACGATAAAGTAAGGTATGTTTGGGTAGCCTGGAAATCCAGACTCACTCGCGGATTTGCCGCAGAGTGAGTCTGGTCAACCACCCTATCAGTCGTATTTCTGAGGCGGGGCAAACATGAGCTAAAAGAGAGCGGACGTGATGTCAAAAAAGCGACTCGTTGGAAGTCTCTTTTTTTTCGGAGCCGGAGTAAAAACCCAACATGACTGCTACCCGAAGAAAGACAGTAGTGAATGACATATGTCATCAATAAGCTTGCTGCTGTTGAAACAACGTCACACAAATAGACTCATTTGATTGGTCGGCCTGTTTTCGGCCAGTGCCAAATTGCTGTCTACAGACGCCTGTCCAGACCAACATTCTTTTTTGAGAAAGTGGGTGTGGCTTGCTAGGCTAATGTTTGGGGGGGGACGACAAAACAGAAATCTTTTTGGAATTAATTAAAGATTTTATGGAATTTTAGATGGTTAACAGCAAAGAAAGGATACGGTTTATTAAGAATTACAAAAGCAAACTCATACGACGTCATCGCACAGCCAATCGCTTCCTGTTTTTCTTCTTCTTTTAAATTACTGGTTGATCACATCGCTATGGTGTATACCGCCACCTACAGCGGCGGTGTCCCTTCTCAATATACACAAACGAAAAAAAGATGAAAACGGGACCTCCGCATGTCCGTTTTGTGCATTTTCAAAAAATTCGCTTAAAAAGTTCAAAACAATTGGATGGAAACCTGACTACTGTTGGCATTACCACAATATTAGGAACACTTCTCAAGAATGGAGTAATGCAAACTACAACCCCCTAATGAACTTTATACTAGTTAAATTTAGACCGCTCCGATTTCTTTTTAGAACAACTTTTATTAAATCTCATTATATTGTACAGGTATGCTAAAAAGTTGACCCAGTAACCGGACATTGCATTGCTTTTCCACGAATGATTGAAAGTTTAAAATTGATTTTGTTGTTTTAATTGGGACAAAACTTTGTCACATTTCCAAGTAAGTGTAAAAAGCCAGACAAAAAAAAAATCCACATAAGACTGCTCAGGAGACAGATGCAGCAATGGATTAGCAAGATTGGCACACTTGCTTTGAACTGTTATTTAAATTATCCAAAGTTGGTGGTGTGTACAAAAGGCAACTAAAGCAATTAGGTTTTTTTGGGGGGGGGGGTTCCAGTTGGCCAATTTTCAGAGTCTACAGGCAGACAAATCTTGACATAGAAACACTAATTATAACCATATGGCAGTAAACAAGAATCACAACTAAGTGTGGGCAGTCACGCTCAAGAAAGTTCACAAAGGGATTGTTTTCTCCACACATAAAAATCATTCTGATGCAGTTGTTGTAGCACACGTTTGAACATCAAGTGCAATGTGTTTGCTTCTCGTAGGCAGGCCTGTCCAATAAAGGCTGCTTACAGTCAGTGAAGCGGCGCGTTATGTAGCACTTGATGTGTCTTAAGCAGACAGTTCATGGGGATTATAAGGAATGACATGGATTAAAGGTTTTATACTTTAATTTTGTGTAATCCGTTTGATTTCTTCTGTATATTTGGCATCAAATGTATTACTAAAGCCTTTCTGAGTTTCTCCTGCCGCCTTACTGCTCCAGACAGAACTCAAATGTAGAATATTTCGTGAACTGCGACACAAATGTCTTGAAATGCTTTTTGTCTTCAATTACTATTCTACTTCCCATAGAGCCCAGAGGGCTACTCATTACTGAAGCACTTGCTGTGCTGATGAATGACTTCTATTTATTGGACACAGTCTGCACATACAGCATCAGTCCATTGAGCTAAAGAACCTCGCCATGAATGCCACTGTTACACTGTTTCTTTCATTTCTCATGCATAGAGGTTCAAAAATTGTTTGTTCAAGTAATGGACTAATTTGCATTTGTTGACAGCTCTGATTAATTTTGCTTTGTTCATGCTCAATTCAAAATGCATAGTGCTTGAAAACATACTGCAATAAGAACAATTACCTATTAATCATGCTGAAACACAATTTGCCCAAAAGTAATTTTCCTAGCCCAAGTTGAAGCGTCTCTCCATACTAGCTGCTGGTAGAGAGAACCCCTGACCTGTATGTGAGTGATGTTAAAAGCTTTTTAGTGTAGGGGGGTGATTTTTCTTACTTTGCAGGGGCTCCCAATATGGATTTCACATGCCCTGAGTAGAGAGGGAGTATCACGAGAAAAGCTTTCACTCTCAAATTTGTGTTACTTACGCATTCAGATGCAGCCATTGTTCTGTTTTTTGTCAAGTTTGAAGTTTGAACGACTGTCATGCAAGATGCCACGAGAGATGTCACAATATCTATCACACAGGTCCTCGGCAAACCTCGCACTTCAGTTCAGTGAACATCAAAGGAGTAACTTGTTTGGTTTGGTGGCATTGTGGGACACCTTTTCCAAACAAAGGAGCAGCTTTAGTAGTGCAGCACTACCATTTTATAGGGTGACCAAATGTCAGCTTTTGCCTCGACAGGTCACTTTTTAGATCCTGTACTTTTTAAAATAAATTCATGAAAATGTCCAGTTTTCAACGTGCAACCAAGATTATTTTAGTTTAGCTAAAACTAACTAAAAAAACATATTCGTTAACTCTTTGACCGCCAGACGTTTTCAGAAAAGGGATGCTGTGGGTGCCAGCCGATTTAAGCATTTTGACTGATCTTTCAAGGTCCACAGAAAATTTTGTGTTTGGGCTATGGAAACACATACTACCAAATGAAAGATTGGACTCTCATCTTTCAAAAGTTTGTTTCTACCTTATTCCATTTTTCAGTAATCAACAATAGAAAATGGTTAGTTTCCCCCAAATGCTCTGTTTTGAAACAAAATACGGAGAAATCAAGCTTTTTGTGAAACGATATTATTTCATGCACTCTAGTGAATTTGACACCTTTTTTTTCCCATGAATGATGCCACAAACACCTAAACAGTGCTTTACTTCTGTAAAACACTACCACCAACAATGAAAAAGTGTTTTTTGATAGCAAAATACGTTTATTTACATTCAACAGTGTAACAATTTGACAAAACAATTTGGCAAACTATTTACAAATGTGTGCAACCGTGGTACTATTTACAATTGTGTGGATGTTTCAAATACAGTTTTTCTTTTTGTAACACTCCCCTGCGTGCAAGGGGACGCAGCAGGATTTGCACAACAGATTAGTTTCATTGTGATTGCCCCTTCGCGTGCAGATGATACACTTTCTTGCCGGCCCTTTTTTCCGGGGAATAGCAAGTATATACTGCAGTGTGTGTTTGGCCATGTTGCCATCAAGTCTACTCTCAGGATCATGATACGATGACGTTACGGTGGTGTTGCGTCTGGCTTCCTCATGTCCTTCAGTTCCTATACCGGGTGGCAAGAGATGTTCTGATCCATCTTATCCGCTCCATTCATGGTGGCATCGTAGTCCAGAACCAGTGTCTTCTCCGTGATCAGACTGTACCCACTCCTCCGATGAATATGCATTGGACTCGGGGTACTCTTCGTCGTCCGATTGAACGTCCGCCTGTGCAGAAGTGCTCGGTTGTGCTCCGCGTTTTCCGGCGTTAGCATCGCTTTATGACGTGATCATAGCCGCCGCGTCAACGCTTCCAACTTCGGCGTCAACCTCGGAGTCACCACCATCATCATCGTCGTCATCAATGTGCTCTTTAGCATTGGTCGATGCTTTTCGTCTTTGAAAAAAATGGTCAAGCATGAGCTGCTTGCAACCAGTCGCCATTTTCGCTTCCCCAGCCATTCTCCCCTCAACACTCTAGCTCCGCCTCACATCTTCTACTGACGCCTACCCAATCTTGTCCAAAGAGAGTCATCGCTGCCATCTAGTGCCCAAAAATAGGCATTACACTAACTAGATCTGCTTGATACTTTCAGAACAGCTGGCCAAGGCTTTCCTCCACCCGTTTCCAAAAAAAAACATAGTGAACGTCTTTTAACGTCTTTGGTCCGCCGTAGGATTTTACTAAACGTTATTTAAGTCGATTGCGAAGGGTGTAGGGGGGAAAAGGTGGGTTTTGTTTGTGCATGTTATTATTGTTATATATTTAAAAAGTATTTAATTTTTTTTAGGCCAGTTTATCATGTACATCAGTTCTTGAGCGTTCAAATAAGGTCCTGAGCTATACCGGTGGCCTAGAATCTTAGGTCACTGGTAGCTCTGCTCTCCCATACTGAAAATGTGGTTGCATCTCTGCACACGCCCCCCCCCCCCCCCCAAAAAAAAAGAGCAACTATCACAGGAGCAAAAGAGGTTGGGCTGAGAACATTATCTCATTTATTTATTTGTCAAGTAAGACTTCAAGAGAGTTATGGGTTTTGTTTCTACCCAAGCAGGCATACGTTAAAATAGTTATAATGTATGACATCTTTAAGTAAACTTTGAGCATCATTAAAGTATCTTAAGGCCAGGCGCAGTGTGTCCTCTTTCTTGGAAATCAAGGTGGGCACTTCCATCGTTACGTCGGTCTGTCATTGGCGGATGCACACTTTTCAGCGAGTGTTTCCGCATTTTCGACGAGTGCTTTATGACACAAACAAATACACGGACTGAGAAAGACTGTCTTAACTGACCCCGTTCGACGGATGTAAACCTGCTTAAGTCAGTGCTCAGTCTGTGTATTTATTCAAGGCTTTGCATCATAAAGCACTCGCAGAAAGGTGGACATCCATCAATGGCGGTCTGATATAACGATGAAACCTCTGTATAATGTGATCACCCTACCATATTTAAAAAGGGTGTGCCAAAAAAAACAATTCTCATAAGAATTGCGATTCTCATTTATTACAATTAGGAATCAATTTTAAATGTCCCAAAATCAATTTTATTTACTATATTTTATACTGTCTTGCCCTTGTTTGTGTGTGTCTTTATTGGGAGCGCTGTTCATGTTGTACACAATTTGGCTACTAACGCTCTGATAGACTGTTATGTTGTAACCACAAAGAGTAGAAGGAAAAAGTCCCAATCAAGTTATGCCAATAAAAGTTGGGGGCGTTTTTTTGCGGCGTAGGAAGAACATATGCTGGTGAGTAATGAAGATGCTTCTCTGTAAACATTCCTGAAGAATTTTGTATGAATAGCCGTTCTTTTGAGTGATAAAAGTGCCGCGAGTAGCACGCTAATTAGTATTAGTGAGTCAAAACGGAGTAGATCATGACGTTTCTTTGTACATCTATAAATTGAAGCAGAAATCATTGTCAATCAAATCATTTTGAATCAAAAATCGTTCTGAATCAAAAATCAATTCTGAATCAAACAGCAGACCCAAAATCGGAATTGAATCCAATTGTGAGACAGTCAAAGATTCTTACCCCTAATATTTACTGCTATTAAAAGTCGTCAATGTATTTTCAACACAACATGCTGGGAATGTTAAAACGGTACTTTAAGGTATTCTCTACACCGGAATACCGTTTTTAGGATGATGACAATTGGACATGAAACTGACTACAGTATTTCTTGGGGGTAAATTATTTCACACACCGAAAAAAAATTAGGTCATCCTCAAACACTCTATTGTTAGAGGCCATGTGTCGTTTAGCCCGAAACTTGTCCTAGCAATGACCAAAGAGTATTAATCATCTTTTTTCTATCATAAACTTTGGGAACATTGACTCAATCAGACGCTGTGGCCGATGTGAGATGTTAATAAATAGGCAGCAGCTCAAGGCCAACTATCCAATGCACGCCACATTGTTTCATAACTGCTATGAATTCTAACTAAGGCATAGGCCGTTTAAAAAGTCAAACACGAAAGAACAAAAATAACCATTTTCTTTGGATGGTGTGTAGGCACAAACCATAGCAAATCCGTAAAAGAGGCAGCATTGCCCACAAGGTTGAGATGAGTAAACATCAGTTTTCCATAGAAAGAAAAGTAATCCACTGTAGTGCTGACCCTGGAGAACTCTGAGATTGTATCAAAAGCCAAAAGGACTTTCAACAGCGAGATTTTTCAAGCATAAAAAGAAAGCAGTGGGAGTACGCCTCAGGCTCATGAGGAACTGATGAGTTACAGACACTGCCCACCAAGACAAAGCAAAGTGGAGTATAATTCAAATATATGCTAAATGATGTCCAAGGTTCCAAGAAAAGTAGTCAGGAACTGCAAGTGCATTACATGTCAGCCAAACAGTGACATGTTGTGAACAGCCAGAAGATATTTGGAAAGGAACCACATGATGGGTTTTCCCATCATTTCCACCTAAAAAAGTGACATCTCATAGCTTGCAGTGGTTACCTCATTTTCCCATTCACAACTATATCTTGAAATATGCTGAAGCGAAGCCCATCACTGACGTCTGATGTCTCCGCTGTGGTGACAGGCTTCGAATAGCTTTTCATATTACCCTTAGTTTCACAGTGGCCACGACTTTTGAAAGGCTGCTTCTAATTATTTGTCAGTCCAGGCTGATGCTTTCAGTAAGTAATGTTATATGAGAGACATATAGCCATTTGAGTGTGAGAGCAGACTGTCAAATTCAAATAGGCCATAAAAAAGAAAGGCAGTTAAAAAAAAGTGCCTTTGAGCAGGAATTCAAATCGGGGAGCTTCCTAAAATATTAAAATAAAATGTGAAATGCAGCATTTTAACACATTCATACACTGTAGTCAAATGTGAACGAGCATTAAACAACCCCGCTAGAAATGATTGGTGGCCTCTATCACAGCCCACTGGTGCCAAATTTAAGATTACGGGTCTCATAAATAGTATTGCTGGTCTTTTTTCTTTGCAGTTCGTCATTACTCTACTTGGAAATGACCCTCTTGACACACTAAAAAACTGACGTTTTAACTCCTAATTATCACTATGACAATATGGGTGATTATCCAATGTTAAATAATTTACTTTTGTGTAAAGCAGACATTTGAACACTTTTAGAATACTTTCTAGATCTAGACTACCTTTATCAATGCAATAGTCTTACATACAGATCGCACACTCACCAGCTACTTCATACTATAAGTTTGACCACGGCTGTTAAAAAAAAAAAATATTTCCAAACATGATCACTAATTTTTAACTAAAAATGAATAAACAACAGTAACCTACTCAGTAACACACAATTGAGCCCTCATTATTATTCAGCTGCTGAATTAAATCATTGAAAAAGTACTGCAAAACAACAGTGGTTTAGAACTGCACTGCATATTGAGAGGCAGTTTAACAAAGTGATCGAGCTACATCAGCGGGAAAAGACATTAGAAACCCGTCAGTAAGAGGCAGTGGAGTCCTACAACACTGATAAATGCACTGATGAACCACAAAACTGAGCCTTGTCTCGGTAAATTCAAACTTTTTTGACACAGCATCAATACATCTCACAAAAAGTGTATGTAAAGTGTAGTGTTAATTTTGTCAACGAAAACTAAACAAAGTACTGTTAATTTCGTCAACAGACATTTTTCACTGGACTAAAACTAGACTAGACTGAAATAAAACCATTAATAAACAATAACTAGGATTAAATCAGTATGCATTTTCATTGACTAATGAAGACGAGAGGAAAATGTACTTCACTGAATAAAAACTGGACTAAAATCTATGGACATTTTAGTTCATGAACAAAAATTTGACGAAATTGATATGATTTTGCAAAATCTTGTCTGCTAATCTGTCACTATGACACTGTCATGTGATATATAGTGACACACCCCCTTTCAAATCTGCAGCTAGCAAGTGCAACATGCACAAACACATGGAACAGACAGGAGGTGGATTCACAATAAACGGTTAAAAAAAAGAAGTAAATTATAATTATAATGTAACATTAATCCAACGGCTATAACATTCCAACAATAATGTTAATGTCCGACCACTATCCAATGCTGGCTAACTTACTAGCTCATAGCATGGAGCCATAGTAGCCACTTGTTGATATACTGTAATTGTGTGTCAAGTTGTTTTTCATCAAAAAGATGAGGAAACATTTGATGTGAAATAGTTGTAACGAATATTGCCCGTCACCCTCATTTTTTTAATTTGCCTTTTTAAACACTTCCCCCTGGGGAATGTGTGTGCGTGCCTTAACCCTGCGTTTTCTCAAACCAACCAGAGACAGTTCAAAAAGGAAAAACTCTTCGAATTTCCCTCCAGCAAAGACTGGATTTCGTTTTTACAACCCACAGGAAACACATACCTCAGTGCCTACCGAGATCTAAAAGCCTGTTTAGCAAGCAGACTAGCGATAAGACTTCTTATCAGTCCCCAGACCACTTTTATGGTCTGGTCTATCTACAGGAATTAGCCATATGTTTTTGGAAACAACGCCCCTTGGAAGTTATACGGTACAACAATGCCCTCCAGCGGTCACCATTGGTATTATCCTCAAGAGTCCTGCCGCTTAATCTGAAGTCTACATAATTTGGGACATAAACGGACTCTATGTACTTGACTGACATCAAGTGACTTCTGTTGTTTATCTTTATACACAACCTGTATGTCTATCTCAAATGAATGATGTGTGTAACTTCTGCAGCCATCTAAGTTTAGCAAATTAGTAAGCTTAGCTGATTCAATAACTTTATCATCGCGGTAACGTTTGAAATGTGTTCAGAATGATAAATGAAGCATCTGGCTTGTCAATTCTGATAAAAAATGTTATCCCAAAAGCTTGTTCTCAGTTGACCAAGTCTGCTTCAAGTGCACGGAACAGGCGGGACTACTACTCCAACCCCCTGGGACACAAGTTTAAAAGCCAGTGCGCAAAGGAACTTCCCGCTCTTCTTCCTCTTCTTTGCTCTTCTCCTCTTCTCTTCTCCTGACCATAACGAGAGACGTAGTCGCCGAACACGCTGAGAGTGACCACGTGGCTTCCTTCTTTGAGCCCTGGACTTGAGCCACGTCCCGCGCCTCAAAGCACGCATTACGCAAGGACTCGCAACCGCGCGCGCACCTCTCCACCAACCGGGGACGTGCATGTGCCCATCACCATCAGCCAGAGACTCCAGTGCAGCATTCCAACAACGCGTGCGCCGACCGCCCAGATCGCCTCCAACGGAGTTTTCTTCAACTGAGGATCAACGCTCGCCGAGTCCCTCTCTCCCCCGTGCACAGTCCGTAAGTGCGCCTTCATTGCAATCTGACCATATACCACTGGCGCAACGCTTTGATTCAAATATAAAAGGACTAACAGGTCAAAACGCTTCAATCTCTATTCCCCATCTACCTTTTTCATTACCTTTTTATCTTAGTTCGTTGCAAATTTTCTTTTTATCTTTGATTCACATTTTTTAATCTGTTTCATTAATAGGTTAGGCTGTGACTGATATATGTGTGTGTTTACTAAATACATTTGTTGTCTAGAAATTCAATTTCTGCCGAATCATTTGTATTTAATGAGTGGATTAGTAATTTTTTTTAGTAAAACAAAGAACTCTATGATTAACCAAAGTAGCAACTTCAGATTATGAATACTTGATAATAGGATTTTTATCGTTTATTTTACTCCTACAAACAAGCAAAGTCAACGTGGTGCCCCCATAGGTTACTGAGGAAATTACAACTCCCCTCAGTACCGTCTAAATTTCTCGTTCGCTATTACAGCAACCCAAATAATCGCTACATGGTTTTAGATCTGAAATGTTCAACTTTATCTGCAGGCAAAAAATATACAGGCATAAAATGATTGTCCTGACTAAAATTAGACTAAAATGCTTACAGCTTTTTTTTCTTTTTAAAATAAACTAAAACTAGATGATTACAATTATGTTTTCTTCGACATAAAGACTAAACTGCTAGATTTATAGATGACTAAAAATTGACTAAATAAAAACGGAATGAGGTTGACAAATTATGTTAAAAACTAACAAGCGTGATTGAACCTCGACTAAAACAGACTACATTTTAAAACACCGCAGTCATCGACAGGGTTTCAAAATATTATATAAAATTCAAAGAGTTGATACAGTTCTTTCAAATACAGTGGCTTAAACCAATCAAGCAAGCAACCAAAATGACAAACACTTGATGAACATGACATACGGTACATCCTGCTCATGGACTGAGCAAGGTAGAGAGTGATCTCATTATTCTTTCATCTTGGCATCTGAGAACAGAAGGTCAAATCTTATAATGAGATATGTGTAAACAACGAGAGGGTTACCATCAGTGTCTACAAGCATGTTCAAAGCCATAACAAATGCCATAGACTTTGACGGTGTAGTTAAAAAGGTGACAAAGAATAGGATTGAGCTCCAGATCACCACCACTATCAATAACACCACTACCGACAGCCCCACACTTGCTACAACTATCTACCTAAATAACAAAATAAGGAGTTGTAAAATCAAAACAGCACTCGGTAGACTTGGCAACACAACCTGACTTGGCATTTCCAAAAGCTTTCTACATTCACAATGCATAGACCAATCCATAGATTGATTGATTGAAGGTCCTTCAAATGTTTGTCTGACTGTCTGGATTCTGCATCTATAAACACACACAAATTCAATCAAGGCCTGTTTTTCATCCAAGAAGAGTTATTTGTAGTAGCAGAATAGATAATTTGCTGGAGAGGAAAGCCTGGGAAAACAGACTACAGACAATATACAGAATATACAGAATATGAACATTAAAAGAAATGTACACACATGTCACGAAATCACCTTTCAATCATATAAATGAAAAAATTAGGACCACATTCCATTTCTTATAAACACCCAAGCAACTGTGTCACTGACGGAAAACTTGAATTTCAAAATTAGCTATTATGCAAGCTTGGAGAGTAACGGAATACATGTACCGCCATTACGTAATCAGATTACCAAAAAAATGTAACTGTATTCCGTTACAGTTACAGGAAAAAACATGTAATCAGATTACAGGTACATTTATTAAAAATGGGGATTACTTTAAGGGATTGCAATTTCTACGATGAGAGAGAGTGCAAAACAGAACGAGGGCGAGAGCAAGCGAGGGCGAGAGAGGGAGAGAGAGAGCGACAGAGCGAGCGTGCACGCCTGTGCGAGTGGGACTATTGCTACATGTCGGGCAGGTGGGGACAAACGAACTGACTAGTCGTGTCCTCCACACGCGGGCAGTTTGAAAAAGCTTTGAGCTGAGAGTCCAGTGGCATGCTACGCGCTGTAGCTTCTTGCTAGCTAGCCCACAAGCCTACAACCATAATGTGAGTTACACCTTCCAAACAAATCTTCCTCCCACCAATTTACTATTTAAACATCATACACAACATATACACAGCTAAACTTCATTTTGCAGTTGATGTCACACATTGTCATCCTCATTGGATATCTATCTATCTATCTATCTATCTATCTATCTATCTATCTATCTATCTATCTATCTATCTATCTATCTATCTATCTATCTATCCATCTGTCTAAACTGTAAGGTGTGGTTGCTTTCAGTGACAGTTCGGAAACAGCATATGGCCTTCAATCAATCAATCAACCAATCAATCAATAGCCTACATGCTTTTTAATTACACAATGATTTTTGCTATTTGTAGGCTGCCCGGGTCCCTATCACTTGTAAATAGCAGGGGCCCATTGTATAGAATATATATTGTGGTGATGATCATGAGCATACTCAATATTGGAGTAATCCAAAAGCAATCCAGTTACAGTACTTTAATATTATTGTACTTGGATTACGGTACTAACTATATTTTTTAGCAGGTAACTGTAACGGATTACATTTTAAAAGTAACCCTTCCAACCCTGCTATTATGTAATGGCTTTCTAATTCCAAAACAGTTCAAAGGTCCGTCAAAGAATGATTTCTGTCTCCAGGCGCTAATATAAGATAAAATGTAGAAATTATTTTTTTGTGCCCAATGATAATTCAAGTGGGAAAGTCTGAGTCACTTATCTGTAACTGCCATACGATTGACAGTCCCGTAGGCGCACCCTACCTCTTGCCCAAAGTCTAACAGTAACTGACTCCAGCTCACAATAATGAAAACAAGAGGACAGCAGCAAAAAAAAAAAAAAGAAGGCTATGCGAACTACTGCATCACCAATGCAGGCTGGATGATTGACACGGTTAACCTAAAATCTCCTGAACACAACATTAAGAAATATTTGTAAAACTCTGCAGAAATCATTTTTATTTTATTTATTTATTACTCCTGCCTCGCTTAGTGCCCGGGATACTTTCATTTTTCAAAACATCAACCTGCTTTGAAATTGTGTGAGTCTATCATGTGGGAAAAGTGCAAATACAGCAAGGCCAAATATAAAGACAAGGTGACATAGAGCTGGCCAGATTTCTAATGATTAGTAGAGCTGACTACAGCTAGTCCTGTGCACACAAACACTAAAGGATGTCTTTATTATTGAGCTGAGAAGGTAAAAGGGCAGACCACATTACAAGACCCCCCCCCCCCCCCTCCAAAAAAAAAATCCAATTCTACTCAGTATTGACCATTTGCACCAATGTCACGTGATCACGTGACGGCCCTATGACGGACGGCGGAAGGAATTGATTGTTGAATGGAGGTGGATGTGACCCAGAGCGACTTAGCGACTGCTGTTTGACAAATTAAAAGTTATTATTGCCCATAGAGGCATGGAATCTACTATCGATTAGATAAAGGACTTTACACTGTACGAGATTCAATGGTTACACTACAAGCAAGTGGTTCTTTTGCCATCCTGCATCCTGTAGGTGGCATTCCCATTAGGGCTGTGACGTCACATGCAAAAGGTCAATATCATTTAAAGCAAGCACACAGTTTAGCCTTTGGAACAACATTATTTTTAGGTGGGTATGTGACATAAAAGCTTAGCCTTCTTACATGTAAATACATTGGAAATGATACACGCGACACCAGAGATATGCATAACCACAAGGGCAGGATATTCTATATTTGTAAAATAAGCTCCTTTTGCACTCTGCTGCACCTCTGTATGTCAACCTATGGTCACAAATAACACAGGCCAATGACTAATATCTACCCGCTAGCGAGGCCATGAGTCCCTCCACATAGGGCAGGACACAGCAAGCTGGAACTAGAGCTGGACAGTCCATTCATCACAAGTTGTCCCGAAGCACTGTTCTGTCCCAGTGGGTGTGCTTGTGCACCATGGATGAAGGGAAGACATGTTTGAACAGCTACCCCAAGGCCATGCGACTGGGTATAGCAACAGCAGAAAAACATTTGGGTTGGCATACTATATACATCAGGGATGAAAAAAGTGATCTGCTAGCGTATGAAATAGGCACGGTATATGTATGAAGCCAGCTCTTAACAAAGCTAAGACAGGCAAAATCACTTCATACGTGATTGCTGCTAAAACCTCAATTGCCATAAAGAAGCTAAGCAGGTGAATAGAACTGAACCAAATGCTTTTCCATTTGCAACCAGATTACACTAAAATTATATTCTGAAGAAAAATCCCAGTCATTCAAAGGGCCATTTACTTGAGATGCTCTGAAACAGATTGCACCCATGACCGATACATCAAGGAGACATGTTCTTTGATAACAATATTGAATTGTCACTAGCTTGATAAGAGATGGACCCTTACATTTCTATTAAAAGAAAGAACAGACCAAGATGCTATCAAATAAACTGCACGTAGGGGAAATGCTTAAGTGTGTGGTTGCTATGTACGTACCTGATGGCACACTTTCTCGCTGGCCTTATGGCAGTGAGAAAGAGGGGTTAGGGAGTTGCCTATGATAAACTGGCCTAATAAATACAGCACATGGTGCATTTGTCTGTAACCAGTGCCATAGCTATGAAGTAATACAAGCGTGTGTAATCATGCGGTGCGCCCATTTAATCAATAGAAAAGGCTAAATTACCATGGGAAAAAACATTAGCGATACTTTTCCCCAAAGACTGCTTTACTTATGTTGTTCCTTTAAGAGTAACAGCTTTATGAATAATTAAATGTTATCAATTAGCGGAAAAGCATAATTTCAAGCACGTTAGGATCCCTAATATTCACAGAAATTTTATTTTTAAAGGGAAATAATATTTAAGAACTGATTGATCTACAAATATTTGAAAATGGGAAAAAAAACTTTGCATTTACAATACAACAGCCAATATAAATTTGACCACATTAACTCAAAATTACGTGTTGATTTTCTCAAAACTTCTGACTGTCAGTAGAAGTGTTGGGCATTGTCTGAATTTGAAAGATTCTGGTTCCGAAATTTGGTTTGGATTCCAGTTACAAACAATTCTGGATTTCAGTTCTTTACGGTGTGTCAAATTAAAAAAACTATGGCCATTTATTTTTAGTGGCTCGCAGCACAGACTAAAATAACATTTGATATGGCCAGTTTTATTTGCCTGCATTGTAATACGGTAATTCTTCTACACTACGTGGCAAGGCAAGAAAATAGGTTTTTCTTATCTCTTTTTTCCCCAACCAATCAGTCAGCATTCAATAGGGCCACTAACCATGCGAAAATATTGATAAATCATCTATGTTTTTCTTTATTATCTAGCTGTTTTTCCCCAACAATGCTATATACAGTGTTTAGTGTCAAATGCAAGATGTCAAAGCAGCCCTTCTTTCCTTTGATTTGTCCATATTTGGCCCTTCAAAATTTGGACACCCCTGGTTTCAATAGATATGGTAACCATTTATTTTTGGATGAACTCTTGGAACTGTCTACACACATGAGGTGGAATGAGTATACACTGAGCTCCCAGTTATGAGATAACCTGCTGTTTACATAGACAAAAGCAGAGCAATTTGGTAACCCAGTTTGGTCTCAGCAAGTTCTTTTTTGGGTCAGTGGACGAGGCATTATAACAGTGAAACAGCAATTTAAAATCTTAACGATTCAAGGAGAATCAGAATGTTCCAGTTCCAATTGAAACTCGCTGCCTAACCTTAATGAGTAGAGCAGGAGCTAAATATAAGACATAATGTTTTGTTATTTATGTGGATTGTGAACAGAGGAATTGTCCACCCATTCATTTTCTTCTGCTTATCCAGGACTGGGTCACGGGGACAGCAGCTTTTGCATGGAAGCCCAGACCTACCTCTCCCCATCTGAGAATGCCAGGGTGTTCCCAGGCCAACTGAGAGAGCTAGACTCTCCAGAATGAACTGGAACGTAGCCGGACCGCCACTCAATGGGACATTCCCGCAACACCGGACCAGGAAGGCATTCAAAGGCGTCCTAACCAGATGCCAACTCATCAGACTACTATGAATGCGGTGGAGCAGCGACTTGATTCCGAGTACTGCCCTGGTGATCAAGTTTCTCACCTTATCTAAGGGAGAGCCAGGATACCCTGCAGAGGAAATTCAATTTGGCCACGGGTTCTTGTTCTTTTAGTATCGACCCACAGCTGATGACCAAAAAAGTGGGTAGGAACATAGATGGACAGGTAAATCAAGTGCTTCACTTTTACTCAGCTCCCTCTTAACCATGACAGACAATTCAGAGTCTGCATCACTGTAAACAGCGCACCGATCCACCGATCTCCCACTCTGTCTTCCCTTCACTCATTAACCTCAAGATTAAGACCCCAAGATACTTAAACTCCTCCACTTGGGACCTGGAGAGGGCAATCCACACAGATTTGGAGTTACTGATTTTCTTCCCAACCTTTTCACACTCGGCTGTGAACGGCTCCAGTAAACGTTGGAGATTGCGGCTTGTAGAAGCCAACAGCAACCACATCATCTGCATAAAGAAGAGATGCAATGCTGAGGTCACCCAACCCCCCACAAAACTCCCCGAGATAAACGATCTCTAAGTCTACAAAACACATGCAGAGTGGCTTGGCGAACTTCCATGCACATTGGAGGATCCTGCTGAGGGCGTAGAGCTGGTCCACTGTTCCACTGCTGAAACAAAACCCACACTGCTACTCTTGAATGTGAGATTCAACTTCCCTACGGACCCTCCACTCCAGCACCCCTGAATCGCTCTTACCAGGGCGTCTGAGTCGTGTGATCCATCTGTAAGTTGTAAGTTCTTTAAAAGGGGGACAACCACCCTGGTCTGCAACTACACCTTTGTTTATGTTCATGTGATGATTTAGAGACTTGTCAACAAGGACAGCCCCACAACAGTCATAGCCTTTAGGATCTCTGGGCGGATCTCATCCTGCCTCGCCAAAGTGAAGCTGTTTAACCACATTGACTTCAACCCCAGAGATAGGGTAGCCCACCCTAGAGTTCCCAGACTGTTACTTCAAAGGAAGGTGTGTCGGTGGAATTGAGGAAGTCTTTTCGAATTATTCTCCCCACTGGCTGACCATGTCCCAAGTTGAGGTCAGTAGCACCCCATCATCACTACGCACTGTGTAAATGGTGGACTGCTTCCCCTTCCTGAGACACTGGAAGGTGACAGGAATTTTCTCAAAACCCTTGTACCCTTAGACATGGCGTTTTAACATCTCACTGCTAAATGACGCAGAGTTTGAGAAAATTACAAGAAGAAAGTGGGCAGACTTTTTGGAAATAAATGAATCTCCAGACTTATCTCCATCCCTTCTGTGGGAAGCTGGGAAAGCGGTAATTAGAGGTAAAATTATATCATATTCATCTTATAAAAAGAAACAGGATAAAAAATTAGAAAAAAACTTGGAAGATAAAATTAAACAACTGACGGATGAGTACGCAATAAACCCAAAACACCAAATATGGACTGACTTACAAAATACAAAAATACAGTTAGACGATATGTTATCTAAAAAGACAGAGTTTATAATACAACAATTGAGATACAACAACTTTGAATATAATAACAAATCAGGTAAATTTCTTGCAAACCAACTTCAACGCGATCGGGAAAAATATCTTATAAATATAGCTATTAAAGGGACAACTGGTGAATGCACACAATCACCAGAAGAAATTAATCACATTTTTTATAACTATTATCGCAACCTATACTCAGAAACTAACAAGCCTAACCTTGAGCATATATACCGCAGTTAACTACTGAATGTAAAAATATGTTAGATACACTTACTATAAACAAGTTGTACAGTGCTCTAGATAGTATGCCTAATGGCAGAGCACCTGGTTCGGATGGGTATCCGGCTATTTTTTTTAAGCACTTTTGGTTAATGCTTGCTCCATTATTCTTAAAGTAGTAACATAAATTAAAACTAATGGTTAAATACGCCCACACATGAACACAGCAGCAATTAAACTTTTATTAAAGCCAGAAAAAGACCCCACCCTTCCATCAAGTTACCTGTCGATTTCAGTAATTAACACTGATATTAAAATTATCGCTAAGGCTTTCGCATCTAGGCTAGAAACAGTAATCTCGACAATCATTTATAGCGACCAAACAGGCATTATTAAATGTCGTCACTCTACTAATAATATTAGGAGGCTCTTTAACCTTATTAGCATGTCACAGCGGCATGATAAAAAGGCAGTTATTATATCGTTGGATGCAAAAAAAGCTTTAGACAAAGTTAACTGGTCCGTCCTCTTTGCTATTTTAAATAAATTTGGCTTTCGGAAGTCATTTATTCACTGGGTGTCAGTATTATATGATTCTCCTAAAGCTACAGTTACTACTAATGGGATTATATCTCAGAGTTTTACTCTACAAAGAGGCACAAGACAGGGATGCCTACTGTCCCCTTCATTATTTGCAATATTTATTGAGCCGCTTGCATTAGCCATACGCCAGGAAAGAAGGATTCGAGGAATTCACTCTGGGGTAACAGAACACAAATTTAATCTATATGCCGATGATATTTTACTTTATTTAGAAAAGCCTGCTATTTCGTTAGGGGAAGTATTTTACTTAATAACTAAATTTTTATATTTATCGGATTATTCTATTAACTGGACAAAATCAACACTACTACCTATTACAGAAAATTCATGGAACCCTGCAAGCCAAGACCCACATTACTCATTTCCTATAGGTAATTCAAAATACTTAGGCATAAAAATCTCACCTAAATTAAATGAATTTAATTTAATTCATTTAAACTTTACTCCACTTCTGGATAGCATTTATAGTGACTTGGAGCGCTGGAATAAGCTTCCTATTTCTCTAATAGGACGAATAGCCACTATTAAAATGAAACTTTTATCCAAAATAAATTATTTTTTCTCAATGATTCCATTTAAACCTACGTCTAACTGGTTCCAGTTGTTGGACCGTTACAAAATTTTACTGGAAAAAAAAAAAGCAAAGATTAGTCTATCTATTCTTCAGAAAAGTAAATCCAAAGGTGGTCTCGAGGCACCAAATTTTATGTACTACTATATAGCTAACCAGCTACAATATATCATTATATGGGCACAACCCAACAGAGATATTAACTGTTGGCTGGAACTAGAACAGAAGGATTGTAATAACCTCAGACTTTTAGATTTACTCTTTGTTACAACATCGATTAAGCGACACAATTGTTTTAAAAACCCAATGATTTCCACCACCCTCACTGCCTGGTGGAAGGCACTAGAAATTACAAAAGCCCAAGTGGAGCCCTGCGGGCTTTCTCCCCTATGGCATAACCCCGACTTTCAACTTGACAACCAATCGTTTTATTTAGGTGTGTGGTAGCAGAAAGGAATTACACATCTGCATCATCTTTTCTCAGATAATATGTTTATATCATATACATCCTTGTTCTAAAAATACAAAGTAAAAAACAGATTTTTTTTTACATTATCTGCAAGTTAAAAGTATGATAAAGAAACAAATTCCAACACTTCGGGATACGTTCCAACCGCCTGTTTTAGCTTCGGCTATTACCAACCTTTCTCCGACAACAACAAAAAACCTATTTCGTATACTGATAAAATGTCTTTACCCATCTTGAAATGGGAGACAGACTTGTCTATAGCTCCGGAATCTGACTTTTGGATTTAAGTTTGTGAAAACGTATTCAATCCAATATAAAATTATTACTCAATATATAATGAAGAAAATGGGACTCTCAGACCCTGACATTTGCCTCCTGTGTTTACAAAACACCGCTGACACTTATTTTCATGCTTTATGGTTATGCACTTCGGTTATGTATTTCTGGACAAATGTCTGAGAAAAACTTTCCGCTATCTTTGACTGTAGGATACTGTACCTTTATCTCCAAACTTGTGTTTGCTAGGTGACCTAACAACAACTGACTTACTACGTAAACAATTTCAATCTACACATGTAGCCATTACTATCGCAAAAAAAAAACATCTTGTTAACTGGAAAAATAAACAAACTCTGAATATCGACCAATGGTCCAACCTCCTCTTAAATCACATTTTAATGGAAAAAATATCTGCCTCAAATAAAAAACAAATATCAAAATTTATAGAAACATGGCCTACGTATATAGAATATTTTAACCTAAATCTGGTTACTTAATTCTGCCTGTTAGCGAGAGCCACCACATCGCGATAACTTACATTGCTGTTTCTTTCCGTTGTGGGGCTCTCCCTGGCGCAGTCCGTCGCTCCGGGCCCGGCGACGCAGTTCGGGGCCTGTGGGCCGCCGGGGTGCCCCGTGGTTCCCTCTCCCCTCCCCCTTCCTCCCCCTTGCTGCCTCTCCCTGCTCGCCTCTCCCCGCCCGTCCTCCGCTGTGGCTGGGTGGTGGGGGGCTCTGGGGGGAGCGGGGGCTGTGGACCGGTGGGGTGCCTGGCGGGCCTGCGGTGCCCCGTCCTGCTGCATTAGGTTGGGGGTGCGGGCCGTGTTGGGGTGGGGGGTGCTCCTGCTCCTGGGTTTGCTCTCCGGCCGGTGGCCTGGGGGGCCCTGAGGTGTTGCGCTTGCTCTGTCCTGGCGGGGGTCGACGGCTCCCCTCTTTGGTGGAGATTTTCATGCATGCCAGATCCACCACATCAGCATCTATCGAAACTCAGACACAATCTGCTTCTTCCTCTGGTCGTTGAATCGGTGGAGGCTGGTGTATGTGGATCTCACTCTGCTTTGTCTGTCCTTCCTTCCTTTCCACAGTCTCTCCTTTGGTCTCTTGAGGTCTCCCTGATTTGTTGGAATTTGGATGTTTCTGGGGTTGGTGAAGGACTCTGATTGGTGGCCCGGTGGGTGGTGGGTGGTGTCTGGTCAGTGCTGGATTTCACTTTCCTTTCTTTTCTTTGGTCCTTCCTCGGGTCTCCTGACGGCCTCACGGATCTGGCTGGGTTCTGAAGCGTTCGGTTTAGGTGAACGGTATGGGATTTTTTAATAGGTTTTAGGTGAACTAATGAATACACACTCACACGCTCGCACACACGCACATGCTCATACACATACTCACCCACATATAAAATAAAAATTAATTAAAAAATATATATTTAAAAAAAAAAAAGAGAGAGAGAGCAATGATGATGACATGTCAAATCGCTAAAATTACCGAATGAACAATACTGAGCTCTCCAGAAAAAAGAAAAGAAAAGAACAACAGTGTGTTTCTGTAGATGGTTTATATCCACATGGTCAGAATACCTAAATGGCCTGCGAGTCAGTGTTGACTACATTAGGACTCTTGGGCCAGAAATTAATTAATCCAGTCATTGAGATGTAAAGTATACAGCCTTAAAATAGCAAAGACATAACTCAAAGTCTGTATAAGCCCAGGCCCCAAATTACAGAAATCCGACATTACAACTAGCTGAATATGAAAGAGGGCTTTACTTTTATTACCATCATTATTACTGTATATCATTTCTGAATGGATGACCATTTGCTTTAATTTAAATGTAAATCTGGGCACTGAACTGCACACATTTTCACAAATGGTAGCCTGAAATTATTATTCATTCTGCCAACAGTATGGACATCATAGGAACCATTTGACTTTTGATTTTACTATGATGGGATATCATTGATCATCTCAGCCTTTGTCTGTGTTTATTAAAGCTGAACTCAGGGAACACACAATTTTTTGTCTATTTCCATTTGAACCCAAATGAAAAAAAACAAGCAAGAGCTACAATATGCTGTATTGCTGTGTTGTATGCCAAATATTGTAGATTATAACAGAATATTCACAGTACCATGTGGTGATGTCAATTGATGACTTTAGTAAGACCTGATGCCGTAACAATTGTTTTTATGACAATTAAAAAGGTTCACTAATTCCACAACGCAAATGTTTTAATCACAATATGTGCTTCCTTCTAGTCTAACATACATCACCACATTGAAAGCTGTCTGGGCTCAGCCGTCTCCCCCAATACTGCCAGTTCCTCGTGATTTGAATAATCCTTAATCAAATAGGAACTCATCCCTATCCATCCTACCTAATTGTTTTTCTTACCATGTACACAATACTAAGCTTTCACTAAATCAAAAATGCACAAACCAACACCAAATAAATTCATCTGCAAACAAATCAAATCACTTGACCTGTGTATGCTGCGTTTTTCTGAACAAAATTGTATAAAGCCATTAAAAAGCCTTTCCATGTATCCTCGTGTTACACAGGAGGAGCCCCATTTGTGACTCATTGCATGCAAACATCACCTGATCTTTAAGAGCTTACATTTCACCCAAGTCCCATTACAGCTAAGCTGCTGTGTTCTTGGTGACGAAAATGTTTGTGTAATGTACCTGTTGTTAGTAAATGAAGATACAACATATTTTATATTTTATAAATAAATATACCAACCTAAACATACAGTATATATATATATATATATAATATAATGGTTTATCAAGAAAAAAAAGAAGGAAAAAACGCATTTTTGTTACACTGGTTGTATTAAAGCAGGCTTCCCCTAATCCTGGTCCTTAAGGGCCGGACTCCTGCAGGTTTTAGATATTTTTGTAGTACAACACACCTGATTCATATAATCAGCTCATCAGCAAGCTCTGCAGAAGCTAACGATCCTGATCTTTAGAATCAGATGCGTTGGAGGACGGAAACATCTCAAACCTGGACGCACGATCGAGGTGTGCAGCAGTCTCTAATTGCTCATGTCAAATGCGCGGCCGTCCGCAGCAAGCAAGTAGGGATCTGTGTGTTTGCCTGCTTAAATATACCATGTACAAGCTAATCTCATCTCTCTGAGTCCAGTGATTGAATTTGCTTCCACGATCTCAAGCACGGCGTGCGCTCCAGATCACCCTGATGCAAATGAGGAAGGCCACTACGATTGGCTGGTTCTCGGCTACATTCCATCCCATAATGGTGGACAGAGGCGCAAACGCCCCTTTCTCCTTGCGCCTGTCTATGAAAATACCAAATGAAGGAAAACCCACCCATGCGCACGTTAGACTGCATGTTGCACCACAAATGAAAATAGGGCCCCTAGTGGTCGCAGCCATAGTTGCTTGCAAGGAGCGAAGCCATGACGTCACGTCTCAACTTCAACACTGCAATTTTTTTACAAATCTGAGTCATTCTCGCAACTCTAAAGCTAATACTGATGGAAAGCCCGTCAATCCGTCATTGACAACGCCCGTTTGCTGACAAAAGAATGCGACGGACGAGGTGCTGTATGCACATGTCAGTAAATATCCCGCCGTATGTAAGCTGGAAACATGTCTGTCGGGTCAGGTCATATCCTTTCCGTTTTAACAAATAATAATAAATAAATAGGGAACCGATCTGGCCTATCACACATTTCAAAGTAACAAATGGGTGTGACTGATGGCATGTCAACGTGGTGACGTCACGTCTGCCCCAATATGGCGACAAGCGTTAAAATTATAATACAACAATGCACACAAAAATGGGAACACCAGATATTTATCAAACATTACAATATTTCTCCATCTCCCCACCAATACCTCAAAACGGGGCACTAGAGGTACACTATAAATAATCTTTTAATGGATCGATGCACAGCCCTGATGTTTATCAAATATGTTTAATACTGTAAAGCATGTGATTAAAAACAAATAAATAAATAAAATTAAAAAAAACATTAGAAAACTGTATTTACCAGTGCTCTGCAGGAATGGGTAGTTATTCGGTCGTTTGAGTGGGCATGGTAAATTAATAATTGAATCATAATTTGCGGACTCGGATCAAATAATATGATGTCATCATAACTGTCATTTTTTTTGCATTTTGTAACTGTTAAGCGTGAGAGCACTTTTGACAGTTACAGATTTAAACTGTGGGAATGCCAGATGATTTACAGTATATTAAAATATAATGTGTATGGAGTTCATGCACATAAAATCATACCTGATGCTCTTTTGACAAAGCCCTGAATCTTTTCATTGCAAATCTTCAGTAATTTGACGTAAAGCAAACATAAATGCATGTGTTGGTCGTGGGACTTCTTTCTTCTCAGTTGTTAGTACAAACCACAAGCTCAAGTTACCAAGCTGCACAAGACATTTTGAAATGCTACGTGATCGAGAAAACGGAAGCAAAGTATGTACATTTTCAAGTAAGTGGGGTAGTCCGCATCAATATCAATACATAGATCCTTCACTCCTTCACTCAGTGTCTTGTGTGATGATCCGCGTCAAAATCGCTCAAGAATTTAATGAGTTCTAATGAAGTTTTTGGAGACAAACACACAGCTTGGTCTACCTACTGTATCTATTATTTATCGATGGTCTCCGCCGCTAGCTAGTGTACCAAGTAGCATGCAGGTTAACCCATACAGCATTCAGGATGTTTGCCATAAGAACGGATAAGGACAAAGTTTGCAATCGCAGATTTTAACGTTGGCCATTATACAATGCGAGATTTTACTTTGGGTAAGCCATTTGAAACTTAAAACAACTCTTCTGTAGTTAGAACAATGTGGCAAGCCCAGCAGCAATACTGTAAGTCTGAATATGTTTTCGAATAATTGAATGTCGGGGCTTTGTAAAACGCTTTGGCACCGTATGGTGTTGATAAAGCACTACATAAGTCTTAGCCATTTACTAATTCTAATTACGTGAAATACCTTTTTTCCCCCCGGAAATATGCAACATTAAATGACGAATCCGGCTGGAATTTGTTCACTGACATCGGCACGATTAGCAAATTACTATTTTAGGAGTCAGTCCAGCCCTTAGTATTTACCACATTTGCTCCCAAAAACGTATTAAAACGTTCTATTTTAAATATTGCCATGGTCCCTACAAGCGTATCTATACGTTTTTATAAATTTCATTTTTTATTTTTTTATGCTACAGCATACGGAAGGCTTTGATGCAGCCTCTGACTCGAAGAGGTCGCTTAAAGCAATGGTAGTTATTACAAAAAACAGCCAGCAGTTGGTAGCAGAGTATAAGCGATCAGCCAAGGCCATGTTGCAACAAGCTCTTTTTCCCAGTGTTTCCAACATACTTGTGAATAAGGATGAAACTTAGCTATATTCTAATGCTAATTGCTGCAAAATGGAAACAGATACAAATATACTTAATAAACAAAGAAAATACTCTAATCTTTCTTTATGTAGGTTCCATGTTTTTATAGCAATAAAACACAATGTTCTGTGGGCCTTGCAAAATCAGTAAAAATCCAGTAAAACAGCCGGGAGTGAAGGGGGTTGCTTCAGTGAAAATGGCTGGGAGTGAATGAGTTACCCAGATTCAATTGTTCTGCCACAAACTTAAACCTGGCCTACATTTACAGTACTTGAGACTTAACACAACCCATTAAGAACAAATCCAAATGAGTAATATATTTACAGGAGACTATTTTACAGCTTTCCTTATGTCTATTTTAGGACTGATTGATGATGAAGTGATTGGGTAGTAAATAAAATGAGAAATAGGGCCAACGTTCTATTTTATATCACTAGTACAGAATTCTCTGTGGGCCATCGGCATCCATGAATGTCAAACAAGTGAAGCCTTATTATTCACAGGAAGTGGAAAAATATGCCTAGTTTTGTCCATTCACTATAAATGTTGCCTAAAAAATGACATTCAGGCTGTGCTGACATTGTTTCAGCTCTTTCACATTATATGCAATTCAAGACTACAGGGTTGAAAATATTGCTTTATTTTCTCAGTAGTGTATTGCATTTGTGTCTGAATACAAATAGCTTTTTATATGTATTTCCCTCTCCTTTTTATGGAAAATGATTTCAGTATTTGTTCTATTTGTGCTGGCATGTTAAGGGCTGATATTGATTTTCATACAAGGCATAAGTGAAACATTCACAGCAGCACTACGATGTTGGACTCGTATTTCCTTCACAATTCTCCAGTGAAATAAAATGGTTTAATGACTATCGTGATACAGAGTCGTGATAGCGTGATGATAAATGATCAACTCGACTGCGGCTAGATGACTGCTTGCCTGAAGTTGCGTCCTGCTGTTTCAACAAATTAAAACATCAAACTGGGACACATAAAAGGCACTGAGGCAGTCCAAGGTTTGGATTATAGTGTAGTGGTAACCAACGTACATTCTTCATAATGTATCTCAGGCCAATTATTGGATGATCAAAGAACTGATTGTACATTTTGAGTCCCCAAAATGTATATGAAACATTATTTTGAACCTATGCATAAAAGGGGAGAGTCTGTTTTGTGCTCTTAGATTCATGCATCATTAGAATTGAAGCGAAAATATATGTATGGGTTGACAAAAGTAATACAGCATATATTAGGGAAACAAAATAGCCTAAAATAGGTGTTATTCCATAAAGCCTATTATGAAAATAGTTTTTTACACATTGAGACCAGGTTCATTGTTTTTACGTGGACTGAAAACATTTGAGTTTGATTTCAAAAGGTTGCAGAAAGTCACGCTTCACAAAGATGAGGTATTGGAAATGGAAGCAAGGTTTTTTTTTGTTATTATTTTATTTATTTTTTAGCTTTGAAAGCTCCATTCCCTGTTGTGACCTGTGGCAATAAATTTGTATATCAAGTAGACTGCTGTTTTTCTCTTTAATATAGCTTGCTTTTAATTGGAAATAGGCTTTTCTTTGTTTGTCTTTTCCCCTTTCCGAAGAATCGCTCTAAAGCGTTTTACGTTTTTGTTTTTCTTTTACTAATTTTTCGAGCTTGTGTTGTAATTTTCTTACTACAAGATCACAAACAATAACAAAGACGAGCATTTTGCCATGTACAGAGGCACAGGATTGCACCTGATTCTCTAAATTAACCTTCTTTCATTGGCTGTATAAACTGTTTTTTGTTCAGTCTCTCTGTTGACCAGTTGTCACAGTGGTTGGAGACCGCCGCTCTATAAGGGTTTAAGTCTGGATACAGACTTAAACTGTCTAGACCTTCCTGATGACTCGTTTTGTGTTTGCCCGTATGTTTTGGTAATCTTGGATCTCGTTGTGTGACAAAGGATCTCTCAATCAGTTAGGTTGCATCTTTATTGAAAATGGCAAGCAAAATGTTTCTGTAGACTTCTGAGTTCATTTTGCTACCAAAATTAGTGAGACCCTTCTAGAAAAAGCCAAGCAAGCCCAAGCCGTGATATTAACTCCAATGACTTTTAGATAAAGTGCGTTAGGAATCATGAGCACCCTTTTCCCCTCATCATTTAAGCCTTTCTATCGTAAGCGTAAAGGTTAATCTTAGTCTCGGTCTGTCTTGTCTATAAAACCTTGTTTGAGATTATTTGAGCCTTGTTATATGTTCTTTTTTTGGAGGTGGGCAAATGCCACTCTGGCCTCTCTTTATAGCTTACCAATGTGTGAGTTGTATCATTTAGTCCTCTGATTAATCTTCTAGAGCCCACCCTTAAAATCATGATGTCATCAATGGCTGGTGTTATCTTTGTCTACCTATTTGACATCTGTGACTTTGTGCAGCAGTAGTTTAGTTCTTCTTTAGGGCATTCCAAGTGGCTGTATTGGCTATGGCAAATGTTTGCGCAATGATTCTGACATATTTTCCATCTTCCCTCTACTTCACAAATGCTTTGTTTTCATCAATAGTCAACTCAATTGTTTTAATGTTGGTTACACCTCTGACAAGTGTTAATAATCTAGTCACCACTGGCAAAACCGGACTATGACAATTATTATAGGCATTCAGAGTACTTTATTGTTTGACTATTTTATAAGAAAAATGGCTGGGTTCTAACAAAAGGTGTTTTTTTTTTCTAAACGCGCATGTCTGGTCCTGATCTAATAAAAAATTATCATCTATTATCTGAAATGTTGGCCTCTTGTCTCATTTTTTGTCTTATTATATCAAATGATTTCAGTTGACAGCATTAAATAAAAAAAAATTGTGAACGTGAGTACTTCTTTATCATTGATGTGGCGGATAGATTTTGTCTAATAGTGTTCTGGAACAAACAGAGAAGAAAACCTTGACAAATTGTTATGGGTTTAGAGCAGGCAGCCAGTCTTTTGCTACCCCACAAAATAACAGAGAACCCATATAGCTTCCTAATGTGCACAAAAAATTATATTTCACTCTCACATTAATTCTAGTAAATAAGCCCTATTTGGAAATGACCACATGGAAACCACATGCCTGTTGCACAGCGTGCAGCACGGACAGAGTGAAGGATTTGAAGGATTTGGATTGAAGATCTATGCAGTAAATATTATTATTATTATTATTATTATTATTATTAGTCATAATAATAATAATAATAATAATAATGTTTTTTAAAGGGGAAATTGATATGAGAACAATTCAACGACTGCAATAAATAAAGTGAATGTGAGTGCACATGGAGTGTTAGTGACGGTATGGCCAATCAATAGCATACTGTAACCTCTGCTGCACATCGGGACACAAAACTCAAACTGGTACAAGAGCATGAGAAAAGAGTGTGAGCGACAAAATCCACAAGGAAAATTTGCTGCAGGCCACTTTGTTAAGCTTGCAGAACCCCACGTCTTCACACATTATGCACAAATGTAGTGGTGCGTAACCACAGGAATGGCACAAGATGCAAAACAGTCACCCGAAGTGTCCATGCAACTATATGTCTACAGATATCCTTCTTACCTTTGGAGATGACAGATGACGTGCAATAAACAAAGAGTAGAAGAGCGACCGTATGAAGGTGGCGTCCTTTCTTCAGCGCACCCATACCGGCGACGCGTAGTGGTCCACAATTCGACGAGACTGGCTTTTCGCAGGACCTCTGCTACCCACTCTTGCCTCCCCCTTCGAGCTGGACAAGTCCAGACACCGCAAGTTCCGTCTGTAAAGCCGGCAAGTATGGCGTTTGTAGCTCTGATTTAAGATAGATGAGTTTAAGGGCTGAACAGCTGAAGAAGGGAGAAAAAGCATCTTCTCTTCTCTTTGACTGCGCGTTTGTGCGCGGCACTCTGCGTGCGCTCGAAGTTCCTCCCCTAGCAGGCTTCAACATCCACGAGCCCGCCTCGCATTAACCAATGGCAACTAAGGGAAACACAGAGGAGGGGAGCATATACAATAAGTGGACCTAATCAATAACCCATCACAACGGGGGGAGTCTAACGGCTGTCCATAAGCACCTTTGGGGGAATGTGACTCAGAAATACCTAATTACTAAATTCATAATACAAATCAACTTCGTTATCCAGTCTCTCTCTCAGCAATGCCCACACGCTGTGGCACACAGACAAATTGATTTGTTTGCCAATGAGTAACCCCCCCCCCCCCCCCCCTATTCAATATCTCAATGAACATAGGCTAAATTTCCAAAACATTTTGTAGAGTACGCTTAACTCACAACATGAAAGTAAGGTTGATAAAATAATTTATAGATTACAAAAATACTTAGTTTAATCAAATTAACTAATGTGAAAAATTAATGCATCGCGCAACCACAACGACTACGGTACATCTAGTATTTTCTATGACTTTTATGGATAGCAACATGTATGCTAAGCCTGGAATTAACAAGTCAGTCTTTTTCTCTGGATCTTTACTTATTTGTGCAAAATGTTCTTCAATACATTTGTTAGGAAAACTACTCTTTGTGTTTACTAATTAACAGATATTGTTTGCAATCAATGGCCTACATTTATAGGAGTATATGCCATATGCCATATAAATATTGATTGATTTGATTCTGAAAGGAAACTAAAGATGTTCTTACAATCCTGTTGGGGTATACTCATTTATGCTCAGCAGTCAGCACTAGATAGATAGATAGATAGATAGATAGATAGATAGATAGATAGATAGATAGATAGATAGATAGATAGATAGATAGATAGATAGATAGATAGATAGATAGATGGATGGATGGATGATGGATAGATAGATAGATAGATAGATAGATAGATAGATAGATAGATAGATAGATAGATAGATAGATAGATAGATAGATAGATAGATAGATAGATAGATAGATAGATAGATAGATAGACATGAAATCCCTAGTTTTGAGGAAAAGGGGGTTTAAAATGTTGGTCCTTGCATCTTTCAAATGTCCATAGCAACCTGTACCTTAGGAAAAATATATTGATCCCAAATTTTCAGGAACTGTTAAAAGATCACTGGAAAGTCAATTCCAAAACCAGATAAGGACATCATCCGAGATTTGAACCCTTTAAAAGTTTAGGAAATTTAGGAAGATCTTCTGAGGCATCATCAGACAAAGTTTTTTTGTTTGTTTTTTGCTCCTTGAGATATTTTGTTGTTAAAATGAGGTTATATTACCGAAGTGGGAAATTTGAATGTTGTATCTCAAATGAAAATGGTCACATAAAGAAAATGTTGTGTTGAAAATGTTATGATGGTTTTACAAATCCACGTAATACACAAGGAACACACTACTGTACATTACTGTACTGTATTTACAAGTCACTCCAATATGTACTGCATGCATTTTGGGGCGGGAAAGTACCATCGCGATCATTTGTCATCTTCAGGTTTCATATTTCATAGCTCACATTTGATTTTAAATTCAGTCTGCTTAAAAGAGCATGAAGGGAAATTTTGTGGTGATATTCTGCAACTCGGAGATGGCTCATTTTTGCGACGCATCAAAGTGGCGTGTCATGTTTCATAGACGCAGTCTCATGAAATTGACGACATTGAGAATTGATCAAAACATTACATTATTTACAATACAATATTATTACATTAGCCTACATTACATACAATGCATTGCCGCATTTCACCACTTTTAATTACACTCATTCCGACTCCTTGTCACTGTTCTGGTGGGGGCTGCTGCTCGCATGAGTTTCGCACGTGAATACATTAATTTAAATTAAAAGTAGAGATAGAATCGTTAAAGAAAGAGATCCCAGAATTGAAGATTATCTCTGCTTTGTATTACTGTTAATGTTGTATGTTATGTTTATAGCTTATGTTATGTGTTTCTGTAATGCGCTGTGTGACAGCTATGGCTGTTTGAAAGCGCAATATAGCAATATAACATAGATGTCTTGACTTGACATGGATTACAATTCTTTGCTGCGGTATTTGCAGATGGCGACAAGGTAGGATGCCATTGTAATGACGTGCATCATTCTGTTCACTTTCGTGCTAAATGGTCACATTATGGTCCATTTCGACTTTTTGTGGTTGCTGTGTGCATTTATATCCATCATTTGTGAATGACGTTGTGGCGAGAAAATCCAGGTTATTTTGAGGCCGGTTTCCGAGACTCGCTGCTAGCCAAGGTCGGCTAAAAACATGTCGGCTAAGATGTCCGAGTTACGAACAAGGGCTGACTGATGTCCATAAATGTAATATTTCACTCGCAAGTTAATATTTTCAAGTGCGCACCACATCACACATTATGGTACAGTTCTGTAATATACTGTAGTTCTCCTCTCTGTCCGGCGATGCATGGCACAGGAGCCACGACGCACGCACTCTTCATGCAATATTGGCGTCACTCTGTGAATACATTTCAGAGGCTCTCCTGGATGATATTCATGAGAAGCAGCTGTCTTCTTTATCAGCGTAGTAGCAAAACATACAATATCTCTTCAGCTTCAAAATCACTTGAATTGGACTTAGTGGTCGCCCCATCTTAACTCGTCATATGCGCCAAACACATTCATGTGCACTTCCGACAGTTGAAAAACATAGTTTCCTGAGAACGTTACAACCCTTCCACTTCAGCAGCTTCACATGAACTCAACTCAATAACTCCTCCACCATCTATGTACAGTAAGCATGTTTATTTGTTTTTATTGCATTGTACTGTGTAAAAATGAAATTTACTGTGAGGAAAAGTGGTTCAGATAATGGATGAATGTGTAATTTAATATATTTTCTATTTCATTTTATGTATTGTATAGAAAGTATATACTGTATACAATTGAATGTTTCATTTAAAAATGTTTTACATATTTGTATTATTTTATTGTCTAAAAATAATTTCATCACATTTTATTTTCAGACAAAATTTACTCTAAATTGACTTCAAACAAATTTGACTTACAAGCAACCTCTCGGAACCAATTGTCTTCGAAAGTTGAGGACTACCTGTAATTTTATTTATATATATATATATATATATATATATATATATATATACACTTAAATTACAATAAAAAAGATTTGCTGCTGGGAAATGAAATTAGAGACCTCACGGAGGCAATTTTTTGGAGAAAAGTCAAAATCGACATTTTTGTCCAAATAATCTATTTTTGTGTCTACCTCAAAACTAATGTTGCTGACATTTACATATATATATATATATATATATATATATATATATATATATATATATATATATATATATATATATATATATATATATATATATAATATAATAATATTATTATATATATTTATTTATTTATTTATTTATTTATTTATTTCCTCCCAATACCTCCAATATGCATTTTCCATGAATCCCCGCCACTCCAAAAATATATATGTTGATCTGAATATATGAAATCTGCAAATAGGTAATAGGGTGTTGAACCGAAAATATGTCTACTGTATTGTTTTTTTATTTTTGAACATTTTGTGGGAACACGACAACAGTGTCTGCTCAACAACAGTGTTGTTGGTTATAAAAATATTGAGTCAAGATATATACACAACCACATCAACTTGGCAATTCCACCTCATACTGGTCACATTTTGCTGTGCAAGCCAGGAGTGTTGAACAACACTGTTGTGTTAGTTACCCTGGAACATACAACATGTCCAAACTGATCCCACAAGTCTTCAACTGGTTTGATGTCTGTACTTGCAATACAACAGGCTGTTCCGTCCTCTCTTCTTCCAAATTCTGGAAGTACTCTGATTATCCAGGCTCTGTGGAGGAGAGTGTTGAGATCCTGGAGGATAGCATTAAATCCCAGATTCTGGAGATATGGAATCACTGCTGGCTCAGAATCTCATTCCAAGATCTGTGCAGCAGAGTGCACAGTGTTCTCCACATCGTCTCCATTCTTTGATCCTGCTATCCAGCTTCTGCCGTCAGAACCTTGATCCATCACTGAACATTACATTGCCCAACATTGTTTTGTTCCACTGCAATTTTAATCTCTTAATTGTACCGCATGGGCAAATTCAATTTACACTCTGAGGAGAGCTGTCGGAGTTGGGGTTGTGCCATTGCATTGTGCCCAAGTGCGTGTTGGGTTTAGTGCCTTGCTCAGTGCAATTTCAACTGTGAACAGGAAATAAACTGGCCTCTCACTGGATTTTCATCTATAAGCATAACAAAGCCCAAAGCTCATCAATGTGCTCAAGCTAGTGACTATGTGCTGTAAATCATGCAAAAAAATGTTTTTGTCTTTCAGGAATTGTCTATACATTTTGAGAAATGCATTAATATGCCGCCATATGAGGCTGTGGTGTTGGATGAATGCCAGTATACTCATCTTAAAATATAACTGATAAAGTAAAAAACTATTCTAAAAAATAAATAATTAGGAAAGTACAAGGTACTGAAAAAACTACTCACGTAAAGTAACAAAATATTTGTACTTTAGTACTTCCCATCTCTGATTCAGACCTGCACTGTTTGGTCCAAAATTCAACTGATTAGCTGTAGTAAGAAGAGCTGATGTGATTACTATTGGACTCATCTACAGCTACGTTGTGCAGTCACAATTGAGAGGTGTGTGTGGCTCGCAATAGGTTAATACTATCAATATCTGCAAACAGAAAGCAAGCATAGTAGGAATTAAGAAAATTAGGGTTGGATTTTTGTGGTGTTGGTGGCGAGGTGGTGCCGTTGCTTGCCCTTGGTGCAGGTGGCGCGGGGTTTGCCTCAACAAACATTGACGACCAATTCGATTTCATGAAATTTACTGTATATTTAACCATACCGGTTTTTAATTTAGAAAATCTGGTCACCTTAAGTTAAAAACATGTTTCGAACTAAACATTTAGAAATTATTGAAAATGTTGCACATCTGTATGGTCTGGAATAACTCACAAACACCTGTAAATATTTAATAAACATCTTGATATAATAGGTACGCAGTCACTACCGTACATTACTTGGTAATTAAGTTAAATTAACCAAGCAATATTTTCAACTGAAAAAAAAGTTAGTTATTAATTTTGCAGTTTTAACATAAAAACTTGCAGTCTTTATAAATGAATACTGTACATTTTGATCTTGTTCATATGGAGTTCCCAAACTTTCAGTCTTTGATGTGGTGTTTAATTTTTTTCATTTGCATTTTTGCCTGATGAAACATGATGCCTTTATTGACTGTCAACTGACTTCGTTTTGAGAGTGTTCTTGTGGAAGAATGGAGGTGTGCCAACTCGTCGGGATGTAGGAGAAGTGTGTGTGGCTTAAAAGTCTGGGAAAGGATCCTGTACAGCAACCCCCACAGATGGTTGATTATAATTGCTTCATGGGAGCTAATAAATTTTGTTTGGTCCTTTTCCCTTAGCTCAGCTAAATGAAAGGAACTACTTTTTCTCGCTAATTATTATTTTGTTCCAGGTCACTGTCACTATCATAAATCCTTGATTAAAAAATGAAAAGCAATGTTTTCTGCTAAATATGTTGTGCTTTTTTTGGGGGGGGGGGGGAGCTCAGTATTGATCATTTGACATGTCATCATCATTGTTCTCCCTTTTTTTTTTTTAATTATTATTATTATTTATTTATTTATTTATTTTTTTGGGGGGTATGTGTGTGTGTGTGCGTGCGTGCGTGCGTGTAAAAAAAAAATAAGAATTCCCATACCGTTCACCTAAACCGAACACTTCAAAATCCAGCCAGAGTCGTGGGGCCGCTAGGAGACCCGAAGAGGGACCAAAGAAAAGAAAGAAAAGCGAAGCCCAGCACCGACCAGACACCACCCACCGGGCCACTAACCAGAGTCCTTCACCAACCCCAGAGACATCTAAATTCCAACAAATCAGGGAGACCTCAAGGGCCCGAAGGAGAAACTGAGGAAAGGTAGAAAGGACAGACGAAGCAGAGTGAGATCCACATACTCCCGCCTCCACCGAATCAATGACCTGAGGGAGAAACAAATTGTGTCTGAGTTTCGATAGATGCTGGTGTGGTGGATCTGGCATGCATGAAAATCTCCACCAAAGAGGGGAGCCGTCGACCCCCGCCAGGACAGAGCAAGCGCAACACCTCAGGGCCCCCCAGGCCGCGGCAGCGCCAAAGGACGCCCCCCGGGCCCCGCAGGGGCCACCGGCCGGAGAGCAAACCCAGGAGCAGGAGCGCCCCCCACCCCAACACGGCCCGCGCCCCCAACCCAACGCAGCAGGACGGGGCACTGCAGGCCCACCAGGCACCCCACCGGCCCACAACCCCCACTCCCCCCACGACCCCCCCCCACCCCCGCCATCCACCCCAACCCAGCCCCAACCACCCCCAGGTCCCCAAATCCCCAGACACCCCCCACCCCAGCACCCCCACCACCACCACCCCCCAACCAAGCCGCCCCCGCCCCCCGCCCCTACCACCACCCACCGACAGCCCCCCAGCCCCCGACCCCCAGACCCCGGGGACACACCGCACCCAGGCATCTGCGCCGAAGAGGGGCCGGGCAGTGGAGCGGAGAGGGCACCCGCGCCCACCCCACCACGCGGAGGGACGGAACACCAGGGGCAGAAGGGGAGATGGGGGCACCGGAGGACGGGCGGCATCCCCGAACCCCAGGCCCAGCGGGGAGAGGCCCCGGTCGTCACCCCAATGATCTAAGTGAAAAACTAACCCTGTTACCTGTAGAGTTCGCCAGCTCGCCGACTTGCCGACTCCGCCCACCAATCCCCCACCCACCCCACCGGGAGCCCGGCGGGGCCCGCCCGAAGTGCCCAGAGGTCCACCGGAGCGGGGCGGGCACAACACCGATCCCGCCCACTCTCCCGGCCCCCGGAGCGCCGAGACCCGGGCCACGGATGGAACCCCCGGCCTAGGGGAGGGAAAGGAGGGCGGACAGGGGAGGGGGAGGGGACGGGGGAAGGAAACGACAGAAAGGGCAGGAGGCAGCGGCAGGGCCGCAGAGAGAGGGGGAGAGGAGGAGGAAGGGCAACGAGGGAGAGGGAACAGGGAGGCGGAGGACGGGCGGGGAGAGGCGAAGAGGGAGAGGAAGCAAGGGGGAGGGGAGAGGGAACTACGGGGCACCCCGGCGGCCCACAGGCCCCGACCCGCGTCGCCGGGCGCAGAGCGACGGACCATGCCGGGGCGGCGCCGCCCCGAACACCAGGGAGAGCCCCGCAACACAGCACCCCCACGAGACCCAGGGAACGACCAAGACGCAGCCGCCACCCAGCAGCCAACAGAGGGGCAGACCCGCCCACGCCCAGCCAGGGGGGGACAGCACCTGTAGAGTTAGTCCCCTGGCATGCAGTGAATCCGAACATTAGCCCTTAGTGCCCATTGGAGGTGAATCTGCTCGATCCTGTTGGCAGCAACTGGGTTCCTGACTATAGAAATACAACCATTAGTTACAAACTGTCAAATGCAGAGACATCAATGTAAGTTATCACGATGTGGTGGCTCTCGCTAACAGGCAGAATTAAATAACCAAAATTAGGTTAAAATATTCTATATACGTAGACCATATTTCTATGAATTTTGATATTTGTTTTTTATTTGAGGCCGATATTTTTTCCATTAAAATGTGATTTATGAGGAGGTTAGACCATTGGTCGATATTCAGTTTGTTTATTTTTCCAGTTAACAAGAATTGTTTTTTTTGCGATAGTAAGGGCTACAAGTGTAGATTGAAATTGTTTGTGTGGTAAGTCAGTTGTTGTTAGGTCACCTAGCAAACACAAGTTTGGAGATAAAGGTATCCTATAGTCCAAGATAGCGGAAAGTTTTTCTAAGACTTTAGTCCAGAAATACATAACCGGAGTGCATAACCATAAAGCATGAAAATAAGTGTCTGTAGTGTTTTGTAGACACTGGAGACAAATGTCGGAGTCGGAGAGTCCCATTTTCTTCATCATATATTGAGTAATGTATGTTCTATGGATCATTTTATATTGGATAAGTTGTAAATTTGTGTGTTTTGTCATTTTAAATGCATTTTCACAAACTTGAATCCAAAAGTCAGATTCCGGAGCTATAGACAAGTCTGTCTCCCATTTCGAGATGGGTAAAGACATTTTATCCGTATATGAAAGTAACTTATATATTTTTGAAAGGTTTTTTGTTGTTGTCGGAGAAAGCTTGGTAATATCTTCAGCTAAACCAGGCGGTTGGAGTGTACCCTGAAGTGTTGGAATTTGTTTCTTTATCATATTTTTAACTTGCAGATAATGTAAAAAATTTCCGTTTGTTATTTTGTATTTTTGGAGCAAGGATGTATATGATATAAACATATTATCTGAGAAGAGATGGTGGAGCTGTGTAATTCCTTTCTGCTCCCACACACCTAAATAAAACGATTGGTTGTTAATTAGAAAGTCAGGGTTATGCCATAGGGGAGAAATCCCACAGGGCTCCACTTGGGCTTTTATAATTTCTAATGCCTTCCACCAAGCAGTCAGGGTGGCGGAAATCATTGGGTTTTTAAAACAATTATGTCGCTTAATTGATGTTGTAATAAAGAGTAAATCTAGAAGTCTGAGGTTATTAGAATCCTTTTGTTCTAGTTCCAGCCAACAGTTAGTATCTCTGTTTGGTTGCGCCCATAGAACGATATATTGTAGCTGGTTAGCTATATAGTAGTACATAAAATTTGGTGCCTCTAGACCACCTTTGGATTTACTTTTCTGAAGAGTAGATAGACTAATCTTTGCTTTTTTTTTATTCCAGTAAAATTTTGTAACGGCTGAGTCCAACAACTGGAACCAGTTAGCCGTAGGTTTAAATGGAATCATTGAGAAAAAATAGTTTATTTTAGGTAAAACCTTCATTTTAACGGTGGCTATTTGTCCTATTAAAGAAATAGGAAGCTTATTCCAGCGTTCCAAGTCACTATGAATGTTATCCAGAAGTGGAGAAAAGTTTAAATGAATTAAATCAGTTAATTTAGGTGAGATTTTTATGCCTAAGTATTTTAAATTACCTATAGAAAATGAGTAGTGTGGGTCCTGGCTTGCAGGGTTCCATGAATTTTCTGTAATAGGTAGAAGTGTTGATTTTGTCCAGTTAACTCTTTCACTGCCACTGACGTTTAAAGACGTCAAGTAAAAACCTACGCTTCACTGCCAATGACGTCAAAAGACGTCATCCAATGATTTTTTTTTTTTTTTTTTTGAAACGGGTAGAGGAAACCCTCCCGCATGTCTGGTCAAAGTTTCAAGTCTGTCTGTTGTGCCTAAGGACTATTTTTGGCCCCTAGAGGGCAGCGATGACTCTCTTTTGACAAGATCGGGTGGGCGTCAGTAGAGGCGGAGCTAGAGCGTCAAGCAGGAGATGAGAATGGAAGACAAAGGAAAAATGGCGGCCGGTCGCGAGGAGCTCACACCCGAGACGTTTTTTTCAAAGACCAAAAGCATCGCTGAAAAAGCACATTGTTGACGATGATCATCATAGATGATGAAGATGAGGGTGACTCCGTGGTTGGAAAGCATTGACGCGGCAGTAGAAGACGTTAGATGGAGCTAGATGGAGGAGGGAACGGGCAATGGCGAGCGTTTGCAAGCAGCTCTACACTTACAAGACGAAAGGCATCGACCAACGCTAAAATAGTGCATTGATGACGACGGTGATCATACTCGATGATGATGAAGGTGAATCCGAGCTTGACGGCGAAATTGGAACCGCTGACGCGGCGGCTATTACGGTGTCGTAACGCGGAGCGCAACCGAGCACGCACAGGCGGACGTTCGATCGGACGACGGAGAGTGCCCCGAGTCCAATGCATATTCATCGGAGGAGTGTGTACAGTCTGCTACTTGCTTTTTATTCCCCGGAAAAAAAGGCCGTCAAGAAAGTGTAACGTTTGCACGCAAAACGGACCAATGTGAAAGTGAAAGTAAACTGTTGTGCGAGTCCAGCGGCGTCTCCTTGCACGCAGGGGAGCGTTACAAAAGGAAAAACTGTATTTGAAACATCCACATAATTGTAAGTAGTACCACAGTTGCACACATTTGGAAATAGTTTGCGAAATTGTTTTGTCAAATTGTTACACTGTTGAATGGAAATAAACGTATTTTGCAATCAAAAAACACTTTTTCATTGTTGGTGAAAGCGTTTTACAGAAGTAAAGCACTATTTAGGTGTTTGTGGCATCATTCATGGACAAAAAGAAGTGTACAATTCACTAGAGTGCATGAAATAACATCGTTTCACAAAAAGCTCTTTTTCTCCGTTTTTTGTTTCAAAAGAGAGCATTTCGGTGAAAGTAACCATTTTCTATTGTTGATTACTGAAGAACGGAATAAGGTAGAAACAAACTTTTTTTTTCTGATGAAAGCTGAGAGTCCAATCTTTCATTTGGTAGTATGTGTGTTTCCATAGTCCAAACACAACATTTTCTGTGGACCTTGAAAGATCACTCAAAATGCTTAAATCGGCTGGCAGTGGGGACAACCCGTTTCTGAAAACGTCTGGCAGTGAAAGAGTTAATAGAATAATCTGATAACTGTGAGAATTTAGTTATTAAGTTAAATACTTCCCCTAACGAAATCGCCGGGTTTTCTCAATAAAGTAAAATATCATCGGCATATAGATTAATTTTATGTTCTGTTACCCCAGAGTGAATTCCTTGAATCCTTCTTTCCTGGCGTATTGCTATTGCAAGTGGCTCAATAAATATTGCAAATAATAAAGGGGACAGTGGGCATCCCTGTCTTGTGCCTGTCTGTAAAATAAAGCTCTTAGATATAATCCCATTAGTAGTAACTGTAGCTTTGGGAGAATCATATAATACTGACACCCAGTGGATAAATGATTTCCCAAAGCCAAATTTATTTAAAACAGCAAAGAGGAAGGACCAGTTAACTTTGTCGAAAGCTTTTTCTGCATCCAATGATATAATAACTGCCTTTTTATCATGCCGCTGTGACATGCTAATAAGGTTAAAGAGCCTCCTAATATTATTAGTAGAGTGACGATCTTTAATAAAGCCTGTTTGGTCGCTATGAATAATTGTCGAGATTACTGTTTCTAGTCTAGATGTGAATGCCTTAGTAATAATTTTAATATCAGTGTTAATTAGTGAAATCGGACGGTAACTTGATGGAAGGGTGGGGTCTTTTTCTGGCTTTAATAAAAGTTTAATTGCTGCTGTATTCATGTGTGGACGTATGTAACCATTAGTTTTGATTTCTGTTACTACTCTTAAGAATAGCGGAGCAAGCATTATCCAGTAGTTCTTAAAAAATATAGCCGGATAACCATCTGGGCCAGGTGCCTTGCCATTAGGCATACTATCTAGAGCACTGTACAACTCGTTTATAGTAAGTGGCGCTTCTAACATATCTTTATATTGAAGACATTTAATATTTTCAATTTGATGTTTTACTGTTTTTGAGTTTACTTATAGGCATATCAATGTGATATAATCATGAGTGTTTAAAATAATACAGTGGAGTAATGATTTTGTGAACTTTATTTTATCCTCTCACCCTCAAAGCTATTGAAGATAGGAATGTGCATGATGTTATTTAGAGCCTTTTGGCATTGGAGTCTAAAAGTCTGGGGTTAGATCCTAATTGCATTTTTCCCCCAGTCAAGAAGGGGAACTGTATGTAAATGTCTGTTTACTAATAAGATTACACCTTTGTCCAACCTGGAATCAACATGTCTGTATGTAAACGTCTGCTTGCTAATAACATCACACATTTGTTCAATCTAGGAGATGACATGTCTGCCCTTTGTTCAATCAAGAGCCGGGAAGAGGAACCTTTTATCTTTTGAGTATAAATGAGTCGATGTTCTGTAAATTGTCACACACTTGGGGGGATCCACGTTGCATTCTGATGTGGTGTCCTGACTGTGTCTTTAGAGGCCTCTAAATAAATTCTTGCAAGAAAACTTCTTCATCAGATCCTGAATACAATTATTTTGGACACGCAAAGATTACACTTAATATAGTAATCAAAATATTCCTTCAAAATGGTGACGCCGACGTGGACTTATTGAGACGTTTTTCTACAGCTGTGATTGATCCTGAACACCGGATTTCTAAAGCGCAAAAATATTAACAAGGTGAGTGGACATTTTATCCACGTAGAGAAATTCTGGTTGTTTAGGATCATTACAGTTGCATTTCGTCTGTGCTAAGTTGTATTTGGGATCTGTGAACAAGTTAGGGGGGTTGTAGTAATATTTCTTACGGTGGGACGGAAAGTCCTCGATTTTGAAAATTACTACGACATTGAACCATGCATGGGAGATTTTTCCGCGGTGTAATAGGTTGTGTTTTTTATTTTTTCGTATGAATAAGCCGTCAGTATATAAGCTACTGGGAGTGCGGAGTGGATTAGCCGCCTGTGTGGTAACAAGGTGTGTGCTGTGTGGAATTACTAAACCGAGGGACATAATTCCTCGGTGTGTGTGTGTTGTGTTAAATAAGAAGCCGGGAAAATATTAAGACGCGCATAGAAATGCCCCGTGTTTACGGAAGTGACGTCAAGTCGGAGCGCTCCGCCGTTTTAAACGGCATAAGACATTGAGTACCACGGGGGAATAGGCTGTTGTGGTTGTTGTGGTGTTATAAGCCGCTAGTGGTGATCGCACTATGTGTGTGCTGATGTGTGTTGTGATATAAGCAGCTCGCGTTGATCACGCGTAGTGTTTGCTGAGCTAAACGCCCGTATGTCGCGTAGTTCGCTACGGTGCGTGGAGTGATATTAAAAGCCTGCCGTTTTTTCGGTTCAGAGCTGTGTGTTATAAGCCGCCCGTGAAGATCCAGGATATATTTGTTGAAGTCGCGCAAAAGGTATTTAATATCTGTTTCATTTTCGTCTTGTTTGTGTTTGTCTGAAAAAAAAAAATAATAATAATAATACTTTTTTTGGGGGGGATTAATGAGAATACTTTTGATCTGTTATATCGTAGTATCATAAGTGAGACGTCACTGACTTTATAAATATTAAAAACGACTAATTACTACATATTATGGACGAAAAAATTCGACCGTAACTAAGGAGGTTCGATTTGCATAGACTTCCGGTCGAGAGTCAGAATTGGTCGCTAAGCGAACAGTGAGTTCATGATGCTGGACGCATTTCCACCACGGCGTCAACGTAAGTATGAAACTCTTTTATATGAATGAATGCGCACTAATTGTGATAGTGGTTGGTTCTCACCGTTGTAAAATGTGGTGTGTTTGTGGAACTTGATTGTGTAAACAGCGCCAGACACTGATTACCTCCGTGAAAAACACTTCTATAGTTTCTTCGAATGGAAGAAAAGTTAGACGGTGTGGGGTCGTGGACCAAATGTTGGTTTGTGCTAGAATGTTAGCGTTGGATAGCTCTGTGAAAGTTGCGCGGATGGCTGTGTTAAGTGATTTTGAGAATGAGGAGACTGATGCTAGGCTAGCGGCTCTGCCAGTGTACAGTTGCCATGCACGGGAGATTAGTTTTTGGTAAGACGCTACCGCACGAATCTGTTTTTAAGGCTAAGGATGAGTTAGCTGCGGGCAGCCGCATCTGTTAAGAAATTGGAACATAAATTGGATGAAGTGTTGACTGTGAAAGATGACCCGCGGGGAAAATTTTAACCAAGCGAGAGCTCTTGGCTTAGAAATGAATTGTTGAGTGTACGCGTTTGTTTGGTAAGCTCCATGGTGTGTTGTGGCCACGCGGTTTTTCGTTGTTTGTCTTACAATGTGCGCGACGTGTCTGTGTCGCAGCCGTAACGTTGCGATGGATTGTGCGCGAATAAGTCGACATTTGAGCTATAACTACGTGGTGAAGTTATTATTAGACGAATAAATGGTGTATTTTACAAATGAGTGCGCACTTCGGAGAGGTTTGTGTTCGTCTGTGGTTCAACAACTGAGACGCCACTGAATTAAGTTGAGGAGTTTGTGTTGTGTGTGAGTGTTTGTTGAGCCCAGTTGGTGAAATGTTTGGAGCATGTGTGGATTGTGTGATTTTTTTTCCTTGTTTGTGTGCCTGCAGGGAGTTTGTGACTGTTTGTGTGACTCTGACAATGGGAAAGGTGTGTTGTGTGATGTTCTAGCGAGATTTTAGAAATCAAAATGGCCGTTTGGTCTGTTTCTCCTCACTGCCTTTGTGGAGATGAGAAAAGTGCAGAAGTTAAGTGAATGGAAGTGTAAGTTTGTTTGAGACAGTGATTTTTAAGTGTAGGAAAGAAAGAAAAAGACGGATGGAAAGTAATTTTTTCCCTCCAAAATCCTTTGTCCTCAAAAAAGGGTGAAAAAGAATGGTAAGCAGGAAATCTGCATATTTTGAAAGGATGGGGGCCGTGAGCTGCTGTTTTAAGAAGGTGGTGATTTGTACTGTTGTCTGTTAAAATTAAATTAAACTAAATAAAAAGGACAGGGGGTGTGATAAGTTTAGTCCTCTCTTCCATTGTCTCCATTTGGGAGACTTGTAGTCTGTTGTGTGTGTGAATAGCAGGGGTCTTCTAATGCTAATCTGTTAAAATCAAATTGTTCCTGTTATGCGGAAGGATATAGAGGTCTAGGTGTTAACTACAGGCCACTATCATATTATTTTTAAAATCAGATCTGTGTTTTTTATAGTTGAATGAGTAATAAAACCAAATTTTAATATAGTTGAATAAGTAATAAAATCAAATTTTAATTGAAATAGACTTTTCATTTTTGATTTTTATATTTCCCCTGCATCTCTGATAACTTATTCGTAGGTGTGAAAATTATTTAACCTTTGTCCTGATCTGAGTCCCATTCTAGAAGTCTGAGGAGCCCTGAAATTCTAAAGGACTTCCATCCAAGTGGCCAGGGTGACTGACAGCTGTCACATTTTCTTAAATTTGAGGTAACACGTAATGAAGATGTCTATGGTAGACATATGCATAAATATAGTACTACTACTTGCTATAGTGTAGTGATCAAATTCAAATAAAACCACAAAATAAATAAATGAATAAATTAAAAATAGTTTGAAAAACAAAATATTTTGGGGAAATTTTTATTTTATTTTTTCTTGGAAATTGGATGACAACAAGCAGTGTTCTCTTGCTATGATCTCATCTCCCTCTGTCTGTTCCGAGTGTATAAATGTTTCAAGCAGGTTCAATCTTTGACTGAAAGGTGTTTCACTTGGGTGACTCAACCAAAAAGTGCTGGAAATGGAATGAACAGCATTCTCCTGCTATGCTTGATGTTCAGAGTGGACGGCGAACTGAACAATGGTCACTTTCGGGGGGGAAGTGACCACACGGACTGCGAAAAGGATGGTACACTGTAAATCCGCTCGTCCTGTGACTGTTCAATGACTCTTATGCATTGTTTGAGCATAATGTCCAGCAACTTTTTTGAGCAGACAGGATTATCATCGATTCTGCCATGATGAACTTTTCCTGAGAACTCCAGTACACAAAGCCCAGTGCCCGCTTTGAACTTTGCCCTGCATAAACTGCTATCGACAAGGACAGGAAGGAATATGAACTCCGGTTGTGGACTCAAAGTTCTGGAATCATCTGAGTTTGGTGCCTGAGGTCGTATGTTGTATTCTGTTTGTAGACATTTGCACTCTGTACTATGTCAGAAAGGAGATGTTATCTATAGCAACGCAGTTTCGGAAATTGAGAACACCTTATGTGAATTAGGGTAGTATAAAATTTATTTTAATCTGTAATACTATATTTTCCGTTGTTTGATGCTTGTTGAATTTGGCCTTCTATTTTTTTCTTTTTTCCCATTTCTCTTTTATAACTTTGACTTCTCAGAGTGGACTCAGATATGGAACACTTACGGCGAATTTGCTGGTTAAATTTTTAATTTTTGATTTAGGTTGCAGCACTGATTTTTAATTGGGTCATGATCTGCAAAGTTCCCTGCTGTGTTTTTACAAGCCCCCACTACTCTGTAGAAGAGGCGAGGTTAGTTAGCATTTTAAGAATACTTTTTGGTTGGTTTAAAGTAGGGATTTTGTTTTGTTTTTCTGATTATAACTCGTTTCTTTTACTAGTTGAGATGGCAGATATTTGGAAGATTTGTGACCTGCAATAGATTAATGGGGTTGTTTAAAAAAATAATAATAATAAAAAAATTATTCTCTTCCTGACCCTAAAAGTCCTCCGCTGCAGTATCTTAATTTACATCTGCTTAAGTTGTTTGTTTTTCTCACTTTAAGTTGCCTGAACAGGATTCAAATTTACATTACAAACTCTTGCCTCAAAGGCTTTTGTTTTGATGGCTCATGGCTAGCTCAGCTGGAGATCTTTTTATAGTTCTGGTGTTGGCCAAATTGTCACAATTTGGTTGTTTTTCTAATCTACAGGACACAAGGTGTCTGTTTTTTCCTCTTTGAAGCAGCAATTTGGAAGCGGCTGCAGTTTTCACATTCAGGTCTGAAATGATTAGAATTGATCTTTATCAGATGGGGGAATGACTGGTCTGTCTGTGTATGGTTGAAAAGGAAGTCTGATGTGAGAATGACTGGTCTGTCTGTGTATCAAAAAGGAACTCTGATGTGAGAATGAAGTTTGGTGTGAGGAATTTACAGGCGAAGAATGGAACGAGAATGGAGAGGATTTGACTTGGAGGAAAAGTAAGTTCTACAAAGATGACAAAAGACGACCCGAATAGCAGAAATACGGTAAGTATGTTCCATTTCAGAAACGATTGAAAAGTATAATTTCTAGAGCCCATGGAATATGCCATTTAGGTGTGGAAGGAACATTGACACACCTGGGTGACATTTTTTCATGAGACAAGTTGTTAAAAATGAACTGCAGTGTTTATTTAAGGTATGAGTATAAATCTCTTCTCAGACTGTTCATGGCCCGGCCGGACATGAATAGTTCTGAGTTAAGATGATGTTGTTTTAAATGATTTACACTGCTATAATAAGAAACCAGCGTTAAAAAATACAGAAATTTGATGTATGACAAAGAGCACATTTACTGTATGCTAAATCTACAACAGTAAATATCATGGTAAAATATTTGATTAATCATTATCTACCATCATAAGGGTTTCCTAGGAAGATTGGATCAGACAAACCCACTTGAAAAAACAAAACTTCATAAGATATAGAAAAGGCATTGAGATTAAAACATATTTGATTTAGTATATTATCTCTGATCTCAAGGACATTAAAGAAAAATAGAAATATTAAACAATTGGCCTCATAAAGTTTCAATGGCAACAAGACTTTCATTATTATGTCATTGAATGTACAAATGTCATTAAACGGATTCTGTTTGAATGCCACAACAAAAATAACTTTTTCCGTGTCCAACAGCATGTTTCAGGACCTACAGATATAGAAACAATTAACATTTGCTAAAAATTACCAGGTGCTCTTTTCAAAGTAAAGAATGAAGACTATGTATGTTATGAGTGACTAAATGAAAATGATTTTGCACACAGATTGGTTTGCTGATCATAATGGTGGGGGCCACATCCACCACATGTGAGCCACGAGGTCCCAGGCTCATCAAATCACATCAATTGAAACCCACTGAGGGGGTTGACTAAGCTGCTGATCTGCGTCCACACCAATTGGAGCCATCTAACGGATCCCACCACACCCGGTTCCAGTGTCTACCTGACAAGCTGCCCAAGGACGCGGAGGAAACAAGATTCATTGGAGTGCCTTTTCCCTGGGCACGGATTGACACAGTTGGAAAAGCTGATCAAGTGTCAATCTGCTGTTTGAAAGGGGTAAATCACTCAAATCCCCTTTTCATCAATTCATAAGGATTGAGTCACACTGGGAATGAAGTCCCGTGACCTTTCCTGCGATCTCTGGCAGTGAGCCAGGGTTCGGAAAGAGGCTGACAAACGCCTCTTTTTAAAAAATTGACCAACTGTCGAACGCACTTTTCATTCAACAAGACCTTCATCAGGAGATGGCTTCGAGGGACGGACACATCTGCTATTGCGTCGTGACACTTAACCACATCACATAGTGTTATGCCTCACATTTATTATGCCCCTTCCACCGAATTTTTTAATGAATCAAACTGAATTTTGACTGCTAAGCCCCTCTATCTTTCTCTCTCTCTCTCTCACCTGCTATTCTTATTTTCTGAACTCCACACATAAACATTGCTTCATTTTTGCGACAATCAAGATTCGCGCTGGACTTTCTCTCTAGACTATTGTGGGATTAAATGTCCGGTTTTTGAACTTATAGAAGTTCAATGGTAGGACTGAAGACATTTAATATTTTCAATTTGATGTTTTACTGTTTTTGAGTTTACTTATAGGCATATCAATGTGATATAATCATGAGTGTTTAAAATAATACAGTGGAGTAATGATTTTGTGAACTTTATTTTATCCTCTCACCCTCAAAGCTATTGAAGATAGGAATGTGCATGATGTTATTTAGAGCCTTTTGGCATTGGAGTCTAAAAGTCTGGGGTTAGATCCTAATTGCATTTTTCCCCCAGTCAAGAAGGGGAACTGTATGTAAATGTCTGTTTACTAATAAGATTACACCTTTGTCCAACCTGGAATCAACATGTCTGTATGTAAACGTCTGCTTACTAACAACATTACACATTTGTTCACTAGGAGATGACATGTCTGCCCTTTGTTCAATCAAGAGCCGGGAGGAGGAACCTTTTATCTTTTTTGTATAAATGAGTCGATGTTCTGTAAATTGTCACACACTTGGGGGGATCCACGTTGCATTCTGATGTGGTGTCCTGACTGTGTCTTTAGAGGCCTCTAAATAAATTCTTGCAAGAAAACTTCTTCATCAGATCCTGAATACAATTATTTTGGACACGCAAAGATTACACTTAATATAGTAATCAAAATATTCCTTCAATATTCAGTAGTTAGCTGAGGCATATTTAAGCTACTGAGGAATGCCTCAATATGTTCAGGGTTAGGCTTGTTAGTTTCTGAGTATAGGTTGCGATAATAGTTATAAAAAATTTGATTAATTTCTTCTGGTGATTGTGTACATTCACCAGTTGTCCCTTTGATAGCCGTTATAAGAGATTTTTCCCGATTGCGTTGAAGTTGGTTTGCAAGAAATTTACCTGATTTGTTATTATATTCAAAGTTGTTGTATCTCAATTGTTGTATTATAAACTCTGTTTTTTTAGTTAGCATATCGTCTAACTGTATTTTTGTATTTTGTAAGTCAGTCCATATTTGGTCATTTGGGTTTATTGCGTACTCATCCGTCAGTTGTTTAATTTTATCTTCCAAGTCATTTTCTAATTTTTGATCCTGTTTCTTTTTATAAGATGAATATGATATAATTTTACCTCTAATTACTGCTTTCCCAGCTTCCCAGAGAAGAGATGGCGATAGGCCTGGAGAGTCATTTATTTCCAAAAAGTCTGCCCACTCTTTCCTTATAATTTTATCAAACTCTACATCGTTTAGCAGTGAGATGTTAAAACGCCATGTTGGTGGTGGTTTAAAGGTATAATCAACTTGTAGGGAAAGTGAGACTGGTGCATGGTCGCTAATAATGATAGGATGTATTTTTGTAACAGTTTTATCAGCAATAAAGTTATTTGTAAGAAAATAATCAATTCTTATAAAAGACCGGTGCACAGCGGAAAATAAGGTAAATTCCTTCTTATTTGGGTTTTTAAGTCTCCAGCTGTCGACGAGGCCAAAATCATCCATATATTCCCCTATTACTTTAGTAGATTGTAATCGCCTTATACATGTTGTGTTATTAGAACGGTCTATTAATGGATTTAAGACTGTGTTAAAGTCTCCTCCAATAATAATAGTAGAGTTCACTGCTAAATCAAACAGCTGAGAGAAAAATTCATGGAAAAAGGCCGGATCATCATTATTAGGGGCATATAAATTGCCAAATGTATATATTTTATTAAATATAGTTACCTGAATAATAATGTATCGGCCCTCTGGGTCTGTTATTGTATTATTTAGAGTAAAGAGTAAATTCTTATGTATGAGTATACAGACTCCTCTTTGTCTGCTGTTATAAGGGGCAGAGTATGCTTGGCTAAAATTCTTATCAATAAGTAATTTTTGAACATCCAGAATAGTTTCTTTTAGCATTTTATTTTCCTTTTTAACTGTTTCTAACTCGGCTGAAACAGTCACGAGTGTAGAGTGTATCTCGGCATTGTCGCGTTGGAGATCGCTTACTTGTTGGCTGAAGAATTCGATGCTTACTTTTAATCCTTTGACGTCCTCGCAGATTAGGGAGAGGACCTCTAATTTTTTATTTATGGACTCCAGCATACTGACCGAGACCTCTGTAGTGGTTAGGTCGTCCGTGTCCGTCGCTGAGTCATTCTTTCTCTTTTTAGAGGGTTTTTTCGACGGTTTCTCGACGGAAGAGTCCTCCATCGCGCAGTTGTAAAAATAACCGTCAATGAAGCATTCGAGGTCCTCCACGTTGGGTGGTGTTCCAAATCTGTCGGATGAAAAGAGAAAAGACAAGATATATAATGGTTAAACTCGAATTAGTTTAGCATAATAGAGCTAGTTCTATCTTAGCAGCAGGGCGCTGCCATGTTGGGGTTTCCCGGTCTCGCTGTAGGTCTCGCGATAATCACAGCATCTCGCGCATGCATCCACCGTCTTATGCGCACCTTATATAATATATATACAATATATATACCAATATATTGTGCTTAATGCCATAAGGTTTAAAATAAGTTTACAAGTGTAACATTAAATAAAATGTATACAGGTATACGTTACATACAGGAGTGTACAGTAGCTAATCTGTGTTTTAGCACCCCCTAAGAGAAACAAATTATGATGCACTTTTATTTATAAAACGTAAATATTTTCATTTCTAAACTTTATTTCTAAACGCAGTATAACTGTCTACACAGACTAGAAAGTATTGATGTAGATTATACACACTATTTAAAACATTGGTATCTTTCGTTAAAGAAACGCAAATATTTTATAGCATTTGTTTTTCTTGGTCACAAAGCATGTTAAAACTGACAAAATTATGGCTAAATAAAACATTAAGAAAGCAAATACGGCATAGGATATTTGCCTCTAAACATGTATTTTTTTTTTTGGGGGGGGGGAACAAAACTAATAGAGGGAAAAATATTCATATGATTGCTGTACACATTCTTGGGTGTTCTCAGCTATGTGTTTTGGCTCTTTATCCTGACGAGACGCAGCTCGTGCAGCTGAGCCTGAGCTTTCTGACACAGGGCACATTTCAAATCAGAATGCTTTGATAAGTCTTGAGATTTGATTATAACCTTTCCGTTTCTGAATTGTGTTACTTTTGGGCTTCCAATTCTGAAGTAACACCTAACATGAAATGGCATTATCATCATGATTGCCACTTCCCATAAGAGAGATTTGATTTGAAAACCTGTGATAAGAATGTATATAACCTTTTACAGATGCTATACAATATATGTTCAAATATGTAAAGTAACATTAAAACACACACACAAAGAACACTCCTATCAACCACCACTACAGTCCTAGCTTGCCATATTTCAGTTTTTATTTTCTGCTTGCTGTGAAAGGTGTACTTAAGGACAACACTTGAAATGATTCACCTCTTGCAGCTTTTTATTTGAAAAGATTGAGAGTGCAATCAGCAAAAGTATCTCCGGCCATGCAAATAAAACAAAGTGGGCAGCCCTTTGTATTTATGGATGGTAAAAGCTACAAAAAACAAAAACAGTTTACAACTGGTTCAATTATTCTTGACAGAAGAGGGATTTGAACTGATTAATCCACTGATTTATTGTTTGAAGCAAGGGGTCCTCTAAAAGCATTGTCACACAAAAGCAATCTGCGCTGTTGTTTTCTTTGTCTGTTTTTAAACAATCAAATGTTTGTATTCGTAATGCCAAACCTCTCTAAAAATCTGAAAGTTGAGTGGGAAAATTTCAGAGCATTATCGTCAAGACCACACCAAGCGAGACCAAGCCATTAGCGAGACTAGACAGTATGGACTATATGCACAAATCACTTCCGCATTCGACGTATGAGTGCACCCAACATACCGGTGCGGGGAGTCTTCAGCGGAGTGCACTGTTGATGTGATGTAAAACTCTAAGACTAAAACTTTAACCCACTGAAAAAGAACAGGAGTCGCGCCTTGTTTTAACACTATGTTTTAACACTATGTGTATCTATCTATCTGTCTATCACTAATTAGATCGCCCAGAGCCATATTTTTTAACGACTTGAGCTCTGGTAATGATGTCATTGCTTAAAATTATTATTACACGTAAATGCAAGCCGTTTGAGTAGCTACTAAAGCTATTTTGTTTATTACATTTTTTAATGTAAATGTAAATTATGTATTGTAGCTCCTCTCCCGGGAGTCCACACATTACCCCTCTCCCCCCTACCAGTTAGACGGCAAGGTTGAGGTGTTGGATCTTTCAGATGGAACCTGCCAGCTAACTGTTCATAACTTGTTCATTTTCCTTTTTTTATTTTATTTTAATGATACATTATTGGTTAAGAATATATAAGTTATTGTGCTTCCTACTCCTTTTGAACATATAAATTATGACATTAATGAATTATTTTCTTTCTTCAAATTTTTTATTTTAACTTCAACTTATATTTTGTAATGTGCTATGTTCAGTAAATGAACCAGCCAACAACAACAACTCTCTGGTCTGTAGCATTCTCTTTGTCCAAGTCTTCTCCTCTTCGTCAACGGGATCCGACGATCTCTGCCTTGTCAATATTTTTAAGCGGATGTAATGCCTCTACTGTTTTTTTTTATGTCAGCCCATGGTGGCATTTCTCTTAATGCCCTGTTGAAAAGTGGTTGCTTTGGAAATCCGATAGCGTTGACAGCGGTGCAAGAATGACTCATAAATATATTCATGTTTTTAATACAATAAAATGGTAGCATATAAATAATATACACACAGGCACATGAAAAGTCAAAACGACAGAAAGGCAGAAACATTAGATCATTTTGTAAACAGAGTAACAACACATCAGTTTAAGCTTCAAAATACAGCTCTGTTGCTAACAAAGGGCGCCCCTGTGTGGTCGACAACTACAGTTATCCCTGCAAACAAACTGTCTCCGGTGGTCAGCATAAGAGGAAAAAACAAGGCAGAGTTATAACCTGTTTATGTGGGCACACATCATCTCTTCTCTTCTCCGATGCCTTGACAAATGCACGCAACCACACTCATAAAAAAAATAACAAAATAATAATCCAAAACGCTGACAATTGGTCGAGATTCTCTGAAGGAAAACAAACGGGTATGGCATTACCGTAAAAGGCGGTGCGTTATGAGATTTTCCCGGAAATACGTCACAGCTATTTGTGCATAGAGTCCATAGAGACCGAGGCAAGACCTAGACTGTATATATATATATATATATCTCAAATAAAAAAAATCACATGCACGCACACACACAGTTGTCTTTGTATCATCGTGGGGACATCTCACTGACATGATGCATTTCCTAGCCCCTTCCTCTAACCCCAACCATCAAAAATGATTGCCTACCCCGATTCCCTACCCTAACCGCAACCATAACCCAATTCAAACCTAAACTGCGCGGGTGGCGGCGTAGCTCAGTGGTTGAGCGGTCGTCTCCCATCCGTAAGATTGTGGATTCGATCCTCACCCATGGTGACCATGTCGAAGTGTCCTTGAGCAGGACACTGAACCTCGGTTTGATCCCAGTGGACCTAGCAGCGCCTTGCATGGCAGCAGTTGACCACTGGTGGACCATTTACCATTTAACTCTAAAACCAAGTCTTTACCCTTAAAAAAAGGTCTGAACTTGTGAGGACCACCAAAATGTCCCCACAATTTCAAGTCGGTCCCCACAATGGCAGTAAAACCTGGAAAAACATGAGTGTATGGGCCCAACAATGTAGCAAAGACAAATGCACACATACACACACACACGCACACTTTTCTGTCAAACGTATTCAGTACTGGGTAATATAAAGCATCCTATTTATATATAAAACCCTAATTATTGAAGAAAACATGCTGAGAATCGATAAACATACCAGCAGTGAGTGTATTTGAAAGTCATAAGTGCCTGTAGGCTTTGAACATTGGAAGATTACTGCCGGTATCTTACAGATGACAGATGACCCACACATGTACAACATGTACTGTAGCTGTGACACATGCTGGTACAATAAGCAGATCTCTGGCTTTTGAGTTTCCTTTTAAATAAGGATGAATAAGCCGTTTCGAATTCAGAGCCTTACTGTTTGATTTTTTTGTACTGTATATTTACTACATTTAAGTTACAGAAGTTTAAATGATGTATTGTCTAAAATGTTTTTGGTCTACAATGACTAACAGAGCAGTCAAACTATCAAAATAACATATTTTATCACTTGTCCTGTGTTACAGTTTTGTATAGTGTTTCTCAACCATTGTGCCGCGGCACACTAGTGTGCTGTGAGATACTGTCTGGTGTGCTGTGGGAAATTGTCCATTTCCACCTAATTAGTAACAAACAGTGTTGGGAATAACGGCAGTTAAACTAACTTTTCATAAACGGACGAATGCAACTAATTAGTCTCCTCATATTTAAAATGCCGTTATCATTATTGTATGTGAAATGCGTTGCGTTACCGTTCATTTATTAGTTTCAAGGCTCGACGTAAGCTTACAAGAAGTTGTGCGGTGACTGGCTCTGAAAAAATGTCATTTGTGCACGGTTAAAATGTTTTCACACTGTTTTCATCAGACCTCGCCACAATAAAAGTGTCTTGACAGCTGAACTGTGTAGTGACTTTTATTTTGGAGGTGCTGAGGGAAGTGTGTCACGACGTGACGGACGTATCTTCCTTCCTTAGCATTTTAGCAAAGAGTCCATGTACCTCACCTTCAATTGCGGGTTTGACAACTTTGACAAGAGTGACATTAATCAAAATAACAGTAGAGATTTGCAGATAAACGGCTACCATGAGGAGCGATTTGTTGACAATTCTGTTCCACCAAGAGCCATATTGCGACTCCACAAGCACCATAACAGCGATAAAGTATAAAGATACCGGCGGTAAGTCTTAGCGATATACTCTAGTGTAATTAACAGCGCCAACAATTGTATTTCTGATGTAAATCAATCATTAAACATTTATTTTAATGTGTAGAATTATAAACTGAAGATATATCACCATACTCTCTTAATTAAAAGTGTACAAAAGTATGTTTTTCAAAGAGATCAAGTGGAAGCTGATGATTTTGAGGAGGAAATTTAGTAGTTATAGCAATGATGGCCATGATAGAATTAAATACTGTATATTTTTTAGCATTGGCAATAACTTTTATATAGTTTGATTATAATGTGCATAATGCACCTGTAATAATATTTGCACTTTTGATTTTAAGATATTATTTGCGCTTTTCCAAGTTATGTAAACTTGTTGCTCAATGATACACAATAGATATAAGCGTTAAAAAATTCAACGCTATAGCCGTTTTCAGTTTAGTCATGGGTGTTTTTTTTATGGGTGGTGTAACTTGAGATTTTGTCCTTGAAAAAAGTGTGCAGTGGCTCAAAAAAGCTTGAGAAACACTGTTGTAGACTATACGTCAAGGGTAGCCAATTTCGTGCACAGAGACAACCACCCTGAACCATTTGGAAAGAGCCACACAACAAATGGACACAAACATTACTACAGGAACAGTGAATGACTATCACCACTTTTATTAGGTGGACCTTCCCAATGTATACATTTCCTATCCTGCTTGTCCTATTTGGTCATGGATGAGCTGGAGCCCATCTCCTCTGAATTTGGGAGGGAGGTGGTGTACACCCAGTGTTACGGTCAGATTAAGGCCGGAGAATGGAACCTTCACACAAACATAAAATGTTCGGAATAGTTGCAAGAGTGAGACCACAGGAGTAGTCCTTGGGTCTGTTCTAAAAATAGGTCACTAGTGAGATGCTTAAAAAAAACAAAAAAGGGCCACTTACCGTTTTGTTGTTGTTGCTGATGCTATTTTTTTTAAATACCACTTGCATTGGTGTACATTTTTTATTGACAGCCTTGTATCCTTTTAAAGTTCATATGTCATTATTGTAGCGCATGATCAAACTATTACTAGTTACTAGTTTATATATATATATATATATATATATATATATATATATATATATATATATATATATATATATATATATATATATATATACAGTATATCAGTGACGTGCGGTCAGGATAGGCAAGGTAGGTACTGCCTGCCCCAGGCTGAAATGAAAGTTGAAACCGTTTGGCTTTTTCTATGTATTATTTCTTTCATTTCAGAAAGCCTACACTCCCTATAAGTTTAAAAGTGACAACATTTTGTGATTTTCATACCTCAATTAAAAATGACTCATTACTTCGTCTGGCCTGCAGGCAAAAATTATCCTCCTGAAGGCACACTGCTACTGTGCTTTTCCTAGCCCTATCCACGTAGAAACGTTACCCAGTAGAAAAGTCCTTTACGCAAATAGGCATATTGCTAGGCAGCCTTTTTACATCGCTGTATTATTCCTATGCGTAGTGCAAACATGACTTCAAAACACACAGTGCACAGAAAAGCGGTAAGATGACGCCACTCTGGAGAATATAAAACTATTTTCACACCATTCTTTTGAGGAAAAATGTCATCTTTTGAAGGATGGGAGACCAACACCTTAGCTACCGGATCTTCAGCAAAGTAAGGGACAAAGAATTATTTGTGCTTTTCACAAAGAATGGTACTAAAGGAAAGATTGGCTTTGTGGATGTGCTTCGATTAACTGTCTGTTTCACTTTACATGGTGTTTGGCATTGCTATTGCTATTGCTAACTTGATTTTGTGAGGAATTAGGCAGTTTTACTGGGAGATATTCACTTTATTACATTCTGTCCGGGCGGGTTTGAAATTGTCCGTTCTTCGTTATGCGGCAAATGAAAGGCACTGCAACGTTTATTGGCTGATGGTGGCCCAGAACTTTAGCTGAGTGACAAGTGTTGAGCTGCCGCACCAGAGGCGGTGGGTATAAACCCCGCTTGAAGTAAAATAAATAAATAAATAAATAAATAAAGATTGTGCAGCAAAAAATGTAAGACTTAAAAAATGAGTAGTGTTTTTTGTTTTATTTTCTACCAATACAGAGGAGGCATATGTTAAAATAGTTTGAATGTATGGCATGTTGTATCTGAGTATCAAGTACCTCAAGGTCAGGATTGTCCTCTTTTTTTTTGTAAATGAAAATATGGTCACCCTAGGATACGTCGTATACTCGCCTGCCGACACACAAATTTATCATTGGTGTGTGCGTCTCAATTTGCGACTGCTTGCCTACCCAAATCTAGAGCTCGCTGCACGTCACTGAATTATATATATTATAGCTCTCAGGTACAAAAAGGTTGGTGACTCCTGCTTTATTGCCACAAGGAGGTACGGCAATAATTAGAAGAAGATAAAATACAAATACTCTGGGACAGACGCGTATTTAGCCCATTTTTGGGGTGCTTCAAAGTGAAAAATAGCATCCCCAAAATTTATATATAGACCATAGAGTTTAAAAGTAATGTTTAAACAACAAAAATACAGTACACCGATTTGATTGAAACCGGTTTGATCCAGCAGACAAAAGTTCAATTTTGGAGTATTTTTATTAAAGACAAGATGTAGAAAGTCAGACACAAACAGTGTTAAGGTCAATTTGTTGTGTTAAATATGTTTATATGATGTGTCTGCCATTTACCCATACACAGACTTGTACTCTATTATTATTATTATTTTGTAGATTCAATGTTAATGTATGTTTTTTTACAACATAGTACAGACAAGTATAGTCAAATAACAAAAATTCTGTATTAAGTTAATGTCTGTTAATATATTTTATATATTGTGTGTTTATATATTGTGTGTTTCATTTAAAATAAAATAAAAACAAGTCCAATGTCCACTTTTGTTCATTCTCACTGTAAACTGTGGGGAGCTAACAATGGCAGCAAGATGAATTCTCGCGGTATTTGTGAATTCCGGAGAATACATCTTGTACCGCTCGTGCTGATACGTTTGCAGCAGATCTTTTTTCGTCCGGACCAATCAGGTGTTGTTAAGGAAGGAATAAACGCAGATGGCGGGGGGAAACAAACTAACCTAACAGAGGAATGGATGCAATTAATTATGTTCTTGCAGAATTACTCAGCGTTTCCTTGTTGAATTTTAACAGCGAGAGGAGTTTTATGCATTTTATCTGGTAAAGATGTTCGTCCTCCCCCCTAAGACGAGATGAAAGACAATATTTTCATCCTTGCCTTGATTGGTTAAAACAAAATGTGCAAAGATGCCGCATCGTTCAATGAGCTCGAAGTATTGTACAGCAAACCCCACCTTTCCCAAACGGGTCTACCTAGTGAAGTCCCAGATTGATAATGTGAAGAACTCCCTCGAGTGAATCACAATTATCAATCTGGCTGGCGAGGTTAGTGGGGAGCTGTTTTACTCCAGAAACATGCATACTGTCAATGCGTATGTTGAGGAGCTGTTGTATTAAAAAGAGTACCCTTCCCAAGAAATTAGGGTTGGAGTATGTTTATATTTTAAGTCCTTTTCGCCTTTGCATAACTTTTATTAGATTCGGTTTGCTCACTAACTTCTGAAGACATTTAATATTTTTAATTTGTGGTTTTACTGTTTTTGAATTTACTTATAGACATATAGATGTGATATAATCATGAGTGTTTAATAGAATACAGTGGAGTAATGATTTTGTGAACTTTATTTTATCCTCTCACCCTCAAAGCTATTGAAGATAGGAATGTGTATGATGTTATTTAGAGCCTTTTGGCATTGGAGTCTAAAAGTCTGGGGTTAGATCCTAATTGCATTTTTCCCCCAGTCAAGAAGGGGAACTGTATGTAAATGTCTGTTTACTAATAAGATTACACCTTTGTTCAACCTGGAATCAACATGTCTGTATGTAAACTTCTGCTTACTAACTCTTTCACTGCCACTGACGTTTAAAGACGTCAAGTAAAAACCTACGCTTCACTGCCAATGACGTCAAAAGACGTCATCCAATGATTTTTTTTTTTTTTTTTGAAACGGGTAGAGGAAACCCTTCCGCATGTCTGGTGAAAGTTTCAAGTCTGTCTGTTGTGCCTAATGACTATTTTTGGCCCCTAGAGGGCAGCGATGACTCTCTTTTGACAAGATCGGGTGGGCGTCAGTAGAGGCGGAGCTAGAGCGTCGAGCAGGAGATGAGAATGTAAGACAAAGGAAAAATGGCGGCCGGTCGCGAGGAGCTCACACCCGAGACGTTTTTTTCAAAGACCAAAAGCATCGCTGAAAAAGCACATTGTTGACGACGATGATCATCATCGATGATGAAGATGAGGGTGGTGACTCCGTGGTTGGAAAGCATTGACGCGGCAGTAGAAGACGTTAGATGGAGCTAGATGGAGGAGGGAACGGGCAATGGCGAGCGTTTGCAAGCAGCTCTACACTTACAAGACGAAAGGCATCGACCAACGCTAAAATAGTACATTGATGACGACGGTGATCATCCTCGATGATGATGAAGGTGAATCCGAGCTTGACGGCGAAATTGGAACCGCTGACGCGGCGGCTATGACGGTGTCGTAACGCGGAGCGCAACCGAGCACGCACAGGCGGACGTTCGATCGGACGACGGAGAGTGCCCCGAGTCCAATGCATATTCATCGGAGGAAGTGTGTACAGTCTGCTACTTGCTTTTTATTCCCCGGAAAAAAAGGCCGTCAAGAAAGTGTAACGTTTGCACGCAAAACGGACCAATGTGAAAGTGAAAGTAAACTGTTGTGCGAGTCCTGGCGTCTCCTTGCACGCAGGAGAGCGTTACAAAAGGAAAAACTGTATTTGAAACATCCACATAATTGTAAGTGGTACCACAGTTGCACACATTTGTAAATAGTTTGCGAAATTGTTTTGTCAAATTGTTACACTGTTGAATGGAAATAAACGTATTTTGCAATCAAAAAACACTTTTTCATTGTTGGTGAAAGCGTTTTACAGAAGTAAAGCACTATTTAGGTGTTTGTGGCATCATTCATGGACAAAAAGAAGTGTACAATTCACTAGAGTGCATGAAATAACATCGTTTCACAAAAAGCTCTTTTTCTCCGTTTTTTGTTTCAAAAGAGAGAATTTCGGTGAAAGTAACCATTTTCTATTGTTGATTACTGAAGAACGGAATAAGGTAGAAACAAACTTTTTTTTCTGATGAAAGCTGAGAGTCCAATCTTTCATTTGGTAGTATGTGTGTTTCCATAGTCCAAACACAACATTTTCTGTGGACCTTGAAAGATCACTCAAAATGCTTAAATCGGCTGGCAGTGGGGACAACCCGTTTCTGAAAACGTCTGGCAGTGAAAGAGCTAATAACATCACGTCTGCTTACTAATAACATCACACATTTGGTCACTAGGAGTCGACATGTCTGTCCTTTAATCAACTTAGGAGGGGAAGAGGAACCTTTTATCTTTTGAGTATAAATGAGTCGATGTTCTGTAAATTGTCACACACTTGGGTTCATCACGTTGCATTCTGATGTGGTGTCCTGACTGTGTCTTTAGAGGCCTCTAAATAAATTCTTGCAAGAAAACTTCTTCATCAGATCCTGAATACAATTATTTTGGACACGCAAAGATTACACTTAATATAGTAATCAAAATATTCCTTCACTTCCCATGCAATTTTTGGAGCGGGAAGTACCCCCCAAACCACGGCACATCACATAACCACTCCCCCCTCTCCCCAGGTAGTACCCAAGCACCCCTAAACGTCTTGATAGCAAACCTCTGATCCTAGAATCACCTCTGCTCTAGGACATTCCTTCTTTTGGTTTTAGGACGGGTGGCATCTTCCTTTTAAGAGGCATTTGCAGCATCTGCAGTGCTGGAGTGTTGTTCAAAATACTCTATATGCTTACAAGGAGCAAAAAAAAGAAATGTATTTATCATCCCATCTGTTTGAAACTAAAACAAGGCTTATAACATACATACATTCATCAACACATTGAAAATTTACATCTATAATTCATCTGAGGTTTCTCTACCTATTTAATACCTCAGACACAAAAAGCATCTATCGATCCATCTTTGAATGTGATGAGTCTTTTTGTATCCATCCACAATATCCCATCCCTTATTTTTTCTGCTTGTCTGGCAAGTTGTTTTTTCTCTCTCTATTGGCTTTCCCTCTCTCTGCTGATTCACCATCCCTTACAGTCTCTGCATATGTGAGTTTATTTTGCACTTTGACCTGCTGTCAGCACCTTCCTCATCATGACCGCACAGCCCACAAGTTACGCTAACCTAGGTTGACTCAGATTCCTGCATTGTGTTTATCGTGATCTCAGCTCACCTTGCACACCTCCTTTAACCTATGTACATCAAAGCTGTGATAAAGCTGAAGCACCGCATTGGTTGTGGTAGATATTCCCTAACAGAGTATGACATAAATCCTAGATAATTTTTTCAGAAATGTCTCCTCAAAAACCAATAGAATACTCCTACTGTTTGTTTTCTTCCCATCTCTTACTACTTTAAGTCTTCTCACCTCCTTTAATGTTACTCCCCTCAAGTTTGGTTTTATCCTCCACCACCTCTGGTATTCCCAGATAACCCATTTTTTTTCTTACACACCCCCATATCCACCCAGCTCACACTTTCCACTCTCCCACTTACTGCATCCTGGAAGCTCTCTCCCTTTGCTCCTCTGCTCTACATCCTGTATTACCATTAAGTTGCCATCTTTCAACACCTTTACCAGTACAAAATATTTCTATATTGATTTCTTAGAATGGGGGTAAATTTATCTAGGTACATTGAAAAAAATTCGCCAAATTATTTCCTTGCCCTTCGTCAGCATTCCTATTTGATATCTTGTGCTTTTTAGCGCTGACTACCTCAATGAGAGCACCCCCTATTTTTTCTCCCTCTAATTCCTTGATTCTCATACCCAACATCAATACTAGGGATGAGCGAGTACACCACTATCTGTATGTCTTCTGTATCTGTTCAACCATCTAAATCAGAGGTGGGCACACTTGGTCCTCGAGGGCCGGAGTCCTGCAGGGTTTGGATGTTTCTCTTCTCTAACACAGCTGATATATGATCAGTTCATCAGCAAGCTCTGCATAAGCCTGGTAACGATCCTGTTGATTGAAATAGCAGGGAAACCTCCAAAACCTGCAGGACGCCAGCCCTCGAGGACCAAGTTTGCCCACTGTGTGAAACTAACTGGTTCACAGCACGGAGGAAAAAAAGAAGCAGCATGCAGTGAGAGAGGAGCGCTGGAGCACATACACAGATAATAAGAAATTATATCCGGGTTATGTTCGTATCTGGAAAAAAATTATTATCTGTACCGGATACTCGTGTTGTATGGATATCCGTCTCATCCCTAAATCAATACCATCATAACCAGAGGTGGTGCGTCAATGAAGTTTGAGCTTCCACCATTCGGCAATTGTCAACAGCTCTCACGCTTAATTAAATTACCCACACCACAGTTTATGGTGCGTGCAATTTGCTAAATTTGCTAAATGCAAAATTTCTCAATGTGGCCACTGGAAAATAAAAACTATTTGTCTTTAAAAAACATGTTTATTACTGAAGCTTGGTGTTTTCTTTGACTGGTACTCCTCAGTTATCGTGTTAATGTGGACATGCGTGAAGTGATACGTTTTGCTATCTGTCAGTAATTTGCCCCGTTGCCTGTATGAATTACTAACCTGGCATTTGCCAGATAGATATTGTGATTCACTCAAGGAAATTCTCCACAATATAAATCTGGGACTGCTCCACGGTTATTTGCTCAGGAAAGGCGGGACATTCTGTACAATACGATGAGGTATTGTGCACATTTGTTTTGACCAATCACGGCCACGGATGAAAATGTCGTCTCTGTTCTCGTCAAAGGGGGGAAAAGAGTACAATCATCTTTACCAGCTAAAATTGCACGAAGCGCCTCTTGCTTTTCAACATTCAACAAGGAAACGGTGAGTAATTCTGCAAAAATAGGATTAATTGCAGCGTCTTTTCATCCTCTAGCTTGCTGGTTTCGTCACAGCTGCATATCACGCTCCAAACACAATGTCGCTTTGTGATTGGTCCAAACCACTGGAAATCAACTGGCTCGGTACAAGATGTATTCTACGGAGTTTTTCTCACAAATACCGCAATAATTAATCTTGCAGAGCAAGGTTAATGAATTCCTACGCCACGTTAAAGAGCTGTATGAAGCAAGAGTTTGGAGTCTTGGATTCTATAATCGTGTCGACTTAAAGGTGCCAAACGGAACTTACCGAGTTTTTGCAGATTTTCGACCCCTCTGGCGAAAAGCAGAATGGAAGCCAGCGACGTGCACGCACCAAGAGTGCCGAGACGTTTTATTGTGCATTGCTTATCAAAAATGGACCCCATCACATTTTTTTGACGAGGTCTTACCTTTTTAGCAAGAAGAAGCCAAACTGTGGGTCCCGTTTCATCCTCTTAGGTTTTTCCACCTACTCCAATATTAACGCTGCTCCAATATTGATCCACGTCCTCCTGCAAAGCTTGTGCGACTTCAGTTTTGCCTTTTTTGTCACACGAGACCGTTTTATCCTTTCCAACTCGGTATTCTGACCGTGTTCGGGTGACGCAGGGGAGATTTTTCCCTCGGTCAAGACTCACCTCCGTAGACAACTCCCATTACATGTCACCAAACTTTCGGCTCAATGGTCGAACAAAAGAAGCCACCGGGAAGTCGCACTGCAGTCTTGATTTATTATTATTTTGACACACTTTTATATCCGCTGTACCACACGCTTGTTTTTTACCACGGACTCGTCCACACACTCCCAAACACTTCTGCCTTCCCAGCGCTTCCACGGAGCGAGAGTGAGAGCGTGCACGCGCCTGACAGGAAGAAACCTTAAAGTTTCGGTCCCGAAACCCTGATCATTATTTCACTCTACAGGAAAATAGGAGCAACAGTCATTGTGCCACAGTATAGTGCCTTCTGTCCGTTATACAATTCTTAAAACATGTGTGGGTAAAAAATATGGTTATTATAATTCACATACTTAGACGAACAAAAATCCAAGTTCAACAATGCTTAGTTTGTCCATTTTTCTAAGTTTCTCAACAACCGTTAATTGTCACACAAAAAAATGGCCGTCCGAATTGATGGACTTTCCATTAATATTGACAGAATGCCCACCTCTGGTCATCACTGCTGTTACTTCCTTCCAACTTTGCCCCACTTTGATCCATTGGCAGTACAGCTTTAACAACATCAAATGTGATTGTGAGAGGCATTATGACCCACTTAATAGTGATGGATGCACTGGGGAACCCCGACCTGACTTCATCCATCGGAGTCACAGGCAAGGGCGGATTTAAGAAATTTGGGGCCCTGGACAAAGGTAGGTAGGCATGGGGCCCTTTCGAATGAGAAGACAGATACATATATTTTAAAAAGGGATGTTCAATACCGCATTTTTTTTTTCAGACCAATACCGATACTCAACTGGTGAGTAGTCACAGATAGTGATACCAGATACGATACCACTAATACATAAAAAATCCTTCCCAAAAAAAGACAGATCATTTTAAAGGCAGACCTATAAATCCTAATGTAGTACTTTTCCTTAAAATTGCATGACATAATTTTGTAAATCTCACAGCACCTGTTTCATTCTGAAACAAACACACACAACACAGTATAAGGCTTCTTATTCAGTGGTATATTCAAGTGCTAATGTAGACATTTGAGGACTTTGTCTGCTCTGCTGTATCTCTGAGGCAAATACTGCACTCTCTACTCCACTATTGTACAGTGCTAAGCATAAATGATTACACCCCCTTCGAAAGATAACACTTTGAACAATGTCCATTAACACAAAACAATTTTCAAAATGATGACAAGACTAAATTTATATAACATCTGTTAATAATATGAATTAGAGAACAAAATGTTCAGTTTTACTCAAATAAGGGTGTTGCAAAAATGAGTACACCCCACAGAACGTCTCTGGGGCAAAGCCCATATTTTAGACTATACAAGCGTCTACAGGTGAGTCTCATTATTAATTACACAGGTATCAAGCTGACAGTTGATTATAAATGGGTGTTACTTAAAGAAAACACTTTCCCATTTGTTTTTGTATTCATTGAGATATTGTTTAAGATGTTACTTTTCAAAGGGGGTGTACTCTTTTTTTACGCTAAGCACTGTACATTATGTTGCTGGTTACATATTAACCCTTCCTGCTCATTGAAAAACCATATACCCCCAAAATGATGATTTAAAGTGAAAGAATATTCCTTTGCGGTGACTTTGGGGTGACTTCTTAAGACAAAACTTAAAAAAAGAAATCGCTCTGAGCCAGTTTGGAAAATGCATCATGACACGCCTAAAAACAGGCTGGCTGCAACTCACAGGAGTAACAAGTGATACTACAAAATATATGAACATTGTTTAAACTGTCCAACAGCACATGAATTCATTTAAAATAAGCTTAAAAATGTCACGTAGCCAGGGTAGTGACGTCCATGTCCTAAATGTTCTAAAAATAGCAACCGTCATGCGGGTGGTAAGCTGCAACGGTAACGGACCCTCCCAAGTTCAATGTGTTGAAGTAATACTTATCAATACAGGGGAAATGTCACCAGTTGAACAGTTACTCAGTACTTTTGCGTCCTCAACACCGTGGATCTTTTTGCTGCTGCAGGCAGTAAGTCACCATAGACGCAGTGAAAATATTTGTAATTTTTTGTAACTTGACAATAAACTTTTTGCTTTCCTCATTTTTTTCGGCCCCACTGGGATAACTTTGTTTAATTTTTTACGTTTCTTCTCAGTCTCGCAAACTGCCGCCACTTAAGGCCCTTCCGCTCTGTTTTTGTGCATGCACATGCGCACTTAGCGCAGTAAGATGGACTCATTCATTAGTGAAAACTGAGGGGGGGACCCAAGAGACATACGATACAATAAGCCTTCTGCTGGCATTTTAGCAAAATTATTTGGATTAAAAACATAATTAATGTGCATAAATAAGTAAAAACTATATTGGCTATTAGTGTATGAGGAATTTTATGGGGCCCTCTAGTAACGTGAGGCCCTAGGCAACTGCCTAAGTTTGCCTAATGGTAAGAAAGAAAAAAAAAGAAAATAATAATAATAATGATAAGTCTGCCTCTGGTCACAGGAATGACCTGAGAAGCCCCTCCTCTTTCCCAAGCTATACCTCCAATGGAAGAACTGATGGATGGGGATCCCTATAGTAGAGCTGTCTCCCAGCTGAAGTCACAATCAATATTAAAGCAGCAGTGCTTCACTTCCCCAACAAGACAAGTATGTGAAAGGAGACCCTTCCTAGCTGTCAAGGCACCCAGCCAAGTTAACATCAGCACAATGTTACTTTTTCTATTTGTGTATTTATTTTTGATCAACTCCGTGGATATGGTTTGGTATGGGATTAATTTTATTGAATCTTATAGTGTTCATGTTTTAATTTTAATATTTCTGTAGGTGTTTGTTTCAACAGCCACGCTTTTGACCTGATGAAGAAAATGTTTCAACAACAGCATCCCAAATGAAGCCAATTTCTCTGAACACATTTGCTTTATGTAAAAAAAAATTAAATGTAATAATAGTAATGCTAATGTTAAAAAAATATTTGAAACAATATCCATCCATTGAGGCTAATCTTGCAAGCAGTTTGAAAACTGCAAACTCACTGTTTTTGTTTTTTGTAATCTTTAACTGTACTCAGTTGAGTTGATGTTCTCCAGCAGCTAAACAGGTAATTGCAGTGACTTTTTTTTAAACTATTATTATTATTATTATTTATTTATTTTAATTTATAAACTGCTGATAAATCTTGTACCGTTATGAACCTACTTAATTCTCTGTGGTTTTTCTCATGTCCAAAGTTAACATATTCAGATGAATTGATGAGTTAAACCACTGATGTTTATAGCTATACTTAATTGATGCACATTTTATATTGCTTAATGGCTCTGTAGGTTTTATCTTTGTGTAAGCAGATATTGCCTAAAAATACTATATTTTGTTATAGTGTCTTTTATTTATTTTTGCTGTAATACAAGAGTGACTCATTCTTTGTGTGTCTTGACCTCCTTGCCCAATTAAGAAGATTCTGATTTGGATTTTATTAAATGCAGTAACAGCTTTAGTAAAATAATACCATGTGTAGATCCAGCCTCTTTCTAAAACATGGTTACACAATGCTGTAGTGATTACACCAACGTAAGAACAAAAACTTGAACAAGGCAGAGCAACGAGTGGACCCTAGTGAATGAGCGGCAGCACACGCAATGGTGATTCATATAGCTGGAGTCTTCCAGGGGGACTTTCCAGGATGCCAGGATGTCAAATGCTTCTTGGGCACCATCGATAGAACACTGAACTGACTCTGAAGTTGTTTAGCCAATTAAAGATGTAAAAATATGGTATCGTAAAGTCAAATCAATGGAGTTGCCATTATTGAGTTTTAGCAAGCAAGCATACATACTCTCTTCAGCTTTAGAGCATGAGACACAATCAAGTTATACAAGCAATTCATGCAAAATATCATATTTTCAGTAAACTTACATTACATATTCACTTTCATTCCATCTCTGACGACAACTGTCCCTCTCATTGTCTTCCTCCTCCTCTACCATCAATGTGTGCATCTCGACTTTGCTCTAAAGTTAAGTTACAGTACAACAGTAGTTTTTTGTTTGTTTTAATAACCGCAAATGGCAATTATAGATTGATATTGAATGTGTCTTGACTTGTGAAAATTTCAGCTTGAGCTTGCATCATGGAGACCTGCTGTATACTATACTGTATATGTATGTATAGATGTGAAAATGTTCTATGAGTGTGTGACTAAATGATTTGTTTAAGGCTTTATTTAATTTATTCCACGATGGAATGAAAGTCACATGAATTATTTAACTTCAAAGAAATACTTTTTGAGTACACAACATACAACGCTACTATGTGTAATGCATTGTAGCTGACAGGTAATTTAAAAACTAATTTTCAAACATGGTTAGGTGCTCCAGCAAAATTAATAACATATTTTTGTTTCATGCAATGTAGTGCTATACATCAGCAAAGTTAAACATTGTAAACACTAACAACAATTGTAATTATGCAGCTTTCAGACTATACTAGCCCATGCTTGTGCCTTTACTGCACTTTACTGGTCACAGCCGACAACAGCAAATATTAGGATGCAATAGGTCTAGGGATGTTCGATACCACTTTTTTGATACCAATATTCAAATCTTCAGTACTCACTGATACCGAAACCAAGTGCCGATACAATTAGTACTTATGAGACATAAAATTTCCCCAAAACAATGACAGATAATAATAAAAAAAGACATATATATTCCAAGTACAGCAAATCTCCTTAAAATTGAATGAAATTAATGGCGATTATATTTTTCAATTTGCATAGAGCACACAATGAATTAAAAAAATAATAATAATAAATAAGATGAAACTAATAATTCAGTGGCCAGAAAAAAAGTCCCAATCAAAATATGTGGTTGTACAACTTATTTTTAAGGAATACAGTGAAGTGCAAATAATTCAATTCAATACAAAAGGGCTTCAAATAATTTATAAAATCTACCATGTTAAGAAATCCTCAAGCTGTTTAGTGTGCGATGTTTAATTATATCTTGTTTTGAAATGCATGCTTTTAATTTGGAAGGCTGTTCTGTATTTCAGTTTCCTGTTTCACGTTCGCTGTTCACTACAAATATAATGTAGTCTGTTTAAGAGCTATAATTACCTTATACCAGGGCAGTAAACGGCACCGTTCTATTCATTAAGCAATTAAGCGCACGGCAAACAAAAACAAGGCAATTAAACAAGGCGAAGTTACAAGAGTTACAAACATATTTAACACACATTGAACCATAGATATAGGTGAACTTATTCACAACAAGAGTACTTACTCTCAGTAACGCACACTGAAATGGCACTGCCGGAAATAATGAAATGAACAAGTGTTACCTCATGAGGAGACACACAGGAAACTAACGAGACGGAACAAAAATTTTGTTCCCCACAATCTTTCTGACAGTTCCTGACCGAAAAATGGCCACAAGAGCGGGGGCCGATACCATTATTGATACCCGTCGCGGGTACCGATACCATGAAATTGGCACGGTATCAGCCCAATACCGATACATGGTATCGGTACTCGCTCATCCCTAATTAGTAGTTGTGCAACGGATCACAAAAGTCACGGTTCGAATCGGATCACGGATTTGAGCCACGGATCGGATAGTTTTTCGGATCAGCCAAAAAAAAAAAAAAAGAAGATAAATAGTACTTTGTCTTCATTTATTTTGCAAAATGCTTTTTGCCATTGAAAATAAATCTATTCAAAATGTCTAATATCACTGTTTAGTATTTAGTGCCTTCATTTATTTTGTAAAATGCTTTTTCCCATTAAATTAAATTAAATAATAAATTAAAAAACGTCTAATATATAATAATAATCAGCCTTGGTGAGTAACGGAATAGATGTACCGCCGTTACGTAATCAGATTACAATTTTTTTAAAACTGTTTTCCATTTCAGTTACAGGGAAAAACATGTAATCAGATTACAGGTACATTTATTAAAAAATGGGATTACTTCAAGAGATTACAGTTTCTACGATGAGAGAAAGTGCGAAAGAGAGCGAGCGAGAGTGCGAGGGCGAGGGAGGGAGAGAGAGAGAGAGAGAGAGAGAGAGAGAGTGGGACCACAACATGTCGGGGCAGTGGGGATGAACGAACTGACTAGCCGTGTCCTCCATACGCGGGGAGTTTGAAAAAGCTTCACGGACAGAAGGAGGAAATGGTGACTGGTATTCACTGGAATTTATTCGGAGTGAAAGTTTGAGCTGAGAGTCCAGCGGCATGCTACGCACTGTAGCTTTTTGCTAGCTAGCCTACAACCATAATAATGTAAGTTACACCCTTCCAAACAAATCTTCCTCCCACCAATTCACTATTACATATACACGGCTAAACTTGTGACTGAGATATCACGCATCGTCATATTCATTGGATGACCCCATCTATCTATCTATCTATCTATCTATCTATCTATCTATCTATCTATCTATCTATCTATCTATCTATCTATCTATCTATCTATTTATCTATCTGTCTAAATTGCGAGGTGTGGTTGCTTTCAGTGACAGTTCGAAAACAGCATTTGGCCATCAATCAATCAATCAATCTACAGCCTACCGGTACATGCTTTTTAATTACCCAAGAATTAGGGGCACATTGTATAAAGTATATATTGTGGTGATATTTATTTTTATTTTGTCTTCATGAGCATACTCAATATTGAAGTAATCCAAAAGTAATCCAATTACATTACTTATATATATATATATATATATATATATTATGGTACTTACTATGGATTACGTTACTAACTACATTTTTTTTAGCAGGTAACTTGCAGGTAACATTAGATTTTAAAAGTAACCCTTCCAACCCTGATGATAATAATAATAATAATAATAATATATATACATATATATATATATATATATATATATATATATATATATATAATTTTATACATGGTCCGTGTGTAAAATAACAAGGTACTAAGGCCTTAAACTTGAGTTGAATGTTTTTCTTTTTTAATGGTCAAAAGCTGTTTTATAAAATAAATAAAGAGCTTTATTTATCTTTTTTTTTTTTTAAATACTGAAAAGACGCCAAAGTGTAATTTAAAGCGCATTATCTTCCTTTAAACATGGAGAGTAAATTACAAAGTAGCCTTGGTCCAGAATATTGAAAAATAATTCAACGTAAGACAGTTACCAGCTGTTAAACTCATTTACAGCTACCAGCCAGGCACCGTAATCAATGCTAACAGCTAGCCGCATGCTAGGCATTAGCCACTTACATCGGAGACTTCCATCGTCTCATACAATGGCGGCGTAATTAATTAACAATTTCTTAGCGTCCAAAATTAGTGATTGAATATGAGTTCGGGATAGCGTTGTGTTGATGTTGGTCGCAACTTTAATGTCAATCAAAACTACGAAGGTCTAAAAGGGAAGTCAAGCTAGCCATCATGCCACAACGTGGGCCACTTTCAAAGTAAATAGGGTTAGGTAAGGTAATTTGCATTGCCATCAATGTAAACAAACTTTATTTTTAAATTAGCCTGAGCGTAAGTGGTGTGTTACGTTGAATATGTTTCAACTTCCTTGACATGTCTGAATGGTGTCCACTGTAAATGCGCACTTTGTTGACACATACCACCCACCCCCACCCCACCATCCAACCAATCCGCGGATCGTAGGAGGTCTGAACCGTGAGGTCTGATCCGAACAGACCACGGATCAACGCTGATCCGTTGCACCAATAATTACGTCACTAGACTGTTTTCATCTTGAGGATGAAGTAGCAGTTAATCACTATTGCATACAGGTCTTGAATGATTTTGAGCTGTAAATATAGTCAATAGGTTTGGCATATGCTTGTACATATACATGCTTGTAATCTTTTCAGAGCATGTGATGACCTGTAATTTACAGATCATCCTTTGCTTCTTTTCACTGGAGTTAATCCAGTAACTTTACATTCCCAAACTGCATCTACGGAAGCACATTTCAGCCCCAGTAGTCAGTAATGAAATGTATTAAAACGACAATCCAGTTCAATAATTGCTACATGCATTCAGCATTGTCTGACCAGATGAATAGAAATAATTAGCATGGCCACTACACATCTCATCGGAATCACGACTGAAGAGAAATAGTCATAAAAGGAGCTTCTATACTCCCGAATGAATGGGCCTGACATCAAGCCGCTTTGATACCAGCCTGGTGGTCAACCCAGCTGGGAGTCTCACATCAACCAAGGGAGACAGCTGGGCGTCCGGCAAAATAGACCATCGACAGCACAGCAGGGTGACCATGATATCAGAGTCGGGTTTTGTTCTCCGCTGCCCTCATTTATATTTGGGCAGAACAGAGAACTGGCTGGCACTCGCCTAAATGGGTCTGAAACAGACTTGGCTACTATTAACTTGCCAATTTCGTCAGACTTTGCTTTGGGCTATATATTGATTTAGCTCCTTTTCTAGCAACAGTTAATTGGCCAGATATGTGGTTTAGGTTAATAAAATTAAAATACATTTTGATGTGAATGTTTCCGTGATAACTGAGACAGGGTACTGTCTCTAGGAATGTTGTAATGGAAAGACTATAATGATTTGAAAAAAGAAATATTTTTTAACGTTTTTTATGTCAACAAATTGTCAGGAATACAAAGCTGGCCCTGTGGTCTTAGAGAAGGGACAAAGATAAAGCCTTCCGTGGTTTTCTTTGTGTTTGCCTCATCACTATAATCCCATCAAAGGCTCCCTTGCTTTTTGTTTTTCGCTTGCAAATGTGATACCCCCCAATCACCACCCTCGTTTTAGGTTTAGCCTCCCCCAGGGCTGGCATCATGGAAAGCGTTCATTGATTAATATTTGCTTCCAGACAAACATCTGGAAGTGTAAATACATCACATCCCCTTTATCGCAACAATCTTTCCACTGATGTTTTTTTTTTCTCCTGGGATTAATCCGAAAATCAAGAGAGTACTCACCAAAGGCACATATAAACTACTTAAATGAAGACTCACTGACCCTTTTAGTTATGTCTCCTCAGAGAAAGTCATTTGTGAGAGAGAGAGAGAGAGAGAGAGAGAGAGAGAGAGAGAGAGAGAGAGATTTATGGGGTGGGGACAGCATCCAAACCATGAGTGTAGTAACCTAGTACACGGACACTCACAGGTGGATATCTACTGTATGAATGAGCATAAGTAACAATTATAGACATATTAATTTTTGGATTGCTCAATCTCAGTCTTAGTGTAGGTCTGCCATTCCACTAATCTTTTCCATTGTATTTTCATTATTATTCTGTGCTGCATTAAATCAAGGTGACTGCAGCTGATATTTCCCAGTCCATCATAGAATTAAACAAAGTCATTCTACTATAATTCTCCAAACCATGTGACAATTCACCACCACATATGGACTGCTTATCATCAGTCATGCACCTACTGTTTATTTGACCTGAGGAAATGTTCTTACTGTACACTTTAAATTTTCACTTAAATAAACATCTAGATACAGCATGTCACAGTATTTGCCATTAATCATTGTTATTGTTTATTTAAAATAGGGGTGTCAAAATTTGGGAGTTTATTTTGAGTTAATTTAAAATACCTTTAACGCCACTAATTTTTTTAACGCCCGATTAATGACCGCCCCTTACTTGGAAAGCCTGTAATGGGGGTCAAAATTTAGAAGTAATACATTTAATAATATTTGTATTAGTGGAGAATGGGGTTGTAAGTTGTATTTTACAATTTTAAAAATGTGCCTAATTTCACAAGTTACTTCATGTTTCACGTAAATATGAAAAAGAAAATGCACTGAGCTGCAGCAATGTCTTACAAATGGAATTATGCCATCTAGTGGCAGAAAAACGACCTCAACACAAATCATTATCTCATTCACATTTTATGAATTATTATGAAATTACTGTACTTTATCAATGACTTTAAGATGCAGCCATATTTCTATTAGTTTAACATGTTTTTTCACTTTTATGTTAAGAGTATGAAAACTTGGAAACAAATATTTTACTGTACATATTGTTGTACATTTAAAACAGATATAAAATTTGTGATTAATCGTGAGTTAACTATTCATACAATTAATTACGATTAAATATTTTAATCACCTGACACCCCTAATTTAAAATGAATTCACCTCACTTATTCCTAATTAGTATCTACAGTACACACTACACAGGTAATGGCTAACTTTGTAGTAACACTAATTCAATGTCATTCTCTGCTAATATATCTGTAATTCTCTATTTGATAGAGTCTTGTTAATGAAAATAAGTATTCAACTTCTTCTGTAGTGTAATTTTTGTGTGCAATATGTTGTTGTGTATGATCATTCACACCTCCAATACTAAACAACACAGGAGCCATAGTGAAGGAAAAATGCATGTTGAGTGGTGTTTGAGCTCTCTATCACCATGGTCAGCGACGATACGGCAATTATGTTTCAGGCCACCATGGACAAAACAGCATGGAAGCAAGACAACTGGTGAGGCCAGTTTGGCAAATGTGACGGACCGTAATTGCCGTGGATTTCTAAAATGTACAAAAACTGTCCACGTTAGTCAGTGTATGAATGAGAAACCTAGCGGCCATAATAAAATGGGGCAAATGCAAAACAACATAGGCCATAAACAACATCAATTCAGTCAAATGTCCTGATTGTCCTGGCAAAATAGAGTGTAGGGTTTCATGACATTCAATACCGGCGTGTCCCGGCATGATATGACATGTTGCGTTATACTCCAGTCTTGGAGCAGTGAGAAAGCCGGGCCCACCTGGAGAGCTTATTTCAAGTCTGCAGTGGATGCCACAAAAACAAACGTGAATCCACTGTGTATTTTTATGTACCTGTACTAGCAATACTAGCAGCACAGGCACCACAAAAAGGGTAACAACACTCTGGTATGGGCACTATGGTAAGGCTTATTATAAATGATTCGAGCAGCACAAAAACTGGGGTCCTTAGATACCTAGATATAACAATCAACGTGAAGCCACGGTTTTATGTAACTATATTAGCAGCGTCCTCCTTAAATGCGCCAACATGACAAGGCACCACATAACAAATATAAATATCTCACCAGAACTTTAAATCAAGAGCCGCTCGCCACATAGTGTGCAAAGCGGGCCTCATGCGTGGGCATCACTTGTCGCCATAAGTCCATGCACCTTTCCTTTTCTTCTTGGTCAGAGGTTCTTGTGTGTTCTCATCACTGGGCCTTTTCTCCGTTGCAACGAAACTTTCCAAATATGTCTGTTTTCTACTCATTTTGCTAACTTTTCGATTTAGCATCAACGCTATGTGACCGAGATAATTAGCATCTTGACATGCGTCAAGAGTCAGTCGTTGCAATAGAGATCACTTTTCAAAAGAAAATATTTTTCAGTCTCGATTAATCAATTAATCTGAAGTGAATTAGGTTTTTATTCTTTCAACTGTGCGGCCCGGTCCAGAGTGGCCTGCGGCCCGGTGGCTAGGAAACACTGCTTTAAAATGATTGACTAAGCAAAATAATTATTTACATAATTCTAGACGTCAGGAGAGCAGCACGGTGGCTGACTGGTTAGCACGTCCGCCTCCCAGTCCAGAGGACGTGAGATTGAGTCCGGCCTTCGGCCTTCCTGGGTGGAGTTTACATGTTCTCCCCGTGCTTGCGTGGGTTTTCTCCGGGTACTCTGGTTTCTTCCCACATTCCAAAGACATGCATGGCAGGTTAATTAAACACTCCAAATTGTCCATAGGTGTGAGTGTGAATGGTTGTTCGTCTCTGCGTGCCCTTCGATTGGCTGACAACCAGTTCAGTGTGTACCCCGCCTACTGCTCAAAGACAGCTGGGATAAGCTCCAGCACCCCCCACGACTCTTGTGATGACTAAGCGGTTGAGAAAATGGATGGATGGTGTAAAGAATTCTGGAAACACCGAATAGTGGATCCCACAAACGCAGAGACACAGAGAGGGGAGTTGACAAATTTATTTGTAGACCGCAGAAAATTACAACAAAAAGCGCTGGACGAAGTCAGGAGAAAAACTGTTAACAAAAGCCACTTGCCGATGTGGCAGGGAAATAAGTAACAAAAAAATACACCCGAAGACTATAAAACCGCACAACGCGAATAAGCAAAACAAAAATACATAGCATACAAAATACGAGCTGTACAAACGGACAAATTAAAGGCGACGTGAAAAACAACACGTGGAGAACAAACATTTAAACATAAAGCTGAGGCAAACAGAAAACTATGGAGCAGAAACGACTCAACGTATGGAGAACAATCACTTAGGCAAAAAGCCGAGGAGATAAAACATAAAACTACGGATCAAAAAAAGGATTAACGAAATGGCTGGAAAAAAGGACCACAACTAGAAACATGAATTTGGAAGCACAAAGTCAGGATAAAGCACTTGGCCGTAGACGTAGCAAGGTCAATACTCCAACAGGGAGTGTCGGCAGTTCCAGTCCTTAAAGTGTTGATTGTGAATGTGGAACAGGTGCGGTGCAGGAGGACACGCCCCTCTACTTAAACAGAGACAAACACACACCGCACTGAGAGCACAGCCATGACAGTTAGTTGACAGGATATTTTGCATGAATCATCTTCCAAACAACAGGAGGAAAAATGTAAACTTAAAAATTGTATTTGTTAAAGTACCTGATTATTAACCTGGCAATAGCCAGATTTATAATTGTGATTCACTCAAGGGAGTACTCCATCAGTCTGGGACTGCTCCACTGTGATTTTGCTCGGGAGAGGCGGTACATTCTGTACAATACTTCGAGGTGATTGGACAATGCGCCAACTTGTGCATGTCGACCAAACTTTTGTTTTGACCAATTACAGTAACGGATGTGAATGTCGTCATTGTCATAGGAGGGGAAAAGCACACTGCAAAAACATGTCAGCTTAATATTAGATAAAATACACTTTTTCTTAGTGTAGCGATTATTTGGGTTGCCGTAATGGCGAACGAGAAATTTAGACGGTACTGAGGGGAGTTGTAATTTCCTCAGCAACATCTGGGGGCACCACGTTGACTTTGCCTGTTTGTAGGAGCAAAATAAACGATAAAAATCCTATTATCAAATATTCATAATCTGATTTAATCGACTTTAGTTAATCATGGAGTTCTTTGCTTTAATAAAAGAACTACTAATCCACTAAGTAAACACAAATGATTCGGCAGAAATTAAATTTCTAGACAACAAATGTATTTAGTAAACACACACATATATTAGTCACAGCCTAACCTATTAATGAAACGGAATAAAAATGTGAATCAAAGATAAAAAGAAAACATGCAACCTAACAAACTAAGATAAAAAGGGAATGAAAAAGGTAGATGGGGACTAGAGATGGAAGCGTTTTGACCTGTCAATCCTTTTATATTGCGTTGCGCCAGTGGTATATGGTCAGATTGCAATGAAGGCGCACTTACGGACTGGTTCGGGTGCACAGGAGAGAGAGGGACTCGGAGAGCGTTGATCCTCAGTTGAAGAAAACTCCGTTGGAGGCAATCTGGGCGGTCGGCGCACGCGCAGCTGGAATGCTGCACTGGAGTCTCTGGCTGATGGTAATAGGCGCACGACTGAGAGGCTGCTGCAGGTCTCCGGTTGGTGGAGAGGTGTGCAGGCGGCGCAGAGGTCGCGGCATTTCCTTGGCTGGCACAAGCCCCGGTTGGTGGTGATGTGCTTGCGCGGTTGAGATGCCGCAGTCAGTTGGTTTGCGTGCTGCAGGGCGCAATCATAAAGTTATTGAATCCGCTAATCTTACTAATTAACTAATCTTAGATGGCTGCAGAAAATACACATATCATTCATTTGAAGTAGACATACAGGTTGTGTACAAAGATAAACAACAAAAGTCACTTGATGTCAGTCAAGTACATAGAGTGTGTTTATGTCCCGAATTATGTAGACTTCAGATTAGTTAGGAGCGGCAGGATTATTGTGGATAATACCGATAGTGACCGCTGGAGGGCACTGTTGTACCGTATAACTTCCAAGGGGCGTTGTTTCCAAAAACACACGGCTGATTCCTGTAGATAGACCAGACCATAAAAGTGGTCTGGGGACTGATAAGCATTTTTATCGCTAGTTTCTTTGCTAAACAGGCTTTTAGATCTCGGTAGGCGCTGAGGTATGTGTTTCCTGTGGGTTGTAAAAACTAAATCCAGTCCCTGCTGGAGGGAAATTCAAAGAGTTTTTCCTTCTTGAACTGTCTCTGGTTGGTTTGAGAAAACACAGGGTTGAGGCTTGCACACACATTCCCCAGGGGGAAGTGTTTAAAAAGGCAAATTTAAAAAAAATCGAGGGTGACGGGCAACATTCGTTACATTAGTGTAAAGTTTCTAGAAACAAGTGAAATTATCTATCAGTGCAGTAAAATAATTTTACTAACTTAGATTTCTTGAAAGAAATATAAATGTGTGGATCTATATTAATCTTAAAATAAGTTTTAAACACTTATTCTAAGCAACAAAACAGGCAATTAAATCTTAAAATAAGCCATAAACACTTATTTGGAAAAAAAAAGGTTAAATGTCAGTTGAAGTGTCAATCTTTATTTGTACTTTAAGTTGAGTGTCAAGCAGGGAGATAACTGGCACTGTTTTTAATTGCAGTTGGTATGACCCAGCCAGGAATTGAACTCACAACCTCTGAGTCTGAGGGTAGACACTCTACCACTAGACCACTGAGTTGGTACTCTGTTTACTTTATATGACAAAACCTGATGATTTTTACAAGAAAAAAATGCTTACAATAAAGTGCTATATTGTAGGGCTGTGCAATTAATCAAAATTAAATTACAATTACAATTACAAAATCAGCATAATTGTAAAAAAATATATATATTTATACAAATTTCAAGTAGTTTCAGTTGTTTAAATGTATACATTTGCACCTTTTTTAAATTTTAAAATAACTATTACATTTTGTTTCATCCAAAAGGAATTTGCATAATTATAGTGTCTCAAAATTGTATATTTTGTCTAAATATTTTTTACGTTTAAACATTGTGTATTGTAACTGCAGTGCAGTACAATGTATTTCTATTGGATAATTTTGACGTGGACGTTTCTGCTGCATCGCAACTGGAATTCCGTTCAGTAGAGGCTTTCCAAATAAGGGGCGGTCGTTAATCGCATTAAAATCGCTTAAAAAAAGTTGGTGCAGTTTAAGGCACATCAAGTTAACGAGATATTAATGTAATAATTCTGACATCCTTTTATATATATACATAATAAGTGCGGTTAAAGTTAAAGCGTTAACTAATTAATCAAAAACTTATCGCATTAATCATGTATTAACACAGATTGATCACACTATTAATTTTGATCGCAGATGATTCTTTAGATGTCAGCAGATGGTTACGTTATGGTAGCGCAGGTTGTGTTTGAGCAATAAACAATTTAATACACATTAAAGCATTCAATAAAAATTTGCGTATGGCATTCAGAATATTTGTTCATGTCAAATTATTGGGGTCATTTTTTTTCCATTTAAAATTATGAAAGTAATTAACTGATTAGAAAAAGAGGATGAGCATGTGCAGTGGATACATTTTTTTGAAAACTTCCTCATAACATTAAATATCGAAAAATTTGGTGGGCAAAAAATATTGACAAAAAAAGCCTTTTCAATTAGGCGATTAATCGTGATTAATCAAAATTCTAAATTGAGATTAATCAGATTTTCCCCCCCTATATATTTATATATATAAAATGGTAAATGTTGTTGTTGCTGTTTGTAAAACCTCTTAGGTTAAAGCTGGAAGTTTTTTTTTTTCTCTCCCCGTTTTCGGTTGATGGTGTATAAAGGCCAAGGCATTACTGTCACTCTCCCAAATTCTGAACTCCTGGACCTAACTTACTATTTTGAGTGGAAGCTGCAGTTGAAATGTAAAGTAATCTGCTCTCAAGTAGCAGCAGGCAAAAACAAAACCACTTAAAGGATCATTACTCAAGAGCTGGGCTTGAGGCTTCAATCTCTACTTTCACTCTCCATAATTTTGCTGGAAAGTTGAGACGGCATTACTGTGCTAATGGTAAACGACACGTGATGGTAAGACACCAGTATTGCCTTCAGCTGGAGACAACTGTGGTCCTTTGAGACACAGTATCTCCCCAACCATCTCATACGGGAGTCCCGGAGACATTAGTTGAAACTTAATTTGAAAAACTAGTGTGCAAACCCATAGCCAGGCGCATAAAACCACAGGATAATCACTTCACCGGAGGCTCAATCCCTCCTCAACAGCTGCTCACCTGATACTAGAACCACCATCATGAAAGTAGTGAGTAGATGTGGGGTTGAATCAAATAAGAACCAAGATGTACTGAGATGCACAGAAGATGTTTTGAATAATAAACACAATTCCAAAGCATAATTTGACAGAGAATAACCCTGCCAATTCTAGCAAAAGATAAAAGCAAAGTTTGGGAGGCTGCACTTTTGTTTACTGTGCCATGTGAGCCTGGGTATTACTGCACAGCTATGAAAGCGAAATTAGGTTACTTTCTGCATGAGGAATATATTCAATCACTGACCTTTGGAGCTCAAAACGGGAGGGTTATACTATCTCCATTCAAATGAACCTGTAATGGAGAACCAGCCATAAATGATAGATGAGATCTCCACAGAATTTCACTGCCACAGAAAGCTGTGCTGCTGTTCCCGTGACTTCCTATTCAGCTGGCAAGAAGCAGGAAATTGCTTTTACTATTCTACTTTTATCAAAGAAAAATAAAGTGGTCTACATATCAGTAATGACTTGGAAATAACATAAAATGTTCACACAAATTATGATTTTATGTGCAAAATAGTTCTGTTTTATCCGGTTGCTAACAAAATAATTATAATAAAAATGTAATTAGTCTTTCCTCCGGTCTTTTGAGGTCCCCTTAATCTGTTGGTGAAAGATTCTGGTTAACTGTGGGTGGTAGGTGTTGTCTGGTTGGTGCTGGATTTCACTTTGTTTCATCTTTCTTTCCTTTGATCCTTCCTCTGGTCCCCTGACAACTTTACGACTTTGGCAGGACTCTGAAGTATCCGGTTAAAGTGAAGGGTCTGGGATTTATAACAGGTTATAGGTTAATTAAAGAACACAAACTCACACGCAAAACATTAATAAAGAGCAATGATGATGTCATGTTAACTCGGGAAGGCTGCGGTATGAATAATACTTAGCTCTCAAAAAAAAGAAAGAAAAAAGAAAGAAATGTAATTGTTAGGGAGAAGGGCCTCACCCACTAAATGTATTTTATTTATTTTTGGGGGGCTTTGGCATAAGTCTGATATCACCTGACTACTTTTCTTTTGTTTCATACACAAAAAAAATGCAGTGACTTAAAAAGCATTGATTAGTAATAAAGCAAACATTTTCAAAAGTGATTGTGCACGCTGCCACGGTTGGAACCGTGGAAGCAAGCTAACACGTTCTTCATAGCTACGATAAAAACTGACATGAAACTGACTAAAAATGACACATTCCACCACCACCCCCTTGAAGCTTTGCAAACTAGCAGTTACACATCTCAACTTGTCTCATTTGCTGTAAGATTTTCTTGGTAGAGGGTGTATGGTGACAAATAAAATAAAAAAACACAGAGGAAATGGTCAATGTGAAGGACACAAACATGCCCCGGAGGGGGTGGAGGAGATACTATAGGACAGAACAAATGCAACGTATCAGAGCTCATGAAGGACTGAAATAACATCTGTCAAAATCATTTGTTGACAGGTCCAACTGCAACATAAGGACAATGATGATTTAAAAATGACTTCCCATATTGGAACACTTATGTCTAAATGTCTACTCTGGGAATGAAGAATGAATTAAAATTGCATGCATTCAAATGAAATTAAAAATCATCTTTCATCTATCAAGAGAGTGCAGATCTCCATGAAGGCTACAGTAAAATATTTGTTACTTGCAAAATATAACTCGAAGGCAGTAAGAAGTAATTTCATTGTTTTAATAAAAAACATCAGAAGACACAAAATATGAAAAATATCATGTATTGAATTAACAGGCCAAATTACAACATTACCTGTGAAAAATCTGACAGCATCAAAATTCAATGTATTCTTGTTGTTAAATTAAATACGATACGATACGATACGATACGATACGATACCGATATACTTTTATTTTCCCCGTGGGGAACTTTTTCCTGGACTCCGTCCAGCTGCAGTTTACAGTAAAGAGAAAACAACAGAATAGAAAGAGATGAAATTAAAATTAAATAAATAAGAAGTGCAGCAATAAGTAGAAGACTTCCAAGAAGTCTTCACAGAAGTATACATGTGTAGAGAAGTACATTGCACACACACACTCCTATATATATATATATATATATATATATATATATATATATACACACACATGAGTATGTACACAACATTGCACCATATATATATATCTTATTGCAGTTAATGTCGGTTGTTAAGCAGTTTGATGGATGTCGGCAGGAATGAGTTTTTGTAGCGGTTCAGCCTGGTTCTGGGGGCCCTGAATCTTGATGAATAATAAATGAATAAATAAATAAATGAATGAAATGTGCAATTAAATGAATGGTTAAGACCGGAAAGTTCACTTAGTTTTTTTTTTTCAGTTCAAAGTAAAATAAAATTAAAAGTCATTCAACATTGAAGTTACTGTGAATTATTTTTATTTTGATGGTAAACCATTTCTAATAGAACTGCATACATTTTGCATATAAAAATGAGAACATTGTGCAATTTGCATGAAATTTTAAGTCAAATATAAAAAACATCCATCCATCCATTTTCTTAACCACTTGTCCTCACAAGAGTCGCGGGGGGTGCTGGAGCCTATCCCAGCTGGAACTGGTTGCCAGTCAATCGCAGGGCACACAGAGACGAACAACCATCCACACTTATAAAAAACATAATTTTTTAATTTTATTTTAGTATTTAGTTTTCATACAAATCACAAATGGCACTAGGTGTTATTGATCAAAATCAAATTTATTGGCAAAGAATGTAGAAACACACAAAGAATTTGTCTTCACAGACAGCTGTAGCTGCTATCACAGGCAGGAGAGGGTTTCGGAGTGCCAACGGAAGGCAGTGATAATAGGGTAGTGTATGCAGTTTGTAAACATGAATATGTATAGTATATGCAGAGGTGGGTAGAGTAGCCAAAAAAATTACATAAGTAAGAGTAGTGTTACTTCAAAATAATATTACTCAAGTAAAAGTAAAAAGTAGTCGTAAAAATATCACTCAATTACAGGTAAAAAAGTATTCGCTGAAAATAATACTCAAGTACTGACTAACTGCTTGAACATGAAGTCTGATTTATCTCATGTCATCAGAACCTAATATGTGCAAATGCTGCCATCTTCAAATCATAAAATAAAAATAAAAAACTCTTTGAGCTCATTGCGCTCTAACTTCTATCATGGTGCTAAAGCAGGCATGCGGAATGAGCAGTGTCTTTTTTTTGTGTTTTTTGTGTGCTTGTTTCAGAGCTTAATGACCCACTTACAAGTTAATTGTTTGATTGACGCTAATATGCGAACATGATGCTGTTACGACAGGCTCTGCTAGGGGAAGGGAACACAAACGGAGAGACTCCTAATGTTTGAATGAAAATCCACACTTTTAATTAGGGTGGTAGGGGTTTACCAAAGTGAAAAATGATAGACAACTACACCAGCCGGGCACGCATTGGACTTTAACAAGCGGCTGGTCAGGTACAAATGGAGTCACACAGTAAACACAAAGGAAACACGAATACACAAAAAACACTAATGGCTTAACCAAGTGAATAGACAAATTAGCTCAAACACCAAGTGTCTCAGTAAAACACTGAAAACGAGAGATAGCGAGACAAGGCGAGCTGCACTACTGAGTTCATGCCGCCCTGAATGAATGAAGAGCAGCGCTTTTATATGGGCAATCCAGCCAAGTGTAGCTTGATGATTGGCGGGGAGGTCTGGGGCTGTTAAAAGCCGAGGAAGTCGGGGTCGGCGTCGGTACCAGATGTGATCGGGCTGCCAGATTGTATCGGGGTCGCCTACCGATGGCGTCACACTACACGATTGGCTGGAGATTGTCCGTTTACAATTGTTCAATAAAGTTATTTGACAAAAAAGCCGGTTGACGTCAAAATATTGTAAAGAAAATATTAAAGATGTCATTTAACTAACAAAATGGACTGAAATTGTCAAAACTTAAATAAACCTAAGAATATAAAAGTTGGATACTTGAAGATTTAAGAAATAAAAAAAAATAGATTGAAGCGCCGTCGAGCTTGCCGATGACGTCAGTACAGCAGCGCTAACGAAATGCGCAATTCAGATGTTTTTTTTTTTGTTTTTTTTTTAGCATTTCACAAATCAAAATCAATTTATTTTTATTTTTTTCTGGAGAGCTCAGTATTATTCGTTCGGTAATTTTACCGATTTGACATGTCATCATCATTGCTCTCTTTTTTTTTGTATGTGGGTGAGTATGTGTATGTGCGTGCGTGCGAGTGTGTGTGTATTCATTAGTTCACCTAAAACCTATTAAAAAATCCCATACCGTTCACCTAAACCGAACACTTCCAGTCGGGAGGCCGTCAGGAGACCCGAGGAAGGACCAAAGAAAAGAAAGGAAAGTGAAATCCAGCACTGACCACTGACACCAACCACCAGTCCTTCACCAACCCCAGAGACATCTAAATTCCAACAAACCAGGGAGACCTCAAGAGACCAAAGGAGAGACTGAGGAAAGGAAGGAAGGACAGACGAAGCAGAGTGAGATCCACAGACACCAGCCTCCACCGATTCAATGACCTGAGGAAGAAGCAGATTGTGTCTGAGTTTCGATAGATGCTGGTGTGGTGGATCTGGCATGCATGAAAATCTCCACCAAAGACGGGAGCCATCGACCCCTGCCAGGACAGAGCAAGCGCAACACCTCAGGGCCCCCCAGGCCGCGGCAGCGGCAAAGGACGACCCTCGGGCCCCGCAGGGGCCACCGTCCGGAGAGCAAAGCCAGGAGCAGGAGCGCCCTCCACCCCAACACGGCCCGCGGCCCCAACGCAGCAAGACGGGGCACTGCAGGCCCGCCAGGCACCCCACCAGTCCACAGCCCCCGCTCCACCCACGATCCCCCATCCACCCCAACCCAGCCCCAGCCGCCCCCAAACCCCCAGACACCCTCCAACCCCCACGCCCAACCGGGCGGGGGCAGGAGGCGTACCCGCCCACCAAACCCCCATCATCCACCCCACCGGGACCCCGGCGAGCATATGGGACCAGCCCGACGGATACTGGGGCCCGCCTGAGGTGCCAGGAGGTCCACCGGAACGGGGCGGGCACAACACCAACCCTCTCGGCTCCCGAAGCACCGAGACCCGGGCCACGGATTGAGCCCCCGGCCCAGGGAAGGGGGAGAAAGGCGGACAGGGGAGGGGGAAGGGACGGGGGAAGGAGACGACAAGAAGGGCAAGGGGCAGAGGCAGGGCCGCAGAGAGAGGGGGAGAGGAGGAGGAAGGGTGACGAGGGAGAAGGGACAGGGAGGCGGAGGACGGGCGGGGAGAGGTGAGGAGAGAGAGGCAGCAAGGCGGAGGAAGGGGGAGGGGAGCGGGAACCATGGGGGACCCCGGCGGCCCTCAGGCCGCGAACCGCGTCGCCGGGCCCAGAGCGACGGACTGCGCCGGAACGGCGCCGCCCCGGACACCAGGGAGAGCCCCGCAACGCAGCACCCCCCAAGAGACCCAGGGAACGGCCAAGACACAGCCGCCACCCAGCAGCCAACAGAGGGGCAGACCCACCCACGCCCAGCCAGGGGGTGACAGCACCTAAAGAATGGCATGCAGTGAATCCGAATATTAACCCTTAGTGCCCATTGGAGGTGAATCTGCTCGATCCTGTTGGTAGCAACTGGGTTCCTGACTATAAAAACACAAACATTCGTTACAAATTGTCAAATACAGAAACATCAATGTAAGTTATCACAAAAACAGTCTTAATGATAATAGGACCACATTAGCAATCTAAACTGACAATATTTGTCACATCTCAGGCAATTAATTTGTGTATTTATTATTTATTCAATATATTTTATTATGTATTCAATATATTTTGCTTTTAAATTGTTAGGTGTATTTACGTTTTTACAATTTCAGTCCGTACATTTTGTGATTTAAATTACATCTTTAATATTTTCTTTCCAATTTTTTTACATCAACCAGATAATTTCCAGCCAATCCTGTAGCGTGACGTCTTCGGGAGGCGACCCCGATACGATCTGGCAGCCCGGTCACATCTGATACCGCCAACGGCCGCCAACCAGGAACGGGTTTCGCATAGACGTCCAATCAGAACGTGGCGCTGGCGCAGTCGTACAATCGGAACGTGGCGCTGGCACATTCGAAGCTGCATCGGAGGAAAACACACAGGAAAGCACTCCCAACACATACACACACACACACACACACACACACACACACGAGGGGAGCGTAGAAGCCGGCCGGGCCCCCGAACCGACGGCCGTAATAGACGCTCCCTCCAAAAGCGAACGGTGGCACGCGGGAGAGGGGGGTGGGGGTGATTAGGGGGTTGAACGGGTTTCTAAAGACTCGGTACACATCGTCACATTGGAGAGCCGTTCAAGACTCAATTCGTTCGTGAACATCACATCACTAGTGTCCGCGGAAATGCTCCCGCACAGTCAGTCAAGCGGAGCGCTTGTGTGAAAATACAGTAAATCTAATGTATGAATGGGGCGGTAAAAGTAAAAAATATTGTGTAAAACTACTCTTAGAAGTAAAGTAAATGTAACTCGTTACTACCCACCTCTGAGTATATGTCTATGAATATCCCCACTGGCACATAAAAGCATATCGTCTCATTGCCACGAAGATAGCCTCAACCGGTCTAATCAGGAACCTTGGAGAATGCAAATGAGATAAGCGGCCGGCAGCATGTCTTTCAGGAGAAAGTCCAGATAATAATTGTTTTGGAAACAGGCCAACAATAATTTCAGTCAGCTTTGCGACTTTGCCTTTTGACTCCCAGTGGGCTTCAATTAGCCTAATTCTCTCAAAATCATTTCTTCAAGACGATTCACCAACGTCTCCACCGTAATCGATTAGCGCAGTGACTCAAGAGTTGTATCAAGCCTGCATTTGAGTTCGCTCATCGCCTGAGTCTAAGTGTTGACCGCTCGTCCCACACAATCCAAAAAAACGGGCATCATGTTCACTTTCAATAGAGCTACTCCTGTATTCTGAATTTCACAATAAATCAGGAAACTGCCAGCCAGAGGAGGAAGTGTTTGGTATTATCACTTGTTGTAATCTTAATTGGTTATTGCTTTAAAATTTAATCAGTTCGATATTCAATATGCAGGGTTTGTTGTCAAAATATAAAATATATTTGCAGCTTCCCTACTTTGAAAGAGATTTATTCATCTTCGGAAGATTTTAGAGTAGCTGCGTTTTACGCAATCTGCTAAAAAGTACTATAAAATCATAATAGCTTAACACAAATTGACACATTTTTCAGGTAAGAGTTGAAATAAACAATTTCACAGAATAGCTATTTAGTTAGCAGAATAGTTATTATAGTTATTTATTTTAATTAATGGTGTATTGGTGAAAGAAACATTTGCAGCAGTAGGCCTACCTTAACACACCGCTCCGCGCCGCCATCTCATCCACAGACATGCACGCACACAAACACACCGTAATTATGAAACGATGCGACCCTTTTGAGGAATAACCGGTTAAGAAAATAGATGGATGACTATAACGATGTGTGACGTCAACCACGAAAATACACTTTATCCCAGTCGCAAGATTATCCATTTTTATTGTTAATATGGTGTTTTCATTGTAAATCAGTGGGTAATTTGTACAGAAAGTGGAACTCACATTAGCGGTGTGCAATTAACTCTGCTGTAGTAGGACCCCTCAAAACTCTGACAGCTCAAGCAGTTTCTTTGTAAATGGTATTTAATATAAACCAGTCCTTCAGTTACTACATTCCAAGCAGTGAATACCGGTCACCACTTGCTGCCTACATTTTTAATCTGGCCATGCTTGGAGGACATATCAAAACCAGGTCCTCCGCATTCTCTATCTGTGGGAAAATTATAATCCTACTAAATAATAACCATATTTATTAAATGTACCTGTTAATCTGATTACGTGTTTTGTTTTCCTGTAACTGTACTGAAATAGTTACTTTTTGAAAAAAAATTTTTATTCTGAATACGTAACATTCGTATGGATGTTTTGTTTAGCACCTTAAATTGCATTGCAATGTACAAAAGTTTTGAGAATCACACAAAGTTTTGGTTTTCACCAAGTTTGCTGCTTCAGTGTTTTCAGATTTTTTTGTTAGATGTTACTATGATATACTGAAGTATAATTACAATAATTTCACAACTTTCAAAGGCTTTTATTGACAATTACATGAAATTTATATAGATTGTCAATATTTGCAGTGTCGACCCTTTTTCTCAATACCTCTGCAATTTGCCCTGGCATGCTGTCAATTAACTTCTTGGCCAAATCCTGACTAATGGCAGCCCATTCTTGCATAATCAATGCTTGGAGTTTGTCAGAATTTGTCAGTTTTTGTTCGTCCACCCGCCTCTTGACGATTGACCACAAGTACTCAATGGGATTAAGGTTTGGGAGTTTCCTGGCCATTGATCGAAAACGTTGTTCTCTGTGAGCTACGTAGCAATTTTGCCTTATGGCAACATGCTCCATCATGCTGGAAAAGGAATTGTTTGTCACCAATTTATTCATTTTTGGTTGGGAGAAGTTGCTCCCAAAGGATGTTTTGGTACCATTCTTTATTCATTGCTGTGTTTTTAGGCAAAATTGTGAGTGATCCCAGTCCCTTGACTGGGAAGCAACCCAACACAAGAATGGTCTCAGGATGCTTTACTGGTGGCATGACACAGGATGGATGGTAGCGCTCGCCTTTTCTTCTCCGGACAAGCTTTTTTCCAGATGCCCCAAACAATCGGAAAGAGGATTCATCAGAGAAAATGATTTTTCCCCAGTCCCCAGCAGTCTAATCCCTGTACCTTTTGCAGAATATCAGTCTGTCCCTGATGTTTTTCTTGGAGAGCAGTGGCTTCTTTGCTGCCTTTCTTGACACCAGGCCATCTACCAAAAGTTTTTGCCTCACTGTGCGTGCAGATGCACTGCCTGCTGCCATTTCTGAGCAAGCTCCGCACTGGTGGTGGCCTGATCCTGCAACTGAATCCACTTTAGGAAATGGTCCTGGCGTTTGCTGGACTTTCTTGGGCACCCTGAAGCCTTCTTCACAACAATTGAACCTCCCTCCTTGAAGTTCTTGATGATCCGATAAATGGCAACTAGGGGCTTAGAAAACAATTTCAATTCATCTGATCACTGTGCATAACATTCTGTACATTCAAATTGCCATCATCAAAAATGAGGCAATATATTTTGTGAAAATTAGTATTTGTGTCACCGTTGCACGCTAAGCAGTCGTCAGTTGCTGAGTGTTGCTGAGTAAGTAGCTGTTACTCTTTAGCCTGGAAAAAAGTAAAGCCTTTTGATGTACTTTTGCTGGATTCTTATTAAATTAAAGAGTCGCAGAGTGGTCTGTGGGAGGAAAGTTGCTCCACTGAAGCGTCCTGCATCTGGTTGTGTATGTTTGCTGCAACATTCAAGTCTGCTGCTGCTGTTTAGCCAAGCTCTCATTTTTTGTCGCCCCACAAATCCAAGCTCTCGTTCTGGTCATAGATAATTGCCTATTTTAGCCAAAAGTAATATTTTAGCTAAAACACAGATACAATTTAGCTGGTCTAGTTTGTGGTACTTAGTTTTGTGTTCTTAAAGTTAAAGTATCACTGATTGTCACACCCACCTAAGTGGGGTGAAATTCTCCACATTTGACCCATCCCCTGGGGGAGCGGTGAGCAGCAGCAGGAGCCGCGCTCGGGAATCATTTGGTTATGTTCCAACCCTTAATGGTGAGTGTCAAGCAGGGAGGCAAATGGGTCCCATTTTTATAGGCTTTGGTATGACCCGGCAAACCCACAACCTCTGTCTCACGGCAGACATTCTACCACTAGGCCGCTATTCTTGTTTTGCTGTTTCAGTTGAATTACTAACATTTTGGTTTGATTTGCTTCTTTTTTTTTGTTAACACCTGTTAACACCTACTTCAGCTAAAGTTTTTTTTTTCCATCTGATTGAAGATTCTCTAATAAAATGTAGATTTTTGTAAATTTTAACTTGCCTACTTTAAAACATTATATTGTGAAAATTAATAAATTATTGTTGCCACCACTTCTGCTTGTTTATTGTTGCCAGATTGATCCCCACTGTAGTGGGCTCGGTTACATATGAAAGGTGTTATATTGATTGATTGATGTTTAACATTTTTATTTTTAGTTTGTACAAAAATGTGAACATACAACCCCTTAGACTGCTGCTGATGTTTTTCCCAGATTTGAATGTTTGCGTCAGGGCATTGCATATTACAATGAAAGCAATTAAATTAATAGATTACATAGCTCGAATGAGCACGTACTAATATGGCACGGTTCAGCAAAATCTCACCACTGATCAGCTTCAGTTTTCAGCGCTCTCTGTATCTGGATTATAAAAACAAATTAAAGACAATTATCTTCATTCTTGAATGTGATGTGACTCAGTTCTTTATCAAAACATTAACTGAACAACAAGTAGGTGGAGCCGCCTAATTTTGATATGCAGTGTTGACATGGAGGAGAATAGCAATATACTGGGAGAGAAGATACAATATCAATGTTTTGTCGTACATCAAATGATTTTAGACTATAACTCTCCTACCAAAAGAAGAGGGGAAAATACTTCAGAATGGAGTAAACTTAGGTTTGGACAACAGTTGGACTACATGAACTGTTACTCCAAACAGTCAGATAAATGGAGCACCGGACACTGCGACACTTTCTCTTTAACTGGACATAGATTTGGGGGCACACCATGGATACTAATGAAGTAGTCTCATACAATGTTAAACAGAATCTCTCTTCAAAGGTGAAAGGCTGGCAACAAAATACAAGGCCAAAGTGCTCCAAATGATCTCTCCTCATTCCATACCGCTGGACATGTGGATAATCTCATGCATCTTTAATCCTATTTGTACTGTGTACCGACTAAGAGAACAGATTGGATGTTGAAGGCTGGAGCAGAAAGGCGCGCGTACACTCCAGCAATAACATCCCATAAAGGAGGATTCCGAGGCTGTTTGGATACTTGTATAGACGATTGCCATAGTCCATCACTGGTTGCTTTAAATTCAAGATGCCTTATCATCACAGACCTAATTCTCTCCACAAACCATTAGCACAAACATGGCCCCTTACCCTCAGTGTTGGTTATCAACCAGGAGCTGCTTTTTTTTATGTATTACATTTTAACTTTGCCTGGTTGGGCTGTAACTTTAGTACGCTAATTTTGAACAATTCGCAATTTTTAAACTACAGAAAAATAATGCAAAAAAACACAGTAGCACTTTTCTATTTTTGCTCTACAGGTGATATGGAACTTTGCTCAGGGCCCTAATTGTGTATAGACTAACACAAATTTGTTGGTTGGAAAGTTTATTTGTAAAAATAAGAATAAATAATGTCCTTCATCCATCCATCCAACAATTTTCTTCTACTCATCTGGATTGGGTAGAAGGCATCGTAAACCAGGAATTCTATACTTCCCTCTAACCAGCCACCTTGTTGAGCTCTTCCGGGGCAATCCTTCGGTGTTCCCAGTAGAGCTGAGAGAAATAGGGCTCTATTTTGTGACTGTTGCACATCCAGTGCTAACCTGGCAATAGCCAGGTTGAAATTGTGATTCACTCAAGAGAGTTCTCCTCAATATCAATCTGGGACTACTCCATGTTTATTGCTCGGGAAAGGCGGGACATGCCGTACAATACTTAGAGCTGATTGGACAATGCGGTATCTTGTTGTTTTGACCAATCACGGTAACGGATGAAAATTCATCTTCACTCTCGTCTTAGGAAAAAAAAACACAAACACCTTTACCACATAAAAATGCATGAAGTGCCCGCAGTTCAACATTCAACAAGGAAATGATGAGTAATTCTGCAAGAACAAAATTAATTGCAGCGTCCATTCGTCCATGTTGGTTTCCCACGGTGTCGGCGCTTCCTGGTTTCGTAAACACCTACATATCCCGAGCTCCAGGTGGCAAAGTGGTACCGTCAATTGCCTATGATGAAGGTTGGTAGACCATGTTTGTATGTGTGAGTGAATGAAAAAAAACACACAAAAAAACACCTACATATCCCGTCCCCAAACACAATGTCGCTCTGTGATTGGTGGTTCGGATCGGTTGAAATCAACGGGCTCGGTACAATATGTATTCTCCGGAGTTTGTGAACTTACAAATATGGCAAGAATTCAGTTTGCAGAGCAAGGTTAATCCAGTGCAGTACATGGCATAAATCTGTCTGAATGCATGTTCGACAGGCAAATTCGCAGACGCACACAAGATGGAATATTTTTAAAAGGACGAAATGTGCCGTGAATGCACCAAACTCCATTTGGCGCCAACCAAAACAGCTCTTTTCATTTCCTTTAAATGTGGCTCACTCACATCTCGCATGGAGACATCTCTGTACAGAAAGGGACACAGCAATTTGTGCGTGACTGACCGCTGTCACTGCACTTGGCCGCTGTGTCAACAGACAGTCCTGTTTTTGCACTTTTGTACCAAGATGTACTCAACACTAAATCAATGTTTTTTGCTGATCAACTGTATAAACTGGTGTCTACTAATGCTGTCAACATGTCATGGTCATTATTTTGACATATTAGTGCATGTTTGTTGAAAGCTTGAATTTTGGGCAAAAAAACTATTGTGTGGCACTATCTTCAGGTTAAACACTTGTATAAAACACAATTTGGCTGTTTGTCCTCTCATTAAAAGAGATGTGGCTGACTACGTCAATTGAGGACTATGATGTAATCGCTAGGGATGGGCGGATCAACAGCAAAATATCGATATTTCGATCCAGCGTGTTCAGTTTCAAGTATCGAACCCCAAGCTAAAGTGTCGATATTTGCAATTAATTTATAAAAAAAAATTTGAATCTCTTTTTTAAAATAAATAAAAAATTGTGCATACAAGCAACTTTTTCCTTCCGCCCAGTAAAAGTAACGTGAGTACATTGTTGAATACGTCAATAAAGTAGAACCGAACTCAATTTGGCTCCCACTCCCTTTTTAAAAACATACACTAGCATATGTCTTAGCGTGAAAGCATGCTACCGTATTTCTTAAGATTAAACGTGCCCGTGTATGTTATTTTGATACCTAATTGGCTTAGAAAAATTCAGGGAATAAGATGCCAAATATATTTTCTAATTGAATACTGTACTAGAAAATCGATTTTCAGTGGTGTTTTGTGTATTGCTTTAAAAGGGAGTTTAATTGTCCTATTTCTTCTAAATTCATGTTTGCATTCTCATTTGCATCCACATATAATCAGTAGCAGGCAGTAGGTATTGACCAGAACTAGAACTACTTCCTGCTTTTGCATCTAACAGTCAGTCGCCACGCACCGGTCAGACAATGCAAGATGAGCTTTCTAGTGATATATCTCCAAAGTTACAAATTTGTGTGACCGACGCAAGGTAAACGACATAGCCAGCTCCCAAAAGCTGTCGGGACAAAGCAAACCGCTCCCCACCTTCTGTATTTTACTTTCATACTTGATGCTGTGACCGAAATAATTGTATGCAAACAATTACATAGTTTATTCTCCTCAATTTGCCCTAAGTAATAGTTATTCTTAAATAATAAACCCACTTTACATTAAGTAGTATATGACAATGTGTAGTTTTTCATTAGCCCCACCGTGGCAAACCTGTCACTTTATATTTAAGACAGTATGATTGTAATAATATAACCTGTGATATAATCATCACTACAGTGCTGTCCATGACAATACTAATTGTACACATTCTTTCCATTTATTCTTTGGCAGTGGTGTATGAAGATCTTAAATGAGTCCCCAGGGTAGGCATCAGAGCCAAGCGCACAAATGATAAGAAATCATAAAAGGGACTTTGGTGAAAAAGAAAGACAAACCCAACAGTGAACCTATACTGTAGATGTTTGTAAAGAAAGAAAAATCTGAATAATGTATTCTGGATTGGTTGTTCATGTATGTTGACTGAAGCAATGAAAACTAAGTTCCATATTTGCACTATCCCCTTTTTAAAACATCTAGATACATAGCATGCAATCATGTGCCTCCCCCTAGGCATACAGCAAAAGGGTAAAGTGGTAAAGGGCTTAATTTACACTGAAACTGAAATCTTGTTCGTCTTTCATTAAAATGTGCCTGACAGTGACAAGAGCATACATACAAAAATATAAGTATGCATATATTATCAGCATGTTGCACAGTGGATTTGTACACTTTACCCTAGCTTTGTTAAAGCAGTGACCTCTCTGCTCAGTGTGCCAGACTTCACAATATTTTATAATAAAGTGGTGGTTTGTGTCTAACTAGCTGCTATGACATTTTGCTGACAATAGATGGCTATCAAGCACAACATGGAAATTATAAGAATAAAGAAACAGTTTCCTCTAGTCAAAAGATTTATCAATTGTGTTAGTTTCTTGCTCAAGGGCACCTCTACTAATATCAGCATATTTCCAACAAGTAGTTGCAATCGCAATGTCCTGCAGTGGGACTAGAACCATCACCCTCCTGCTTCAAAGCCCAAGACGTAAAGATGTGTCCAATGCATTCACAGTTTTTTCACTTGGAATGGGGCTTTTTGATTATGGAAAATAATTATTATTATTTTGGCAATAACTTAATTTTTCTTTTTCGTGTCTCTTTATTTTGTTATGAATTTGATGTTTGTTCATTTATTTATTTAGTTAATATTATTTACTTACCTACTTATTGTTATTAATTTATTGATGTAAATGTTATTTACTTGTATACTTACTTACAATGTTTGTTTTGTTGTTTTGGTTTTACTTATCTTTACTGCATGACTGATTTCTGTTCCATGTACAGCACTTTGTATACAGCAATTCTTGTTTTAAAGTGCTTTATAAATAAAGTTTAATTAAGATTGTTCAAATGATTATTTTACAAAACACAAAACAAGAAAATGTTTAAGCATTTAATAATATTAAGACCAATTAAAAACAAATAGAAACATTATAATTATGTAAGTTCCTTTTGAACCAAACCAAAATTATAATAATAAATATTTATAATAATATATATTCATTTATTTATGTTGGCAAAAACTTGAAGTTGGTCTGCAGCATGTGCACTGCGCAGTAGTATGATCTTTTTTTTTTTTTTGGTAAAAAACGAGAACATGTTTAAACGTAAAAAACAAATACATATTAAGACAAATAAAATTATTTGAAACACTATAATTATGCAAGTTTCTTTTAGATGAAACAAAATATATTAAATTAGTATTTTAAGCTTTTAAAAAATTAAAATAAAATAAAAATTAATAAAGTAAAATACATTTAAACAACTCAAAAATTATTATTGATCTTTTTTTTACGATTATGCTGCTTTTTGTAATTGTGGAGTGTTATAATTGAAATTGTAATTGCATTTTAATTAATTCCACAGGCCTAACTTGAAACATACTCCATGCTTTGAATTACAGCCCATGAGATTTTATTAACTTGACAGATATTCAGCCAATGTACTGTTTCTTCAACTTTTGTAATCTCTAAACTCTCATAGCATAGTGGATCGGTAAAGGAATGATGCATTCTCTTCTATTTTTGGTTTAGGGGTCTTATAGCAGTATTGTAATTGATTTGAGATTTGATTATCAATAATACCATCCCTCTGGAGGAAAATACAATGCCACTACTCTGACAGATATTGCAGAGGGATGATGCTCCAGAGGATTGTGTAGCATGCAGCCAGATATTGACAGAGTAAGGTTCTAATTTGGGACAAATTTTCTATGCGTTTGTCAACCTACAAAGACTTCTGGAACATAGTGACCTCATCCAGCACACATTTCTCAGAACCACTAGTAAATAAACCAAGTATTCCTGCATGTGTCCTAGTTTGTATGATTATAGACTCCCTGTGGAGATTTGAGTTACACAAAAAAACATTTACTACTGTATTTGTTGAAGTTGAAGGCTATGTTGACTTAATCACTGGTTCAGGAGGGCGGGGGCAGACGAACTACCCATGTGTGACGTAGTTTGTAATTTAGTTTGATCGTGGTCATATTGACAAAGAGTGCCTAACTGTAATTATGTGAATTGGTGCAACAGCATCAGTTGGGAGCATTGTACATCTATCTGCCAAATCACACACACTCCAGCCATTCCCACACCATGTTAATACTTGAGCAAGGTGCCCAAATAAACTGGCCGGCGCCCAAGAAGTTTTCAAGAAAATTTTATGTATTTTAAAACTATAAGGCACACTTAAATTTGTCTTATGTGTGCACCGAGTTCCGGAGATGTTTTTCTTCCAGCCAAGCTTTGGGGCAAATGTTGCTGCGCCAACGCACGTTTCTGAGTGGTGGTCTGGTTTTTGCCCCTGCCCAAGTAGATTTCAAATCTGTGGCAAACACTGCACTCATATGTCTGTAAGGGGCAAAAGGATTTGGACATCATGAAGAAGACGATGATTCATCTTTGCAAACTTGTACATTTATAAAATGCTTGAAACTAAAGCAGAATATAAAGTGGAGAAGAACTAAACTCCAAGTTGTGTCAAGTTCAGTGTAACGGATATTGCCCGTCACCCTCAATTTTTCTATTTTATTTGCCTTTTTAAACATTTCCCCATGGGGAATTTGTGTGCATGTCTTAACTATGCATTTTCAGTTCAAAAAGGACTCTTTGAGTTTCCCTCCAGCAGGGACTGGATTTCGTTTTATAACCCCCAGGAAACGCATACCATAGCAATAAGACTTATCAGTCAACAGACCATCTTTTATGGTCTGGTCTATCCACAGTAATTAGCCATGTGTTTTTTGGGGGGGAAACAATGCCCCTTGGAAGTTATATGTATAGTTATATGTATAGTTGGTAGTTATATGGTACAACAGTGCCCCTCGAGCGGTCACTATCGGTTATCCTCAAGAATCCTGCCGCTCCTAATTAATCTGAAGTCGACATAATTTGGGACATACACGGACTCTATGTACTTGACTGACATCAAGTGACTCCTGTTGTTTATCTTTGTACACAACCTGTATGTCTATCTCAAATGAATGATGTGTGTAATTTCTGTAGCCACCTAAATTTAGCTAATTAGTAAGCTTAGCGGATTCAATAACCTTATGATCGCGGTAATGTTTGAAATGTGTTCAGAATGATAAATGAAGCATCTGGCTTGTCAATTCTGATCAAAAATTATCAAATACTATCCCAAAAGCTTGGTCTCAGTTGACCAAGTCTGCTTCATGCGCACGGAAGAGGTGGGACCAAACTGCCGGCCCCCTGGGACACAGTTTAAAAGCCAGCACGCGAAGGAACTTCTCTCTCTTCCCTTCTCTCTCTTCCCTTCTCCTTCGCCCTATGAACTGCTCAAGGACTCTTCCCCTCCTGCTCTCTGCCCCACCTGCTCTTCACCTCACGTCTGGCCCCATTAACGTTTCCTGATCATCACTAAAAACGTGATCGCTCAGGGTGACCCCGCGGCTTCTTTCTTTGAGCCCCGGACGTGAGCCACAGTTCGCGCGTCTGTTCCTGCGGAGAGCTGACCCACCTACCTTCCGCTCTCGGAATCACGCAGCGCCCCGCCGACCCGGTTCCACGACGGCTGTTAGGCACTGAGCCGCTGCGCGCTAGCGACCCCTTGCTGCTCCATTATGAATTATGATTATGAATACTTGATTATAGGATTTTTATTGTTTATTTTGCTCCTACAAACAAGCAAAGTCAACGTGGTGCCCCAGAGGTTGCTGAGGAAATTACAACTGCCCTCAGTACCATCTAAATTTCTCATAAGCCATTACAGCAACCCAAATAATCGCAATATCAGGGTGTGGTTGAGGACCCAAATGTGAGGAAGCACAGCGAGGAGTCCAAACAAATATTTAATAAAACAAAAACAAGGAAGCAAACAAGGTACTGGCTGGGGAAACGAAAACAACAAAGTACACAAAAGGCAAGCAAGGTGAGACGTGGGGGGAATGACAGGGCAAAATAGCAAGACAAGAGGAAACAACAATGGATCGACAAGAACAGACAGGAAACCAGAGACTAAGGCCCCAACTACACGAAAGCCAGTTTGAATGTAGCCTCACAAGTTTCTTACTGCTTAGGCCGTTCCTCCACACGATGGTGCGGTTTTGGAGCTTGAAACCGATCACTTTATTTTTATTTATTTATTTATTTATTTTCTGGAGAGCTCAGTATTGTTCATTCGATTTGACATGTCATCATTGCTCTCCTTATTTTTAAAATTTTTATTTTAAATATATATATATATATATATATATATATATATAATTTTTTTTTGTATGTGGGTGAGTATGTGTATGTGCGTGTGTGTGTGCGTGCGTGCGTGCATGCGAGTGTGTGTGTATTCATTAGTTCACCTAAAACCTATTTAAAAAAATCCCATACTAATAATATAATATAATAATAAATTGCTAAATGCAGAAACATCAATGTAAGTTATCACGATGTGATGGCTCTCGCTAACAGGCAGAATTAAGTAACCAGAATTAGGTTAAAAAATTCTATATACGTAGACCATGTTTCTATAAATTTTGATATTTGGTTTTATTTGAGGCAGATATTTTTTCCATTAAAATGTGATTTATGAGGAGGTTAGACCATTGGTCGATATTCAGAGTTTGTTTATTTTTCCAGTTAACAAGAATTGTTTTTTTGCGGTAGTAAGGGCTACAAGTGTAGATTGAAATTGTTTATGTGGTAAGTCAGTTGTTGTTAGGTCACCTAGCAAACACAAGTTTGGAGATAAAGGTATGCTACAGTCCAAGATAGCGGAAAATTTTTCTAAGACTTTAGTCCAGAAATACATAACCGGAGTACATAACCATAAAGCATGAACATAAGTGTGTGAAGTGTTTTGTAAACATTGGAGACAAATGTCGGAGTCTGAGAGTCCCATTTTCTTCATCATATATTGAGTAATGTATGTTCTGTGAATAATTTTATATTGGATAAGTTGTAAATTTGTGTGTTTTGTCATTTTAAATGCGTTTTCACAAACTTGAATCCAAAAGTCAGATTCCGGTGCTATAGACAAGTCTGTCTCCCATTTCGAGATGGGTAAAGACATTTTATCAGTATATGAAAGTAACTTATATATTTTTGAAAGTTTTTTTGTTGTTATCGGAGAAAGCTTGTTAATATCTTTAGCTAAAACAGCCGGTTGGAGCGTACCCCGAAGTGTTGGAATTTTTTTCTTTATCATATTTTTAACTTGTACATAATGTAAAAAAATGCTGTTTTTTATTTTGGATTTTTGGAGCAAGGATGTATATGATATAAACATATTGTCTGAGAAGAGATGGTGGAGATGTGTAATTCCTTTCTGCTCCCACACACCTAAATAAAACGGTTGGTTGTTAAGTTGAAAGTCGGGGTTATGCCATAGGGGAGAAAGCCCACAGGGCTCCACTTGGGCTTTTGTAATTTCTAGTGCCTTCCACCAGGCAGTCAGGGTGGCGGAAATCATTGGGTTTTTAAAACAATTATGTCGCTTAATCGATGTTGTAATAAAGAGTTAATCTAGAAGTCTGAGGTTATTACAATCCTTCTGTTCTAGTTCCAGCCAACAGTTAGTGTCTCTGTTGGGTTGTGCCCATAGAACAATATATTGTAGCTGGTTAGCTATATAGTAGTACATAAAATTTGGTGCCTCGAGACCACCTTTGGATTTACTTTTCTGAAGAGTAGATAGACTAATCTTTGCTTTTTTTTTATTCCAGTAAAATTTTGTAGCGGCTGAGTCCAACAACTGGAACCATTTAGCCGTAGGTTTAAATGGAATCATTGAGAAAAAATTAGATTTTTATGCCTAAGTATTTTAAACTACCTATAGGAAATGAGTAGTGTGGGTCCTGGCTTGCAGGGTTCCATGAATTTTCTGTAATAGGTAGAAGTGTTGATTTTGTCCAGTTAATAGAATAATCTGATAACTGTGAGAATTTAGTTATTAAGTTAAATACTTCCTCTTATCGAAGTAGCCGGCTTTTCTAAATAAAGTAAGATATCATCGGCATATAGATTAATTTTATGTTCTGTTACCCCAGAGTGAATTCCTTGAATCCTTCTTTCCTGGCGTATGGCTAATGCAAGTGGCTCAATAAATATTGCAAATAATAAAGGGGACAGTGGGCATCCCTGTCTTGTGCCTCTCTGTAAAGTAAAGTTCTGAGATATAATCCCATTAGTAGTAACTGTAGCTTTAGGAGAATCATATAATACTGATACCCAGTGGATAAATGATTTCCCAAAGCCAAATTTATTTAAAACCGCAAAGAGGAAGGACCAGTTAACTTTGTCGAAAGCTTTTTCCTTGCATCCAATGATATAATAACTGCCTTTTTATCATGCCGCTGTGACATGCTAATAAGGTTAAAGAGTCTCCTAATATTATTAGTAGAGTGACGATCTTTAATAAAGCCTGTTTGGTCGCTATGAATGATTGTCGAGATTACTGTTTCTAGTCTAGATGTGAAAGCCTTAGTGATAATTTTAATATCAGTGTTAATTTGTGAAATCGGACGGTAACTTGATGGAAGGGTGGGGTCTTTTTCTGGCTTTAATAAAAGTTTAATTGCTGCTGTATTCATGTGTGGGCGTATGTAACCATTAGTTTTTATTTCTGTTACTACTCTTAAGAATAGTGGAGCAAGCATTAACCAGAAGTGCTTAAAAAATATAGCCGGATAACCAGCCGGGCACGGTGCTCTGCCATTAGGCATACTATCTAGAGCACTGTACAACTCGTTTATAGTAAGTGGCGCATCTAACATGTCTTTATATTCAGTAGTTAACTGAGGTATATTTAAGCTACTGAGGAATGCCTCAATATGCTCAGGGTTAGGCTTGTTAGTTTCTGAGTATAGGTTGCGATAATAGTTATAAAACATTTGATTAATTTCTTCTGGTGATTGTGTGCATTCACCAGTTGTCCCTTTAATAGCCGTTATAAGAGATTTTTCCCGATTGCGTTGAAGTTGGTTTGCAAGAAATTTGCCTGATTTGTTATTATATTCAAAGTTGTTGTATCTCAATTGTTGTATTATAAATTCTGTCTTTTTAGTTAGCATATCGTCAAACTGTATTTTTGTATTTTGTAAGTCAGTCCATATTTGGTTATTTGGGTTTATTGCGTACTCACTCATCCATCAGAAACCGATCACTTTTGAAACCGGAGTCCAACGTGGAAATATTTCCATACGCGCCCGTACGCTTCTGTCTGGACACCATATGCAGGATACTCCTCCAGGGATGATGTAATGGCCGCAGCTTGATGACGAATGCTCCAATTTTTGCGTGACAACAACAATGGTGGATAGCCGTGTCATAGTCGTTTTGCGTAGCCTCCTTAGCTTGCTTATGCTTTTGCAGCAAAATATTTTGCTTCTTTATTCCCATGTTCAACAAACGGTGTTGTACTTGAATCAACCGCCATTGTCACTTCTCCTGTGTTCGTCTTTTTCATGCTATTTTGATGCATGTAAAACCATTTTTGTTCTGTAGATTATAATAAAGTTAGGGGGAAAAAGTATTCGTCTTTTTCGCTGATCCTTCTTCTACGGTTTCCGTTAACTCCCTGTGGCTAGTGAAAATTAAAACTGCGTTTTGGTACAGACCGGAACCCAGGCAGAACTTGTCATTTGAATTGTGTTCCTAAATCTGTCTCAGAATCAGCATGTTACGTGACATTTGTCTTTCGCGTTTCATTACGCCTCCAAACGTCACATTGTTTCAGCAAGTGCCTTTTCTAAAATTAAATAAAATCCGACCATTGGACTATATTAAAATGTCTTAAATCTGAAATAAATCTAACCTAAGTACACTTTCCCTGCTGATTCATCGCCCTACATGATAAAATGTCAACATCCTGGATAATGGATTGGCAATTGATTAGGTACACCCTGGATTATCGCCACTCTGCCCACCCAGGGGGGCGGCCATCTTGGCCAATTAATTAGGTACACCAAGGATTCGCTCCCCTCCGCCCACCCAGGGCGGAGGCCATCTTGGCCAATTGATTAGGTACGCCCAGGATTCTTGCCACTCCGCTCGCCCAGGGCGGCGGCCATCTTGGCCAATTAAATAGGTACACCCAGGATTCTCGCCACTACGCTCGCCCAGGGCGGCGGCCATCTTGGCCAATTGATTAGGTACGCCCAGGATTCTTGCCACTCCGCTCGCCCAGGGCGGCGGCCATCTTGGCCAATTAATTAGGTACACCCAGGATTCTCGCCACTACGCTCGCCCAGAGCGGCGGCCATCTTGGCCAATTAATTAGGTACACCCAGGATTCTCGCCACTACGCTCGCCCAGGGCGGCGGCCATCTTGGCCAATTAATTAGGTACACCCAGGATTCTTGCCACTACGCTCGCTCAGGGCGGCGGCCATCTTGGCCAATTTATTAGGTACGCCCAGGATTCCCGCCACTCCGCTCGCCCAGGGCGGCGGCCATTTTAGCCAATTAATTAGGTGTGTACCTAATTAATCCCCACTCTGCCCACCCAGGGCGGCGGCCATCTTGGCCAATTAATTAGGTACGGCAAGGACTCTCTCCCCCTTGCCCACCCGGGTCGGCGGCCATCTTGGCCAATTTATTAGGTACGCCCAGGATTTTCGCCACTCCACTCGCCCAGGGCGGCGTCCATTTTAGCCAATTAATTAGGTACACCCTGGATTACCGCCTTTCTGCCCACCCAGGGCGGCGGCCATCTTGGCCAATTAATTAGGTACGGCAAGGACTCTCTCCCCCTCGCCCACCCGGGTCGGTGGCCATCTTAGCCAATTGACTACTACTAAAATTACTACAAGTACTACTAATCCTACTACTTCTGTTTGTACTTGCTTACTACTTACTACTATACTACTACTACTATGTCTACAAGTACTACATACATGCGTGTTTCCACCTTTGGAAGAGACAACAATTCCACATTTCTTGAGCGATTCCAGTGGTTTAAATTTTAAACTGTTCAGCTCATTACCAAAGAGTCAGCAGTCCCATTCAAAATTTCCGCGGGAATTTTTCTAGTTTTTTTTTTTATTTTTTATTATTCCAGCGATTTTTCCGCTAAAATGCGGCCCGTACCGTACATCGCACCGGCACAAATGAGGTATCAAACGATTCGGCTCGATCTGACTCGCTGCGCTATTATTTTTCTAAGAATTCCCAGTTACCATGGCGACGCTATTCCCAAAAAACTCCCAAATGAACTCCCCATTGGGAATGAATGGGAAAAGGAAAGAGAAAAATCACACATCAAGCACCTTTTTCCAAGACACGCTGCGCGCGCATACGTTATCCGACCGATACGAATTTTAGCTCATTTTGTAGGAATTTTTCCCATCTTTAGCTCAGTGTCGAAATCTTTTTTAAGGAATGAAAGCTCTCCCCCCTGTGCGGGTTCAAAGACAGTGACTGAATTAGCTTTCTCACACACTCTGTTGGCTAATTAGCCATCCAGTGCCGGGAACCAAATAATGTATTTGAAAAAATTTAACTTCAACTCGTCACCATGGCCACAATCTTTTCTCACTAGACGTCAAATTCTCAAATTTTGTAGTCACGAGTGTCTTCTTTCACACAAACTAACTTTTATTTGGCTAAGGTGTCATTTAGTACCTTTATTTTCCCTTTAAGCTGGGACAAGTTGGACCAACTCGCCTATCTCTGCCATGTTAATTTCAGGCGCCTTCCTCTCTCCATTTCTGATAAATCATAAGTTTTCAACCTGCTCTCATTTGGTCATTTTTTATCCGATTAAGAAAATGAGGACATGCTCGTGTTCCCCAAACCCTTGCCGTTCTAACCAGTCATTTCTTGAATCTGTATCTTCAACCGTTAAGTCGTGAGAGGCTTTTGTTGAAGGGGTGCTTCTCTCATGCAATCTCAATGGAATGTGGGGCGCGTGACGGCTCCAAGTCAAAAATGGATGTGCGCTCTTAAAGTGACAGTGACATATTTTTAGATTATGGTTAACTTACACATTTCTTGACCGATTCCAGTCATTTAAATTTTAAACTGTTCAGCTCATTTACATTTTTTAAAATACATTTTCAGGGACAGTGAGATACTTTTAGTTGATGTTGATTATGGTTAACTTCCACATTTCTTGAGCGATTCCAGTGGTTTAAATTTTAAACTGTTCAGCTCATTACCAAAGAGTCAGCAGTCCCATTCAAAATTTCCGCGGGAATTTTTCTAGTTTCTCTCTTTTATGGCGTCCATTACAATTATAGTCCGATTGCCAGTTGTGTTAATTAGGTGATGACAGACAGCCAATAGTTAGTTTCCTTACTGGGGAACTGGCAACACTGATCTACTGTTTGAATGTAATATTTTACACTTGGCCACCAGATGTCGCTGTGGGGAGATGTTTCGAACATTCCAAAAGATCGATTATTTTTGTGAATCAATCGTTTTAAATGATTTGATCGTTTTAATGTTCCATTTCTGCCATCCCTACCTGTGGCTGCGCTACAGCACCACTCCAGACTTGGTATATACATTACAGCCGTTAAACGTCCTTAGCGTCTTCTTTTGGACACACACAAGTCTTGAAATGCTTCTGTGTGTACGAGATTTGTTTGAGGAACGAACGTCTGGACAGGGCCCAAATACACAAACACTAATTGACAAAATGAGACACACCTGGGCAAGACACAGGTGGCTAAAGGCTCTGATTGATTGACACACGAGGAAGGGCAAACACAGGTAGACATGATCAAGCTTGATGAGATGGGAGGCACACAAGGGTAACAAATCAAAACACAGATCATAAAGAGACTTGAAGACAAAATCAAACATAAACCAAACTAAATCCAACCCATGACAGAAACAAAGCAACAAAACTAACGAAAACCCAACCCAAACCATGACAAGTTCATGATGACCTGTACAATGTCTTCATAAATTTAAAAACCTAGAGTTAGTAAATCTTAGACAACACTTCTTACATCACTAGAATAAGTGCAATTTCTGCAGCAATTGCGTGGGAATGCTGAAAGCTGAATGCTAATAGCTGAATGCTAAACTGAATGCTTTTAAAGTAAATTGAAAGATAAATTATGTGAAAATTACAAAGTATTAATTGTAGTTGATGTGAGTGTAGATGGTTGTTCGCCAGTTCAGTGTGTACCCCGCCTTCTGCCAGCTGGGATAGGCTCCCCCCGCAACCCTTGTGAGGACAAGCGGTTAAGAAAATGGCTGGATGAATGGAGTGAATGAATTGTAGTTGAAAGATAAGTGAATAAAAACAACACTTGAACCCGGGAGGCGTGAATTTTTTAAGCAAGTTGAAATTTATCTGGAAAAGTGTTATCTGAAAGTACCCTCCATTCATCGAGATGGAAAAGTGGAACTAATGATATCCAATGGAAATATGCCACAACAACAACAACAAAAATCCCTCAATGGCGCCACCTAGGCATGTAGTACCCTCCATTCATCTCGATGGAAAACTGCAACTAATCATATCCAATGGAAAAATGCACACAAAAAATCACTTAGTAGCGCCACCTAGGTATTCAGTACCCTCCATTCATGTAGAGGGAAAAGTGGAACTATGATAGTCAGTTGGTTAGTATGTAATCACTGAGCATAATTGCCATGTATACATTTGCAATGTACAGTTGGAGATGGGATTTGAACCCGCAAGCTCCTGGTTACTAGACAATGCATTTTACCAAGTACGCCACTTACCAGTATCAGAAAGCTGGTAATGATGAACAGTTGTATGTATGAAAGTGGCCGTGGAAAGTGGGACTTAGAAAAACTCCAACGTCAGTCCCATTGAAAATGAATGGGGATAAGTTGATATTTAACGTTAAATTGTGCCAATACTATAAGTAATGTGGAATCAGATGACAAATACCCCGGAAGGTGTGAATTTTTGATGCAAGTTGAAATTTGAAAGGTGTAATTCAGAAGTATTATGTGGGAATTGTTTCTGGGCAAAAAAGTAAGGAGAATAAAAATCACAATAACATAGTACAATATAGGAATCCCCAAATCAAATAGCACCAGTGCTACAACAGATGAATGCAATAGCTTTGTATTGCATTGTAGTGAAAAAGTTCAATACATTAGGTCAAATATCAGCAAAATAACAAAATGACACCAATTACTAAATTACCATGTCAGGTTTTGATACAACTGTTATAAAACAAAACAAAAAACTATAATACAAATGTGGTTCAGCAGCTGAAACTAATAATTAGCTGCAATGACGCAATACCATCTGATGTATTAAAAAATACTGTGGTAAATATGTTGTGCTAAATTACAGCAAATAATCAATTACTCACTTCAGTCAGGCCAGTTTCCTTAAGTAGTCCCAGTCCCCGAAAGTAGCTGCTGTCAAGCTCACTTCTAAAATGAACAAATAAATAAATTAATTAAAAATTAAAAAAGAATGTCAGATCCCCTTTGTCAGCAAATTATTGAACTATCTCAAGCCTCTCCTTCTTAACCAATATTCTTCACAGTCTTGAGGAGTAACGCAATATGTATACCACAGCTACATAATCTAGATACAAACATATGTAACTTTATTTTGTTGCAGTTATAGGACGATAATTTATAATCAGATTGCAGGTACTGTACATTTATTACTAATGTGGATTATTTTGAAAGATTACATTTTTAAATCACGGAGAGACAGTGCAGTTGAGTCCTTATTTGCTCTCAAACTTGTTGGCCAAACAAACTTTCCTTGAGTGGATGATTATTTACAATATAGCTCAATGGACCGTTGTTGGTTGTCCCACATAAACAGGTTCGGATTGAGTAATATGTACGTTTTGGCGGATAGGTTCTGGCAAATTCCCGCTGGGCCGGACTGCAATATCCACTGCTTGGGCCGCTACTCCAGCCTGCCCATTAATTATTTTCGGTTTACAGATCTGTTCTGACATCATTAATTAAACAGCATACATATCGTTCAAATCCAACTATCTCATTGTTGTTCAACTGTAATACCAATGTTTCTTTTATATCGGCCTCAACTGCCTACTTTTGTTAGTAAAGGTGTCACGAAGTCACAATAATTTAATACCAAAATCAGCAAAAATGTAATACACGACTATAAACAATAACAATGTAAGTATAACTATATTACACCGTGTCTTATTTATATGTCTGTGTCTGGTCTATATAGCTGTCTTTGGTCTATGGCAAATGCAGTCTATGGGTGGAGTTTTTCTTTTTCTTTTGCTATGTTGGTAGGCGAGCAAAGGTAGAAAGGGGTGTTTGAGCCATAGGCGTATCTAGCCCATTTTTAGGGGTGCTAAGGCACCCCTAAAGAGAGTAGTAGCACCCCAAAAGACGGATTTATATTTAATATTATTATTACTTCTGTGTCTTGCTTTAAACAAGTCATAAAAATTGTGAAAAAAAACAAACATACGGTACAAAGTAGAAACATAATAATTTTAACAGCTAAAATAGAGTAGAACCCCTTTTTATGTAAAAAAAAAAATTTTTGATCCACCTCACCCTTCCCTCCCTCTGCTTTGGAGAACTGAACGTGATCTCAATTCTGTCATGTAGAGTGAATGTGCAAGTGCACCATGTTTTAACCAGGATGTGTGACACATTTCTTACCTTTGTCTCAATACCAACACATTATTGTCATTCTGCTTTTAATGTTAAAACCTGTAGTAGTGTTGCTATTCTAGCTAACTGATAAGTGCGTGTGCACTTGTTTCGCATACCTTCTAAGAATGTGCCCCCTCGTGGTTTACAATAGGGCCAGAGGTCCCGATACGGTATGAGGACCTCTAGTGTGGTCAACATGATATGAGTGCACTAGAGAGTGTATAGCTTGAATTGCTGCCGAGTCACAGCCCCGCCTCTCTCTGTGTTTGCTAATGAGCCACACCTTCTCATCTGGCTGCTCGCTCTCAAGCCTGCTGTACGGTGCTTTTTATCCTGAACAAAAGTGGCTAATTTACGAGTAAGTTGCATGAAGTTAACCCAGAGTCGAAGTTTGACGGCACTTTGACATCTTTTTGTTCGAATAGGTTGAGTATATCACGGCTAAAAGCCTGAAATTCACCACGGTGGCGGCGTTACCACAGTGACTGAGTGGCAGCGTCAGCTGTTAGCGTGCCATTTTGAGCGTTTTCTCCTGGACGAAGGTGACTCATTCACGGATAAGTTGCGTGAAGTTAACCCAAAGTCAAAGTTTGGTGGTGCCTTGACATTTTTTTCTCCAAGTAGGCTGGTTATACGACCGGTATGTGCCTGTAATTCACCCCGGGGCTGGCGTTACCACAACGAAGAAGCGACAGCGTCCCCCTTCACTTCACACAACCCATCCCGCCAAAAATTTTTCGGCGGCACTTTGACAAAGTTTTCTCCGAGTAGGCTGGTTCAAAAGAATGACCCAACGCTTCTGTGTTCCACAGGGCTAACACATCGCTGTTGCCGTGACTCATGCATGCCTCTGCCGGCTTTTCAGCCAATGAGGGCAACAAGCGTCACTATTGCCTCTTCTGTAAAAATGCCTATGTAAAAATTGTCCGCCAACTTGAAAGAGTGCACACGGATAGCGACGAAGTAGCTACTTTAATGAGTCTCACAAAGGGGTTCGCTGAGCGGAGGCGACAGATGCGTTGCACAACTATGAGCACAACAGTGGGATGTGTGGGATGGGATGTAGGATGAGAGAAACTGTGGGATGTGTGGGAGGCTGGCGCGGATCAGTTTGTCGCTTGGAGGAGGCCTCGCACAAGAACTGCCAACATGTGTGCTCCAAACTGTGTGAGATAGGCCGGCTTGTACTCTGCGCGATGAATGTCGATTCAGATAGCAGCCTCACAAAACAAATAGACCCACTGAACTACCCGCGAGTGTTCAAAATGGCCAACAAAACCTGTGACTACGAGCCGCTTGAATACCGGTTTTCGTCCCCGGCGCTGGTATCTAAGCTTGACCACATCTTGTCTGAAGCCAGTCAGCTGTGTGGGCACTCAAGGGCAGTGACAATGCAGTCGGCCGGTAGGCGAAGGCATTCCGCGACATACATAACCTATTGTGGCACACATTACTTGCTTCTACCGCGAGGAAGGTCACTGCGCTACCGCGTGACGGAGACATTAAAAAGCTTCACCAATTCCTGGCAAAATCCGTTCGTACGTATACGTTTGTAATCCCAAAGCAATGTCGGACGATAAAGTAAGGTATGTTTGTGGGGTCGACAAAACAGAAATCTTTTTGGAATTAATTAAAGAAGCGAAAATATAATGTTATTTTTGATGGAAAACCGCAAAAAAACACTATGGTTTATCAATAATTACAAAAGAAAACTCATACGACGTTGTTGCACGGTGCAGTCACTTCCTGGTCTTCTTCTTTTAAATTATTGGTGTATCACATCTCAATGGTGCATACAGCGACGGAGTCACCTCTCAATATTCGCAAGAAAGAAGAACCGATGGAAACGAGCATAAGTCACATGTCCGTTATGCGCATTTTCAGTAAATTCGCTTTACAAATTGAAAGAGGAAAAACGTAATTTGTCCTCTTTGCGTGTTCCAAAAATGAAGATAGGCTTAATGTAAGAAAAATACACCTTTGCAAAAATTATTTTAATCAGTCAGAGATCTCTGGACAGATAACAGCCTCTAATTCATCACTTAAACAGGTGGGATTCAGAGCGTCAAATGTAGCTCTTCTGCCTGTAGAATCGCTTCTGAAAGATATTATAACATTTTTAATACCTAATTTCATATATCAACTATTGTTACACATGAACATTTTAATTCTTCATATTAACCTATAAGACATATTTTGTGTCCTGAGCAGAGCAGATGATGTCGACCTCGTATGGTCTGGCCTTAAGCTGGGTCATATTATTTAGTCTAAAAAAGTTCCTTCTCAGCGTTTTGTGCGAAAGCACATTTAGCCCTTGGACCAGAATTTTTCTCAAAAACACACACACATACTCCTTTGGCTGGTATACACTGATTGGTCCAAAATTCCTTGTTTTATTTGTACACGCACATCTCGGTCATGAAAACAGAATTAGTTTTGAAATAACACACATACACACTTTACTTTCTTCATCAGTCACGGCCACTGTAAATTTGGTTCAACTTGTTTGTGAGATTTTGCTATGGGAAAATCCTTCAACTATATAACACATTCTGTCTCAAAAACATCCACCTGACCTTGTTTACGCCATCTGCTCACGGAAAAGTACCAGAGAGTATGTTTAGTCTACAAATGAAAAGGAGGAGGTCTTTTTAACTATAAGAAGCTATTGTACACGTAGAAGAACACATTTGACGCTCTGAAAATTCCACGTTCTTTAAGTGAAGAATCAGAAGCTGTTGTATGTCCAGAGACTCTCTGTTTTTATTAAATCATTTTTGCAAAAGGTGTATTTTTCTTGCATCCAACCTATCCTCATTTTTGAACACGCAAGGAGGACAAAATTTCTTTTATCCCTTCAATTGGTGACCCACGACGTAGCGACGTTTTCCAGCGGGGCGTTCAGGGACGGGCAGAATTCCCCGGCCACATAATTATGGTAAGTGGACACTTTATCCACGTTTTAGGAATTCTGTCTGTTTCAGAACGCTACGGCTGATAAATTCGTCTTGTAAAATTATTTTGAGGATGGAGTCTGTGTAAGAAAAATAGTGATAAATTTTGAAATCGTTTGGTTGGACGCGAAGTCCCAGATTTCGGATTTTACCACGGTGTTTGAACTATACACGTGGTGACGTGGTATTGTATGCGAAAATGCGCAGATAATATGCGATCGTTTTGGAGTCAGTTTTGAGAAACATATGTCTTTATAAAACGAGAGGTACATGGAAAATTGACATAAATTCCTTGTATAATAAAAGATGAATGCGCAGATGAGTTGTATGCAATTGCTTGGTAGTCAGTCTTGAAGGACATTTTGTTTTATATTTTGAGTTCTTACAAAGACGAGAGATGCTTGGGAGATTGACATAAATCCCTTGCATAGAGAGGAGCTGAATTGGAAAACAGCCGTGTTCACGCAGGCGACAGAGGCACTTTGGATAATTTGGTTTTAAAGGTCCTTGTGCAAGGCAGTCAGTTTGTTTAAACAAACGAGAGGTTCTTGGATGTATTAGCGGAGGCACTACGAAAGATACAGTGGAATTGTACAGCCCTGATTGACGTCGTTAAGATCTGAGAACAGAAAAAAATTCAGCTGACAGATGACAGAAAGATGAATGCGCAGATGATATATTACCAGAGAGATTGGTACGTAACGTTACGAGGGGTTTCTGCACAATTGAATCGAGTAATTGTGAACAGACAGGCTATTTTAGTCGAGAGACTGCTTCATAATTGACTTAAAGCAGTATTTATAATTTGAGAGAAGATTTTAGGTAATACTGTTCAGCTGTGACAAGAATAGTTTAGATCCGGATTTTATATGTTTTGGTATGTCATACAGCGACATATCTTGTCTGTTTGTAGAATGTGTGTATGCCGTCTTGTCTGTGAAGAAAATCTGACGTCACGGTTATTTTTAAAAGGACCGCGATGAGATATGTTGTTGACTAATTCTGTTATAAGTGAGACGTCACTTCATTTTAAATATTAATACGACTGAACTACGATAATCTATAATATAATATAATATAATATAATATAATATAATATAATATAATATAATATAATAAGCTATAAAATACGGGCAATAATTAATAGAAAGAAAACACTGTTTGAGAACTACAAAAATGGTTGTCATGAGGCGACAGAGAGTTGCGAGCACATGCGCATTTGCGATCGGAGAAATGCCCAGTCCGTGGTTTGAAAAACTGATAAAATGGATATACGATTGCGGTGGAATAAATCTTATGGCGCCGTTATAAGCTACGGTAAATTAATTTTATTGATGGGGGACGTTGAGGCTTGCGCCGCCGGGCGTTCGACGTAAAATACGAGATAAAAGAACGCGTTTACGAGTGGAATAAAAACGACACATAATCGTGTATTTTTGGATAAGATGATGATGAATAATGCTAGAATACTATCTTTAGGTATTTTTGTGAAGTTATAACCATTTATATAACTTTAAATAATGATATAAGACTAAATGATTTAACCTGATATCACTTCCGCTAGTCGGAATTAAAGCTTCCGGATTAAACATACCGTTTAAATAATGACTTAAAATGTAATTAATATTGAACGACGGGACTTGATTATATTGTGAAAAAAGTTAGTTTATTCTAATAAGATATGGCATTTGTTCGATGGTTTTAATGACGGCAATTTAACTTTGAATGTGCGTTCACGGCGCCCGCTCGCTAATAATGTTAAGAGTGTTATAAGTAATATGTAATTTTTATATAGAGGAGAGTCCCGGACGTATCTTTAAGAAAAGTGTATTGAAAAAATTATTAATACTGAAATGTTGCTTTGCAAATAAAATAACTGTATAATACAAATTTATGTAATAAAACAAATTAAGCCGTTTAATAAGCGCTAAACGGGATAAATTAATTAGACGGTAAAATTACTAATAAAACTTCTAACGCTAAAACCCGCAAGCGTCTGCGTTAAATAATTGAACGACATTATATAAATTGTTGCCGTAACTGATTTTATAAGCCCCTTATATAAATTTCTTAAGCACTAATGTTGAATACTTAAACTGGCTTCACGAGTGCAAATACGTCATATTTAAAATTATGTTTGATATAAAACGAACGAATATTAATACACAAATAACATAGAGAGGTATAGTTTTAAGATATTATAAAATTTAGATGCATATCTTATGCTTATAGAACATAAATAACTTTAACTAAAAACGAATAACTTGGATGGCAATTAATGTGGAATAATTCTTTATGTAGATGATTGTTTTTTCCCTTATGATTTTGTTTGTGCGCGAGAACATTGTTTAATAAATTTTAAATATCTTTTCAGAATCAGGAGACACACCCATTAAGGACAATTGGGGTCCCACCAAAGTGCCATATTCCGGTCCTGGGGATGAAGTAATGTGTTAATTATAATTTAAAAGGAGTTTTTTTTTTTAAATGTATTTATTTTTTTTCTCCCATGTTTATAAATAGAAAATAATTTTAATCTCTCCTGAATATATTTAACCTTTGAATTCGGCATTTGAAGTCTCATTACAAACAGACTGGGGAAGCTATCTGGAAGAATCACATTTTTGACATAATTTGAGGTGCTATGTAATTAAAAATCATTCCTGCTTTGACGTTTGACCAAAGGCTGACTTTACGGGCTGTGGCCTCCATTGAGAAAACATTAATTGAAAACTACACACTTATTAATTAACTATATTTGTAAATTGTTAGAGTATATCTGTCCTACCTCATCCTAATTATTATTTATGAAGGTATGCAAAACATATTAAATTAAATATTGTAAACCATAACAAATATTGACATATAATTAGCAATTATTTAAAATTGTAAACTTCCATTGTTTTAATTATTATTATTTTTTTATTATTTTTTATTTAAAAAAAATATATATTTTCTTCCCCTTTCTCAAATTTTTTTAATTTTTTTTTTAATAAAGGAAGTTTTTGTTTTTAATATTTACTGACATGTTATAACCTAAATACTGTTGGGGCAGATTTTAATGTTTTCAGTCGAGTGAGGATTATTGGTCAGGGGTCATTATTTCAGAACAAAGTCAACTGGGGGACACAGACCTCTTTAAAACCCCCCATCCACAAAGAAACTGCAACTGCCACCACCATCAGAGGGGCGTGATGCAGCCATCATCACAAAACATCCAGCCAATACCTGATGGAGAGGGGAGGTTCCTGGCGCCACCTGTTGCAACAATGACTGTGCCATCATATACAAATGTGATAAAAGAAAAACTGCTCCACTGTCCAATGCACACAATGCTCCGCACGAACTGTCCTATGAAAAACTGCTCCATATGCTCTGCACAAGCGTCCTTAAAGCATTCCTGCGTCCAGAACTGTCCACTACGATGGTGACTCAACCCCACAAACAATGCTTTCCTTGAGTTAGTGATACCAGACCATATGATGTGATGCTGACTGTTTACACTGCACTCTATTTTTGACAGATATAAGGTGATAACATTTACAGTAAAACATTTCGTAAATATAATGAACTGATTGACAACACTATATACACACAGATTTATTACATTTTAAAAACGTTTGATGTCTATTTTGATTTGATCTGATTTGTTTATCTCTGTCTATTTTAAAACAGTCAGCTTTTTGGACAAACATCAACAAGGGGGACTAGCAAGCTTAATGATAACATTAAAACTAAGGGCAACTTTATGTATTAATAATAATTGATGAATTGGCTGAAAACTGAGATTCTTTGTAAAATTCATTGGCATAAGCTACAATATTTTTTATAGTACAAAAGATAATACAGGTCAATTTCGTCTGGTTTCAGAAATTGAAAACAGCTCATATGAATACAGATAAGATACAATTTATTTCAATCTTAATTATTATATTTTACTTCTGTTAAGTTTGGTCTTCTAATATTTTCCCGAATTCTCTTTTGGAATTTAAATAGTTGCTTGGGACGCATTGTCGAATTTGCTGGTTAAATGTAAAATTTTCCCCTCTTTCTAAACAAAAAGCAAGCAAAATTTATTTACTGCAAAACTTTATATATTAGTCTGAAAAATTCTCTAAAGCGATCTTTTTCAGATGGGGGAATTATTGGTCGGTCTGGGTATATCGTCGCGAAGGACACAAACAGTCCATGTTAAATAAATTAATTTAAAATTAAAAGTTAGTCTTAATACGATAATTATAGATAGCCCGTGAGAATGAATTTTACAGGAGGACAATTGGGGATTTCCTTGACCATGGAGAAGGAGTAAGTTTTGGCAGAGACGGCGAAAATAAGGTGAATATGTTCCATTTCTATTTCTATTTTTCCCCTGAGGCCCTGGGGTTAGGTGTTATTTTTTGATTTTATTTGTTGACGAAAGTTGCATTTATTTAATGGCCGGAAGCACATCCATGCTATATCTATAACAATAAATATTATAGTAAAACATTCCAATAATTATTACATTCTGTAAACAAAATTGGCCTCGTCAGATTTGAACTGGCTAAAGATTTTCATTTTTTGCATTTAAGAATGTGCTCAGGTCATTAAAGTCAGCCAAAGGCTGGATCCTAATTGAATGTCACAACAAACAGAATTTTTTTCCCACAGGAGAGGCCTACAGAACTTTACTAACATTTACTAACTCCTAACTATATAACACTACCAAAATGCTCTTTCAAAAAGAAGGGATGCGAATAAATGTTTATTAGTGACTAAATGAAAATATTTTGCACCCAGATAAGGTGATGAAAAGGTCAATCTAGTCCAGTCCACGGGGCACCTGGTTCCACATCTTGCCTATTAGACCAGCCGGAGGGCCGCCTTCTACTCAACCCCCACCTTCAGGAGCCAGCCACCACCGGGAATCAACAGAGACCAGCCAGCTGCTCCAGTGACCAGACGTGCCAGCCAGCTGAGGCCATTCAACTGCTTGCAGTTTCCACCAGACGACCCGAGGATTACCCAATGGAGATAGGAGGAATGTGTCCCTTTTCCGGGGCGTTCCACAAAGAATGAGTCACACCTTGGGCCCGGTGATCATCTCTGGCAGTTGATGTGGGTTCTAAAAAAGCTGAAGGAATCCATCCATCCATCCATTCCCTTGACCACTTGCCCTCACAAGGATTGTGAGGGTACTGGAGCCTATCCCAACTGGCTTCGGGCAGGAGGCAAGGTGCAACCTGAACAGGTTGCCAGCCAATCGCAGAGCTGAAGGACTCTGTTTGAAAAAAACAACAAAACGCAAGCAACAAAAACTTCCCTAGCCCAAACGACAACAAGTCTTCAATCGCATCTCCAATTGCACGTACATAATGACACTCTTTCTCATACTGACTGTCATGCCAATTTGCTATTTCTGGGATCCCCCAACACAAATTTTGAACATAATCACAACACACTGTCTTCATATATGATATGCTTATTTTACTGAGAAAAAACACAAAAAAACAAAAAATCTTTTAATGAATCACATTGTTTTGACATATGACTGACCTCCTCTCCTGCTAAAAAGAATGTTTTCATTTTTCCTCTTCCTATGTTGCACCTGCCATTGCGATGATGAAAATCCCGTGGGAATCCTTTGGTAAAAATGTTTAAATATTTAGTTATTGGGCTTTATTTTAAATAAGCCCAAAGAGCGGACTGAAAGATATTATAACATTTTTAATACCTAATTTCATATATCAACTATTGTTACACATTATGAACATTTTAATTCTTCATATTAACCTATAAGACATATTTTGTGTCCTGAGCAGAGCAGATGATGTCGACCTCGTATGGTCTGGCCTTAAGCTGGGTCATATTATTTAGTCTAAAAAAGTTCCTTCTCAGCGTTTTGTGCGAAAGCACATTTAGCCCTTGAACCAGAATTTTTCTCAAAAACACACACACATACTCCTTTGGCTGGTATACACTGATTGGTCCAAAATTCCTTGTTTTATTTGTACACGCACATCTCGGTCATGAAAACAGAATTAGTTTTGAAATAACACACACACACACACACACACTTTACTTTCTTTTCATCAGTCACGGCCACTGTAAATTTGGTTCAACTTGTTTGTGAGATTTTGCTATGGGAAAATACTTCAACTATATAACACATTCTGTCTCAAGAACATCCACCTGACCTTGTTTACGCCATCTGCTCACGGAAAAGTACCAGAGAGTATGTTTAGTCTACAAATGAAAAGGAGGAGGTCTTTTTAACTATAAGAAGCTATTGTACACGTAGAAGAACACATTTGACGCTCTGAAAATTCCACGTTCTTTAAGTGAAGAATCAGAAGCTGTTGTATGTCCAGAGACTCTCTGTTTTTATCAAATCATTTTTGCAAAAGGTGTATTTTTCTTGCATCCAACCTATCCTCATTTTTGAACACGCAAGGAGGACAAAATTTATTTTATCCCTTCACTTCTTATAGTTAAAATACCTCCTCTCTTTCATTTGTAGACAAAACATACTCTCTGGTACTTTTCCGTGAGCAGATGGCGAAAACAGAGTCAGGGGTGCGTGTTCAAAACAGATTCTGTTCTCAAGGACCAAATGTGTTTTCGCACAAAACGCTGAGAAGGAACTTTTTTAGACTAAATAGTATGTCCCAGCTTAAGGTCAAATTATACCGAAATCAACACCATCTGCTCTGCACAGGACACAAAACATTTCGACAAGGTTAATATAAAGAATTAAAATATTAATAGTGTGTAACAATGGTTGATATATGAAATGGAGTATTAAAAATGTTATAATATCTATCAAAATTCAAAACAATTGGATGGAAACCTTAGATGGAAATCGAAGCAATGCGGAACACATAGTTTGGCACAAACTCTCGGTCAAGGTATGCCTCAGTGAATGTATTGCAACCTAAATTGGGCATTCAACCAAGGCAAGAGAGACTTACGCTGGCGCAAGCATAGAGTTGTTATCCGCGGGAAATTTGGACGTTCCATGCCAGTTCTCATGAAGCCCAACATGTTGTGCTCTCTTTGGCTCCTGGTTGAGTAAAGGGCAGCTTGTGGCTTACTACTGCAAACCACGTACCTCTTCACAAGGCAATGATTAACTGAAGCACATCCTATTGTAAAGCTATCTTTGGCCAAATTATTACAGAGATTTGCTTTAATGTCTTCTTGAACATTTCTATAATCACCTTTTTCCAATATGTGTGATTTGTAATTTTAGTAAATTACTTTTATTGATATGCTTTGCTTTTAATTTTCTTTAATTCTTCTGTTTTCTAAACTTCTTATTTTCTTTTGCCATTAAATGTTGTATTTTGCCTTTATATGTTGCGTTTAAATGTTTTTTGTAACTATGTGAAGCACATTGAGTTGCCTTGTGTATGAAATGCAGTATATATGTAACATTGCCTTAATTAGAAATTCTCCCAGCCATAAAGATGACACCAGAGGGTACCAGAAGCAGTTGACCAGAAAGCGCCACCACATGCTATTGGGATCTGTTACAAGTAGCCGAGCAGATGTCGACTTCATTCCAACCACCTGTTTCAACAAAGCCAATGGGAAAGAACAGCAAACCTTAATACAGAAGATAGTAAAAGCTGCATGTAAGCCAGATAGTAGTGCTTTGGAAACAGTGGTATGAGACAAAAGGAAAGGAGTGATAGACCACAATACCTTGCAGTTAAAATTCTGGACAGCATAACATATCAGTATCAATTTCTATATCCAGTTCATGAGTAACATGTTGTTTACCCTGTTCAATATTTTCCATGGGGCTTGATAGACAAGCTGCCCTAAAACTATGGGCAAAGGCACTAACAATGGTGACTTGACTAGGTGCTGAAGGCAGTTGCTGTGGCTATTTCTAGCACTATCAATTAAGCTAATCTGCTATGACCAAGTGTGAGGATCCCAAAAACGCAGACACACCAATCAAGTTTGACAAAATGTATTTTATATACAACTGCAAAACTACAACTCAAAGCGCTTTCAGAAGCAAGGAATGAATAATTACAAAAAGCAGACGCTAAAAATACGCGGAAGTAACTTTAACAAAAAGAGGATGCAAAAAACAGAGGCAAGAACTGCAAAGCCGACATACTTATAAAATATAACAGGTAAGTAGAGCAAGGGTCAAGGACGAGATCAAGGAACAGGTACGGAGAGTTCGCCAGTCTGCGAGTTGGCAAACTCACTAACAGGGTTAGTTCTCACTAGGCACACTGGCGTGACAACCGGGACCTTTCCCTGCCGGGCTTGAAGTTCTAGGGTGCCGCCCGTCCCCTGGTGCTCCCTCCTCTCCTTTCCTCCCACAGTGTTCCACCCTTCCACACCGCTGAAGGTGGGGTGAGCACGGGCTGAAGAAACTTAATCTTTACGTCATTCATTCATCCGAATGCATCCTCAAGATGCCACAAGTTGCCACAACTTAACATTAATGAATGAGAGGCGGCGCAAGGTGACTATGGCAAGACGGCCCCGCGCGGACATTTGATTCTATTGGCCAGTAGCGCGGACGAGACATCCAGTCTTTATAGATATCTATGCACACAGCAGTGACGTTACACAACACCCCAGACTGTGTGATTGGTTGTAAAGGAAAGACATCTGATTGGCTGCAGATGGCCTCTGTTTAGAAAAAAATGCAAGTGTGTTTCTCGGCAGCGCGAGATGAGTCTCAAATAGATCCACACACGTGAGTGCAGATTACAAAATAAAAGGACGTTATGAATGTCAGATGTGTTCATAAATCCAAAAATGTGTGTGTGCGTGTGTTTTGTGTCAAATGTGTGTGAGCATCCAAAATGTGTGCGTGCATCGAAAATGTGTGTGTTTTTCGTGTCAGATGCGTTTATAAACCCCACAATGTGTGTGTGTTTATTATGAGACTGATCTGGCTCCATATAGGTGGTGTCTGGTTGGTGCTGGATTTCACTTTGTTTCGTCTTTCTTTACTTTGATCCTTCCGCTGGCCTGAGAACTTCACGACTCTGAAGTATCTGGTTAAGGTGAAGGGTCTGGGATTTATAACAGGTTCAGGAATTAAAGAGCACAAGCTCACACACACACAAACAAATCTCGTACACACAGAAGCGTTTTAAGACTTGCGAGTATCCAAAAGAAGATGCTGAGGGCGTTTAACGGCTGTATGTATATGCCAAGTCTGGAGTGGTGCTGTAGCGTGGCCACAGAGAGTTAACAGAAAGAAGAATCAGTGAAGACTTTTTTTTCTAACTTTATTGCAATCTACAGAAGAAACATGGCTTTGCATGTATCATAACAACATGAAAAAGACGAACACTGGAGAAGTAACAATGGCGGGTGATTCAAGTACAACACGGCTTGTTGAACGTGGGAATAAAGAAGCAAAATATTTTGCTGCAAAAGCATAAGCAAGCTCAGTAGGCTGCGCAAAACAACTACGACATGGCTATTCACCATTGTTGTTGACAGAATGACGGTTTGCGCGCAAACCGTCATTCTGTGTATGTGTTTTGAATTGGCGCATACGTCATCAGTCTGAGACAATGTGTCGTCATCGAGCTGCGACCATTACGTCATCACTGGAGTATCCTGCATATGGTGTCCAGATGGACGCGTACGGGGTGCATTTTGAAATATTTCCACTCTGGAGCCCGGTTTCAAAAGTGATCGGTTTTAAGCTCCGAAACCGCGCCATCGTGTGGGCGAACAGTCTGAACGGTGAGAAACTTGTGAGGATACATTGAAACTGGCTTTCGTGTGGACGGGGCCTCGGTTGGGCAACGGGGAAGAGCAAGAGGAATAGTCCGACACTAGTCCAAGTGTCCAGCTGCCCCTAAATAGCCCACTGATTAGCTCAACGAGGAACCGGTTGCGTGAGTTGCCATGGCTCCCCCCAAGCGGTCAGTCTGCTACTGCAACACAAAACAATTTCTGAGAACGAGCCTGAAAGCCCAGAACATAATATAATCATCATCTACAAACAAGACTTAGCAACTCATTATATATATATATATATATATATATATATATATATATATATATATATATATATATATATATATATACATGACTAGTATCTCTCCAACAACTAGTTACAATTTCCATATATAAAAGTGTTCTTCTTTCCGTATTTTTTCCTACTAAATTATGGCAAGTATCCAAGGCTTGTTTTGTTCTTATTGGTCATATAGTAGTCTGCCACTAGTAGTTGCTACACTGATCTTAAAATGAGCAAAAGTGCGCGCATACTTACTATGGTGTGTGCGCAATTTTGGACTGAACCTGAAGAAAAAACTACATTTGGGGCTGCTTATTTATTATTTGGTTTCACTTTCCTGTAAACCTTGCCAATGATGAAGAATTACTGCATCCCATTCAGAAAGTGTTTTGATTAAACAAACAGTTAATTAGATTAGCTTTGTTCTATTGGCTTTGTGACAATATTCTAATTGCAATGCTGTGCAATCACCCATTCAGAGTTTTGAGAAGATGGACTTCAGGGTAGTCCCAGCACAATTAAAGCCATCTGGATGCAGTTTTTCATTGTGGCTTTGTATAATTTCACCCTTTTTTTTTCTTCTTTTTTTTTTTTTTTACATCTGGACAGTGGAATATCGCTCATGAAATCTAACTTTAGAAAATAATGTTGTAATTATTAGATTAAGATAAATCAATAGAACACATAAAAGGAACTCATTTAGCATTTTGTATTATTATTATTTTTGGTGTCAATTACAATTCTAAATTGTGTCTGAATACTGAGATATGTTATCAATGTACACTAAACTACCCCAAACAAAACAAACACAACTATTGATCCTTATAACATTTTACAGCATACCTCGGCTATCCCTAAACACTATAAAAAAAACACATATATATATATATATATATATATATATATATATATATATATATATATATATATATATATATATATATATATATATATATATATAATATATAACAATTAATGGGGAATTTTGATGAAAGCATGCCCCAGATGTTTTATTAAGACACCTGTAAATGATTTGAAACGTGCAATATGCCCACTTTAAATTGGAATTGGGCACATGGACTTGCAGTGCAATTCCAGCCTGGGTCCTTCAGACCTAAGCAGATTTTCTATAGGAACAGCAGAACCAACCGATGAAAGTCTCATGCCCTTGAGTGTTTATTTGCACAATGTGCTGCTGCAGCAGGGTATAAAGATGTTATACAACCTGAACAGAAATGGTTTTGGTGACTTCCAAATGTCACCTATGCAAGGGGAACAAACTTCCCAGATGTGTGAGAGAGAAACCAGAAAGAGGAAGTGCAATGTTTACCTGTACAGTAGGTCACCGTGAGAAGAATTCAGAAGTGGTGTATGTAGTCGGGTTTATATCACATCATGGGAACAATTTTCTGGGTTTTTACTATCATTGTGGGGACCACGTGTCCTTGTAGGGACATTTTGGTGGTCCCCATCAGTCCAGACCTCTTTTTGACTTGGTTTTAGAGTTTAGGTTTTAATTGGGTTTTGATTGGGGTTAGGGGCTAGGAAATACATTATGTCAATGTGATGTCCCCACTAGAAATACAGACCTAACATCTCTGTTCATCATGGGTGTTACATTAATGACCCAACCACCCATGGGGGCAAATGCTGGCGTCTTTTCTGCCAGAAATGTTTAAGCTCAATCGTGTATAGATGTGCAGATTAGCATCACTATGTGGCTGGCACTTGCTGTGGCCGGCACTTGCTGTGGCCGCTTTAACAGCTGACAACTGTCGGCTAGCGAGCTCCACACTGCACCCAAAGTTTGCTCTGTTGAAGAGTTGGACTTTGAAAAATCCAGCACGCCAGTCAGAATAGCTCGTGCAGAAAATTGATGGACTTCGGACACCGTAGCAGGGGAGCTCCAGCAAGGAGGCTCTCCAGCCGAGAGTTGTTGTTTTTGACGCATTATCTTGAAAATTTTGAATTTTTCTGTCTTGAAATGAAGGGTACAATTGATTTTGTGTATGTGTGCACATTATTGGATTGTATTAATCGTATTACACATAATGTCACAGCACTTTTCTTCCATTTAAATGTATATTTTGTATCCAAATTCAGTGACTGCACAAGCAAATTTGATTGAAGGCAGAAGCCACATAAACAAATGTTATGCATGTCTTCTGGTGAAAATGCATTATTTGATTGTATATTTCACAAGTGTCATATGTTACAACTTATAAATGGGTTCATATTTGCTAAAAGATAAGTTGGTTTAGTAGAGTGTATTTCATAGTGTAAAGTGTTAAAACTGATGTGGAAAAACTGTCAGAGTAGTTGGCTTTCCATCCACCCATTTCTCTCTCTCGAATTTTCAAGAAATGCGAAAATAAAACTGAATGGAAATGCTAGAAATTCGAAAAGGGCCCAAACTTCACCCAAAAAGTGTATATGCTTAGAGGGGGTTGATTTTGAAGTGTATCAAAAAAAAGGAAAATGCACATTTTGGCTATGGAAACAGGTTTTGCGAATAACCGCTGGCAAGACCGGATACATGTCGCACATAGGTTTGTAGTCCCAAAGCAATGTCAGACAATAAAGTAAGGTATGTTTGGTGGTATGACGAAACAGAAATCTTTTTGGAATTAATTAAAGAAGTGAATATATAATGCTATTTTAGATGAAAAACAGCAACAAAACACTACGGTTTATCAAGAATTACAAAAGCAAACACATATACGACGTCATCGCACGGCGCAGTCGCTTCCTGGTCTTCTTCTTCTTCTTTTAAATTACTGGTGGATCACATCTCTAAGGTGTATACCACCACCTACAGAGGTGGGTCCCCTCTCGATATTCGCAAAAGAAGAACAGATGGAAACGGGTATAAGTCGCATGTCCGTTTTGCGTATTTTCAGTAAATTTGCTTAAAAAATTTGAAACAATTGGATGGAAACCTGACTAGTGAGACATCCTCCTTTGGTGGAGACGCCACGAAGTAGAGTACTAAAAAAAATGTGTCCTGCAAAAGCATCTGTCGCTAATAGCGGAGCTTTGACGTAATTCTCCTCTTGGAAGGACGCCATCTTTTCAGTTTGGCGTGTAGAACTCATACAAACACGTTTAATGTGCTCCAGACACTTGAGTCTTAGAAAGGCTTTAATTTGAACGCAGGTGTATGTAAATGTGTTTGTCTCATCAAGCTAACGTTTTAGCCTGTAGTATTAGCTGGTTATGTCTATGTTGCATTAGTCTAATGTAGTAACATGCTGTATATTTTTTCATCTTTCAGTTACATTCATTTATCTGCTTTTACATTCATATTTGATGTGTCTGTAAGAGCAAGAAAAACTTCATAAAGCAAGAAAAGAAGAGTTTGCTGGCTGTCTAGCAGCACAGTAATGTGTCATGAGGACAGCACAGTTACACTCTGGGTAATGTGAACAAAATAATAAAAAAAAAATAGAATTATTTTTTTCATGATATAAAATAATATTTTATATTGAAGTGAAATTGAATCTACAAAAAAATCAATAGAAAAGGGAGAACAATAGGAAATTAGCAGCAAAATAAGGTCTCACATTGAATGTGATAGCTTGTTGTAAAAATAAAACATATTTTACTTCAATGCATAATTTTGTCTTTTAAAGGAAGATACAAAAGAGTACTGGTAGTCATGTGAATATACACATTCTCTGAGGACACAATAATCTTTTACCTACTAAACATTGTTTGGCTGATAACATCCCTGCTCAGAGTATCAAGACCCTCGGGACCAGATTTAATTTCTAACTCAGGTTAAGAAAAAAGAAGTTATGAATGTGCTAAGGTAATGCAATTTCAGCCGGCATGTTTCTGTCATATGAAAATTTCATTTCCAGGGGTAGTTTTTGTGCTCCTTTTATTACGTGGAGCTCAATAAAGGTGCAAGTGTAGCTCCAGTATTGTGGAGGCCGCCTCTGTTTACTGGAGCATGGTGGGAACTATTCACAAATATTCGGGTATGAGTAACATTTATGTCATGAATATAGAGCAGGCCTTGAGGCTCAGCATTTAATAATGGGAAGTAGGTATGAGGGACCATGAAAAAGTAGCATATTGTTTGCTGGTCCACAAAACATATGTGACCCTATGACAATCTGCTAATCCAACAGGGACACTATATGACAAACATTATTATCTTTGTATGCTTGTTATGTTTGTATTGGATCTTGATTTGGAGAATAAGCCTCCCTGGGTAGAGTTTTCATTTTATGGAACCTTCTAACATAACAAAGAGCAAAATGAAATAATTTTTGTGTCGAATGACTGAGGCAATATCACATAATTGCTAGAAACATTTAACACCCACTAAGCAACATCTGTTCTATGTTGTGCACACAAAAATAAACGTGAGGCTCCCTCATGAATAATGCAGGGAAAATAAAACACTTTTGTCCTATTTGCACTTAATTACATTGCAACATGCAAGGCTAACATCACATTAAAAATGCGCTGAAAAGAATTACAGGTCCAGGTACTCAATTGGATACTGTAAATGTTAAAAGCCTTTATATTTATAGGGCTCAAATCGTATATAAAAACAATAATAATGCTATTGACATCAGACGTGTCACTTCATACACAATATTTATATAAGGCCAAGAGCAGTAATTCACATATCCTCTATCAGCAGCAGTTAAGACAAGGCAAACAATTATTCATTTTTTTAAAAGACAAAAATACATTTCAAACAGAGAACTATTATTGCCAGTATTTATTTTTCCCATAGGAATGAATGTGCACAGTGTTTGTCCAAAGTAGGTTATAAATAAGACAGATCTTAAACCCTATAGATAGTATTCACATGACATCATTTGCCCCACATTGTGTGCTGTTCACGGGTCCATGGAATATCAAATGGGAACTGTTAGATATTATTAACATTTTTAATACTTCATTTCATATATTAACCATTGTTATACATTGTTAACATTTTAATTCTTTATATTAACCTTGTCGAAATGTTTTGTGGACGTGGATAGCAAGTAGTGTTGAACTCAGTATAATTTGACCTTAAGCTGGGACATATTATTTGGTCTAGAAGTTCCTTCTCTGTGGGAAAACACATTTGGTCCTTGAGAACAGAATCTGTTTCGAACACGCACCCCTGACTCTGTTTTCGCCATCGCTCATGGAAAAGTACCCAGAGAGTATGTTTTGTCTACAAATGAAAGAGAGGCGGTCGGTTTTAACTATAGCAAGCCATTTTACACGCGGAAGAGGCACATTCGGCGCTCTGAATTCCACCTGTTAAGTGATGAATTGGAGACTGTCACGATGTCCAGAGATCTCTGTTAGATTAGAATCATTTTTGCAAAGGTGTTTTTTCTTGCATTAAATCTGTCTTCAAGTTTTGGAACACGCAAAGAGGACAAATATTTTTTATTCCTCTTCAAATTGGTGCACCCCGACGTAGAACGACGTTTTGCAGCGGGGCGTTCACAGACGAATAGAATTTCCCGGCCACATTAATCACGGTAAGTGGACACTTTATCCACGTTTTAGGAATTCTGTCTGTTTGAGAACGCTGCGGCTAGTAAATTCGTCTTGCAAAATTATATTGAAGATGGAATTTATGTAAGAAAAATAGTGATAAATTTTGAAGTCGTTTGGTTGGACGCGAAGTCCCAGATTTTGGATTTTACCACGGTGTTTGAATTGTACACGTACGTGGTGTCTTGTGATACAATAATCGGACGTCACGGTTATTCTTAAAGGGACCGCGATGAGATATGTTGTTGACTAATTCTCTTATAAGTGAGACGTCACTTCATTTCTAAATATTAATACAACTTAACTACAATATAATATAATATAATAAGATAATAAAATACGGGAGTCAATAATTAATAGAAATTAAGGACGCTCTTTTTGACCGCGTAACAAAATTGTTTGACCCAAATGAGCTTCCGTAAAGCGAGAACATGATGACGCTATGAAAAAGTTGAGAGCGCATGCGCAGTTGCTATAATAATGTTGGGGCTACGGTGCATTTTTATTCTGAAGGATTAAATAATTTTCCGCTAGACGTGACTAAAGCTTCTAGGTTATATAATCGACCGTCGAATAATGATATAAAATGTAATTAATATTGAACGACGGGACTTGATTATATTGTGAAAAAGGTTGGTTTATTCTAATAAAATATGTAATCTGTTCGATGGTTTCAAAGGCGGCAGTTTAACTTTGTATTTCCGTAAACGCCGACCGCGGATTGGAAAAAGTATTAGAGTTATATGTATTTTATATAGAGGAAAGTCCCGGACGTAGCTTTAAGGAAAGTGTATTAAATAATGATTAATGCTGAAATGTTGCTTTGCAAATAAAACAGCTTTGTAATACAAATTTACGTAATAAAATAAATGAAACCGTTTAATAAACGCTGAACGGGATAAATTAATTGGACGCTAATATTACTAAAAACATCTCCAAACGATTAATGTTGATGATCTGGCATCACAGCACATGCGATAATATAGCGACCTAATACAAATCGAACGAATAACAACACGTAAAATGGAGGAGACATTTGATTTTAATGTGCAGGATATTGTGAAAAGGTGGTTTGCGTAATGTTGAAATAGAAGGGAAGAGTAGGTCTTAATGGAGGAGAACAGATAAGATAGGAAGTATATGAATGGTATTCAGAAGGGACAGAGTAAGTTTTCAATAAAGGTGTGCACATTTTGAAAATGGAGGAGACTTAATATAATTGCTATGACTCTAGCTGACCGCCAGATGTCACCCTTTTTCCAAATTAAAATTGGTAACAGCCTTAAAACCTTTACAAATAGAGAATATAATTTTTTCTATAAAAGAGTTGTTAAATGTGTCATTGTTGCTTTTGTATGTGCGTTAATTAAATTTGCTTTTGAAGTTTAATGAGAAAATATATATTTAACTTTTTTGGATTATTTTTAGATGAAATAGTTTAGTCTCTACTCTCCACATTTTTAATAATAATAATAATAATAATAATAATAATAATAACTAAAAACGAATAATTTGAATAGGGAACTAATGTGGAATATTTTGTTATAAGTTGATTGTTTTTCCCTTATGAATTTTCTCGTACGCGAGAACATTATTTAACCTTGAAATATCTTTTCATAAGCGGCTATCACCCATTATGAGGAGGAGACGACAAATTCCTTATCTCCCGTCCTGGGGATGAAGTAATGTGTTAATTATAATTTAAAAAGGATTTTTTTCCCATGTTTATAAGTAGAAAAATAATTTTTAATCTCTCCTGAATATACTGTATTTAACCTTTGAATTCGACATTTGAATTCCCATTTCAGAGTTTGGAGCAGGCCTTGCGAGTCCTGGAAGACTGGATTCCATGGGGGGACATCTGGGAGAATCACATTTTTGACATAATTTGAGGTGCTATGTAATTAGAAAATAATTTCTGCTTTGATGTTTGACCAAAGGCTGACTAGGCGGGCTGCGGCCTCCATTGAGAAATATTAATTGAAAACTACACACTGGTTAATTGACTAAATTTTTAGAGCATAGCTATCCTTTCTTATCTTAAGTATTATTTATGAAGGTATGCAAAACATATTAAATTAAATATTGTAAACCATAACAAATATTGAAATATAATTAGCAATTATTTAATTATAAACTTTTATTGTTTTAATATTTATATATATATATATATATATATATATATATATTTAAAAAAAAAAATAAAAAAAAATTGAAATTTTGGAATTTTTTGAAATAAAGGAGGATTTTGTTTTTTTTTACTATTTACTGACATGTTATAACCTAATACTGTTGGGGCAGATTTTAATGTTTTCAGTCGAGTGAGGGTCATTTGTCTGGGTCATTATTTCAAAACAAGGTCAACTGGACCGATACAAGCGGGACACAGATGTCATTAAAACAAAACCCCCACCAACAAAGAAACCGCAAATGCTACCACCTGCAGAGGGATGTGGTGCGGCCATCCCCTGATCAGCACTCCACCTGCTCGGCCTGCCACCACCGGATGAACAGCAGAGGTTCCTGGCGCCAACTGGTGGAAAATTTCCACAATGACTGTGCCGTCATATACAAATGTGATAAATGAAAAACTGCTCCAATGCACACAATGCTCCGCACAAGCTTCCTTAAAGCATTCCTGCATCCCGAACTGTCCTGTGAAAAAACTGCTCCACTACGCTGGTGACTCAGCAACAATGTTTCCTTGAGTTAGTGATACCAGACCATATGATGTGATACTGACTGTTTACACTGCACTAAATGTGATAACATTTACAGTAAAACATTTCGTAAATATAACGAACTGATTGACAACACTCTATACACACAGATTTATTATATTTTAAAACTTTTGATGTTTATTTTGATTTGATCTGATTTGTTTATCTCTGTCTATTTTAAAACAGTCAGCTTTTTGGACAAACATCAACAAAAGGAGGACTAGCAAGCTTAATGGTAAAATATTAAAATTAAGGGCAACTTTATGTATTAATAATAATTGATGGATTGGCTGAAAACTGAGATTCTTTGTAAAATTCATTTGCTTAAGCTACAATATTTTTATAGTACAAAAGATAATACAGGTAAATTCCGTGTAGTTTCAGAAATTGAAAACAGCTAATGTGAATAAAGATAAGATAAAATTTATTTCAATCTTAATTATTATATTTTACGCTTATTGAATTTAGTCTTTTAATATTTTCCAAATTTTCTTTTGAAATTTTAATAGTTGCTTGGGGCGCATTGTCGAATTTACTGGTTAAATGTAAAATGTTCCCCTCTTTTTAAACAAAAAAGCAAGCAAAATTCATTTACTGCAGAACTTGTATATTATTAGAGTCAGAAAAATTCTCTAAAGCGATCTTTTTTCAGATGGGGGAATTATTGGTCGGTCTGGGTATATCGTCGCGAAGGACACAAACAGTCCATGTTGAATTAAATAAATATAAAATTAAAAGTTAGTCTTAATGTGATAATTATAGATAGTCCGTGAGAATGAATTTTACAGGAGGACAATTGGGGATTTCCTTGACCATGGAGAAGGAGTAAGTTTTGGCAGGGACGGCAAAAATAAGGTGAATATGTTCCATTTCTATTTTTCCCTGGGGCCCTGGGGTTAGATGTTATTTTTTGATTTTATTTGTTGACGAAAGTTGCATTTATTTAATGGCTGGAAGCACATTCATGCCAAATCTATAACAGTAAATATTATAATAAAACATTCCAATAATCATTGCACTCTGTAAACAAAGTTGGCCTCGTCAGATTTGAATTGGCTAAGATTTTCATTTTTTGCATTAATGAATGTGCTTAGGTCATTAAAGTCAGCCAAAGGCTGGATTCTAATTGAATGTCACAACAAACAGAATTTTTTCCCACAGGACAGGCCTACAGAACTTTACTAACATTTACTAACTCCAAACTAATAACACTACCAGATGCTCTTTCAAAAAGAAGGGATGTGAATAAATGTTTATTAGTGACTAAATGAAAATGTTCTGCACCCAGATGAGGTGATGAAAAGGTCAATATGGTCCAGTCCACGGGGCACCTGGTTCCACATCTTGCCTATCAGACCGGCCGGGGGATCCGCCCAGAGATCTCTGTTAGATTAAAATCATTTTTGCAAAGGTGTTTTTTCTTGCATTAAATCTGTCTTCAAGTTTTGGAACACGCAAAGAGGACAAATATTTTTTATTCCTCTTCAAATTGGAACGGACAAAGAAGAGTCCGAAATTGCAAAAATAAATCAAACGGATTTCCAACCGACAAAGTCTACCAAAGTGTGTTCTGACCAGACATGCATTTAGGCCATTTTTGGGGGTGCTTCAGCACCTGAACAATAGCACCCTGTTAACATTGTTAACATTTTTAATCTTTAAATTATATTTGAACCATTTTGAATTTAGTTATAGATGTGTAGAGCAGGTGAAATAATGTTAAACTCAATATAACTCAACCTTAACCTATCTGTTATCTTGTTTTGTCTAAATTCCCTTTCAGTGTCCTGCTTGAGAAAGTTCAATCTGACATACTGAGATTCTGTTTTGAGAAAGTGCAAGCTGGCATACTGAGAACCTGTTTCGTCTAAAAGTGAATAAAGTGCAAGCTGGCATATTGAGATTCTGTTTTGTCTAAAAGTGAAAGATGAACCTAGCATACTGTGAGAATGTAATCTGATTTCCGTATTTGATGGGAGGAGAAGAAGCGTTTTTGTACAAACTCGGATTGTAATAAAGGGCTGTGTTTCCTGGGGGAAGGGACACACATTCTTGGATGAGACTGCTTTTGGTGATATTCAATTGTGTGACCGGAGATCTCTGTAATAAATTCATCCTTGCAAGGACCCTTTTCACAGGAATCTCATCTTTGATTTATTTGGACACGCAAAAGATTACAAAACTTATTATAATCCTTCAAATGGTGACCACCGACGAACGAACGACGTTTTACGGGCTGTGGCGTTCATGGACGGATAGAATTCCAGGCCACATTAATTACGGTAAGTGGACATTTATCCACGTTTAAGGAATTCTGTCTGTTTGGAAGCGCTGCAGCTGGTATTCATCTTGTAAAATTACATTGGAGATGAGATCTGTGTGAACAGGTAGTGGTAAAATTTGAAGTTGTTTTGTTGGACGCAAAGTCCCTGATTTCGGATTTTACTACGGTGTTCGAACTGTACACGTACGTGGTGACAAGAGCATTGTTTACGGAAATGCCGTCACGTTGGTTGTTGCGCTGAAATGGGAAAACAGGCAGACGCAGCGGATTTGCGCCGCTGTTAAGAAGTCGGGAGATTCTTGGATAAATTTGATATTAAGAGGTACAAGTTGACACAGCGTACATACGCCGCTGTTATAAATTTGATATTAAGGGGTACAGATTGACGCAGAGTATTCACGCCGTTGTTAAGAAATTGTGAGATTCTTGAATACATTTGTTCAGCTGCACGACAACAGATTGACGCATGCGCAGCTGAGGATATATTACCAGAGTTTGGTACGTAACGTTACGATGGATTTTGCACAATTGAATCAAATGATTGTGGCAAACAGGTTGAAGCAGGCGTTTTATTAAATTACGGAAAACACATGGCAGTCTCGTTCTGAAGGAATATTAGAGAGTGTAAGTCCTTGCATTTCTGAGGCAATTGTTAACTAGATGTAGAGTTGGAAACAACATTTCGCTGCGAAGGAGCCGATAGACTGCTTTGTGATCGACTTAAAGCAGTATTTATTATTTTAAGAGGACAGAGATCATGATATTTCTTTTTTTTATATCGCGAAAACGATATTTCATGTTTGTCTGATGTACAATTGTCTGACGTCATTTATTTTTTATTTTTTTTTTTACGGGGGGCATAATGAGCTATATTGTCGACTAATTTAATTATGGTACTACAAGTGAGACGTCACTGACTTAATACATATTTATATAACTTTAATATAATAATAACTAAGCAGGTTAATGTTTAATATAAGTTACGGGGGCGCTTTTGACCGCGACACCGAATAGTTTGACCTGATAGTACTTCCGCTAGATGACTTGAGAGCTTCCGGGGTTTGTAATCGGCCGTTGGCCGTTAAACAATGACGTGAAATGTATTTATTATTGAATGACTGGATGTAGATTTATTGTGGAAAAGGTTGGTTCTCTCCGATAAGATCTGTGGTTTGCTTGATGTCTTTGATGGCGGCAGTTTAAGCTGTATGTGTACGTAAACGCCGATCGCTGGTTACAAAAGTGTTAGAGATATATGTATTTATTTATTTTTTTAAATAGAGGAAAAACCCGGACGTAACTGTAAGAAAAGTGTATTAAATGATGATTAATGCTGAAATGTTGACTTTGGGTGGTTCTGTAAAGATCGCTCGGATGGCTGGGATAATAACTAAGTAAATAGCGTTCTATTTTTTCTCACTTTGTAAATAAAAACAGCTGTAGACGACGAATTTACGTAATAAAATAAATAAAACCGTTTAGTAAAGGCTGAACGGGATAAATTGTTTGGGACGGTAATATTCCTAATAAAAATCTCCAACGCGACTGTTTTACAGGCTGCGGGCGTCAATGCCTACGTTAAACAATCAGAGGACACATTACATAAAGTGTTGGCGTAACTGATTCTCCAAGACCCTCAATCACATCTCCCAAAGACTGATGTTGAAATACTTGATAATCTGGCTTCACAGCGCACTTGCGTCATATCTAAATTATGTTTATACAAATCGAACGAATAACAGCACATCACATTGATTGGTAGAGTGTTAAAATATTGCAACACTTCCATGTGTACCTCACGATCATTAGACATACACAACTGTAAGACTGAATGTATTGCTGTGATGTTGGAATATAAATTAATGTGCTTTCATTAGGTTGACAAGTTGAGGTAGAGAGCTGTTAGGGTACAGATGCTAGAGGCAGGTGACATCCGTATTTTCATTTTTTATAATTAGGTCTGCTTTTATAGTTTAATGAGAAGAAATATATGTTTGTTTGTTTTTTTTATTGTTTTTTACATGAATTTTTTTTGTTATAGTTAATTGTTTCTCCCTCGTAATTTTCCCCGTACGCGAGAACATTATTTAACCTTAAGTTTCTTTCCAGAATCTGGTGTCAGCCATTTTGAGGGGCATTCCCGGGACTTAAGTACAGTCCTTGGAAGGAACTTCCCCATTCCCTGTCCTGGGGGTGAAGTTATGTGTTACTTGTGTGTTAAAGGGGGGATTTGATTTTTTAATGTGCAGAGAATTGTGAGTATTTGTGTGACCCTGACAATGGAAAAGGTGGATTGCGAAATGTGTTGAAGTAGAAGGAAAGAGTAGGTTTCAATGAAAAAAGGGTGCGTATTTTGAAAGTGGAGGAGACGACTTCCTCCCTTTGTCGGTCACAATTAAAAAAAAAAAAAGCCTTTCCCCCATGCTTGTAAATAGAAAAATAATTTTCATTTATTTTATTTTTAATTTTTTCCTGTATCTATGATGACTTATTCGTAGGTGTGAAAATGATTTAACCTTTGTTTTGTCTCTGAGTCCCATTTCAGAATTTGAAGTCGGCCATTTTGCGTGCAAGTCCCTGAGACTGGACAGAACTTCCCATGAGGGCGCCAACTGGGAGTTGTCACATTTTTAACATAATTTGAGGTGATATGTAATTAAAAATAATCTAAGGTCGACAAATACGAAAGTACAGAAACACTACTTGCTATGGATTGCTCCCAATCCCGGAAATTGACATATCTGACTTGATGTTTAACCAAAAGCTGACAAGGAGACTGCGGCCTTCAGTGACCGTGCTCTTGTGGAATATTCATTGAAAACTGGACACTTGCCAACTGACTCTGTACTATATTCGTAAATTTGTAGAGCAAGCTGTCCTATCTCATCTTAAATATTATTTACGAAGGTATGCAAAACATATCAAATTAAATACTGTAAAACATAACAATACTGAATTATAATTAGCAATTATTTAATTGCAAACTTTCAGAATTTTTATTATTATCATTATTATTATTTTTTAAATAATTAAAAAACAAAAGAGGATTTTGTTCTTCCGGTTTTCTACTGATATGTCATTACCTAATAGTGTTGGGGCAGATTTTATTATGTTTCAATCAGTGCCGTTCATTGATCGAGATCACTGTTTCAACTGTGGCCGTTCTGGACACTGGGCCAGTACTTGCCGACAGCGCTCGCGGGCAGAGGCACATGACAAAAAAGAAGAGCACCTTGTTGTTCCGCCCTCCACTGATATTTCATCACCTAATGTTGTGAGAGATTGTGTTATGTTTCAGTCACTTTCTTTTGTTGATCGGAATCAATGCTTCAAATGTGGTCAAGCCAGCCACTGGGTAAATGACTGCCGACAACACTCACGTGGCATCTGGAGCAGAGGCCGCCAACAACAAAATGGGCGCGGCTACTACCAACAAAATGGACGCGGCTACTATCAGCAAAATGGGCGCGGCTACTACCAACAAAATGGACACGGCTATTATCAGCAAAATGGACGCGGCTACTATCAGCAAAATGGACGCGGCTACTATCAGCAGAATGGACGCGGCTACTATCAGCAGAGGGGGCGTGGCTCACGTACGCGGTCATCATCACAACAATATCTGCCCTTTTCCCCTAATCAGCAGTTCCTGCCGCCACCTGCTGGGCAGCAGCAGTTCCTGCCACCGCCTGCTGGGCAGCAGCAGTTCCTGCCACCGCCTGCTGGGCAGCAGCAGTTCCTGCCACCGCCTGCTGGACAGCAGCAGTTCCTGGCGCCACCTGGTGGACAGTTTCCGCAATGACTGGACCCTGAACTCACATGCAAAGGTCTTAAAGGAGAACAAACTACTCCAATACACACGCAGTGCTCTGCACAGACTTTCTTGCATGCCCTGAACTGTCCTGTGAATCCTATGCGAAAGGATCTTCTCATAACAACTGCTCCACTTTGCTGGTGACTCCGCCCCCACCCAGAATGTCTCCTTGAGTTCGTGATCTCAGACCATATGATGCGATATCTGACTGTGTACACTGCACTCTATTTTTGACAGGTGTAGGTGATGACATATACAGTGGAGCATTCCGTACACAGAAGCAACTGATTGGCAACACTCTATGCACACAGATTTATTATATTCTAAAACTCTTGATGCCTATTTGATTTAATCTGAGTTGTTTGTCTCCATGTCTGTTTTAGAACAATCAGCTTTTGGACCGACATCAACAAGGGGAGACACCTAAATAGCAAGCTTGATGGTGCCATGTTAAAACTACAAAACTAAACTAAACTGCTGCACTGTGGTCTATTGACCCAACTGATGTGGGCCTGTCTAAAGTGGCTCTTGTAACTTTTTAAAATTAATACCCCACTCCGTTTGGGTGCCGCAATGTTAATGATAAATGAAGGGCGACTTCATATCTTTATAATAATTGATGGTTGACTGAAAACGAGGGTTCTTTGCAAATTCTAAATTGTAAAACTCATTGATGTGAAACACTTACGGCGAATTTGCTGGTTAAATTTAAAAAAATATTCCCCTCTTTTAAAGCAGCAATTTGTTTACTGCTGCAGTTTTATATACTGGTCTGAAAAATGATCTGAGTCTATCTTTTATCAGATGGGGGAATTACTGGTGTGTCTGTGTGTATCGTCACGAAGGAAGATATGCACACAAACAGTCCATGTTGAATTAAATAAATATAGAATTATAAGTTAGTCTCAATGTGATGATTATATAGTCCGTGAGAATGAATGAATTCACAGGAGGACAATTGATGATTGGTGATCGGACTTTGACCATGGAGGTTAGTAAGTTTTGGCAAAGACGACACTCATGGCGGAAATAAGGTGAATATGTTCTATTTCCGAAACAATTGAAGGATCTCTCCCCGGGGTGCTCATGGTTCTGGCCGGACGTGAGCAGCTCTGGGGGTCAGATGTTATTTTTATGGGTTTTACTTGCTGGTGATAGTTGCATTTATTTTATGGCTGGAAGCACATTCATACCATATCTATAACAGTAAATATCATGGTAAAACATTTGATTAATCATTATATACCATATTATGGGTTTCCTAGGAAAATTCGATCAGACAATAGAACCCATTTATAAGCTGTGGACAAAATTGGCCTCATCAGATTTGAATTGGCTATAAGATTTTCATTGTTGCATTAATGAATGTGCTTAGGTCATTAAACTCAACCAAAGGCTGGATTCTGATTGAATGTCACAACAAACAGAATTTTTCCCCAGGATGGACCTACAGAACTTCACTAACATTTACTAACTCCAAACTAACAAAAACTACCAAGATGCTCTTTCAAAAAGAAGGAATTGTGAATATGTATGTTTATAAGTGACTAAATGAAAATGTCATCGTTCCACATCTTGTCTATCAGACCCGCCGGGTCCGCCTCCTGCTCAACTTCAATCATCTTTGATTTATTTAGACACGCAAAAGATTACAAAATGTATTATAATCCTTCAACCCCCAAATTTTTAGAGTATACATATACAGTATATACGACGCAGGAAGCGTCGCTCGCCTGCCGCTGCTCTTCGGCGCGACACTGTGAGGAGTCCGGGAAATGCTGGCGCGGTACTTGCGGGTGGCGGATACTGTCGAGAACAGGAAGTGGAACGTGATTATTGTCAAGAATTTTTTTGGGAGAGAGGAGGCTGAGCTATCGCGAGATGCTGTGACCATCGCGAGACCTACCGTGAGACCGGGAAAACCCTAACACGGCGGCGTCCTGCTGCTAAAATAGAACTAGCTCTATTATGCTTAACTAATCTGAATTTAACCATCATATATCTTGGCTTTTCTCTTCTCTCTTTCATCCGGCAGTTTTGGAATACCACCCAGCGTGGAGGAACTTGAACGCTTCATCGATGGATATTTTTACAACTGCGCGATGGAGGATCCTTCCGTCGAGAAACCTTCAAAGAAACCTTCGAAGAAGAGGAAAAATGACTCAGCGACGGACACGGACGACGTAGCCACTACGGACGTTTCGGTCAATAGGCTAGAGTCCATAAATAAAAAACTTGAGGTCCTCTGCCTAATCAGCGAGGACGTCAAAGAATTAAGGGTAAGTTTGGAATTCGTCAGCCAACAGGTAAGTGACCTCCAACACGATAATGCCGATTTACGCTCTTCACTTGCGGCTGTTTCAGCCGAGTTGGAAACCATTTAAACGGAGAATAAAATGCTAAAAGAAACTGTTCTGGATGTCCAATCCCGTAGCATGCGGGAGAATTTAATATTCTCAGGTATATCCGAGAATACCTCTGACAATCCAGAGGTTGAGATAAAAAAATTATGACAGCGTCATTAAAAATTCCTCAGGAGACGGTAAATAACATCTCTTTTCACCGGGTACATCTGCTTGGAGCCCGTAGGGGCAACAAACCCCGTCCTATTATCGCCAAGTTTGAGCATTTTAAACAGAAATAATTTGTTAAAAGTAAAGGACGGGAGCTTAAAGGGACCTAATTTGGAATGAATGACCAATTCCCGAGAGAGATTAATGAGCGGCGAAAGATACTGTTTCCTATAATGAAACAAAATAGAAAGAAGGGAAAACGGACTACGATGGTCGTTGATAAGCTATACATCGATGGCCAACTATTCCGGAACCCCAACTCCACTCCCTGGCTGTTCTAGTTGGCATTGGTGGAACTAAACTTTGTTTGATTATTAGATGTATACATATACTGTATATGTGGTTATAAAACCTAAAATATGAATACTCATTATGTTTAGGCTATATTATAAATATAATATTAATACTTAACTATATCTAAAGTATATTTAAACAATAAATCTCGCTTAGGTTACCAGTTACTGGTGTATTTTTATGTTTAAACTTCCTTCACTTTTACCTCCCTAACGTTTTTTCACTGTTATATTTACGTACACGTTACCTCATATTTTACACAAATTACATAAATCACCTAACCACTTTGATTCTATCCTATAACATGCCAATATTGACAAATGGCCTATACAGATATATACACAGAACTGAGTCTATATTGTTTGTATGCCTAAACTAGTTCTGGTTTCCTGGAATGTTTGTGGCGCTCGCTCACAGGCAAAAAGAATAAAAACTTTAGACCATTTCTTAAAATTAAAAGCAGATATTTGCCTCCTACAAGAAACCCACCTACAAAAATCTGAAGAAAAATTACTTATTGATAAGAATTTTAGCCAAGCGTACTCTGCCCCTTATAACAGTAGACAAAGAGGAGTCTGTATACTCATACATAAGAATTTACTCTTTACTCTAAATAATACAATAACAGACCCAGAGGGCCGATACATTATTATTCAGGTGACTATATTCAATAAAATATATACATTTGGTAATTTATATGCCCCTAATAATGATGATCCGACCTTTTTCCATGATTTTTTCTCTCAGCTGTTTAATTTAGCAGCAAACTCTACTATTATTATTGGAGGAGACTTTAACACAGTCTTAAATCCATTAATAGATCGTTCTAATAATACAACATGTAGTCGATCACAATCTACTAAAGTAATAGGGGAATATATAAATGATTTAGGCCTCGTCAACAGCCGGAGACTTAAAAACCCAAATAAGAAGGAATTTACCTTCTTTTCCGCTGTGCACCGGTCTTTTTCAATTATTTATTATTTTCTTACAAATAACTCTATTTCTGATAAAACTGTTACAAAAATACATCCTATTATTATTAGCGACCATGCACCAGTCTCCCTTTCTCTACAAGTTAATTATACCTTTAAACCACCACCGACATGGCGTTTTAACATCTCACTGCTAAACGACGCAGAGTTTGACAAAATTATAAGAAAAGAGTGGGCAGACTTTTTGGAAATAAATGACTCTCCAGTCCTATTGCCATCTCTTCTCTGGGAAGCTGGGAAAGCAGTAATCAGAGGTAAAATTATATCATATTCATCTTGTAAAAAGAAACAGGATCAAAAATTTGAAAAAGACTTGGAAGATAAAATTAAACAACTGACGGATGAGTACGCAATAAACCCAAATAACCAAATATGGACTGACTTACAAAATACAAAAATACAGTTAGACGATAGGCTAACTAAAAAGACAGAGTTTATAATACAACAATTGAGATACAACAACTTTGAATATAATAACAAATCAGAAAATTTCTTGCAAACCAACTTCAACGCAATCGGGAAAAATCTCTTATAACGGCTATTAACTCTTTCACTGCCACTGACGTTTAAAGACGTCAAGTAAAAGCCTACGGATCACTGCCAATGACGTCAAAAGACGTCATCCAATGATTTTTTATTTTTTTTTTGAAACGGGTAGAGGAAACCCTTCCGCATGTCTGGTTAAAGTTTCCAGTCTGTCTGTTGTGCCTAATGACTATTTTTGGCCCCTAGAGGGCAGCGATGACTCTCTTTTGACAAGATCGGGTGGGCGTCAGTAGAGGTGGAGCTAGAGCGTCGAGCAGGAGATGAGAATGGAAGACAAAGGAAAAATGGCGGCCGGTCGCGAGGAGCTCACGCCCGAGACGTTTTTTTCAAAGACCAAAAGCATCGCTGAAAGAGCACATTGTTGACGACGATGATCATCATCGATGATGAAGATGAGGGTGGTGACTCCGTGGTTGAGAAGCATTGACGTGGCAGTAGAAGACGTTAGATGGAGCTAGATGGAGGAGGGAACGGGCAATGGCGAGAGTTTGCAAGCAGCTCTACACTTACAAGACGAAAGGCATCGACCAACGCTAAAATAGTACATTGATGACGACGATGATCATCCTCGATGATGATGAAGGTGAATCCGAGCTTGACGGCGAAATTGGAACCGCTGACGCGGCGGCTATGACGGTGTCGTAACGCGGAAACACAACCGAGCACGCACAGGCGGACGTTCGATCGGAGTCCAATGCATATTCATCGGAGGAAGTGTGTACAGTCTGCTACTTGCTTTTTATTCCCCGGAAAAAAAGGCCGTCAAGAAAGTGTAACGTTTGCACGCAAAACGGACCAATGTGAAAGTGAAAGTAAACTGTTGTGCGAGTCCTGGCGTCACCTTGCACGCAGGAGAGCGTTACAAAAGGAAAAACTGTATTTTTTGGGAATTTTTTTCAAAGACGAAAGGCATCGACCAACGCTAAAGAGCACATTGATGACGACGATGATCATCATCGATGATGGTGACTCCGAGGTTGACGCCGAAGTTGGAAGCGCGCTGATGCGGCGGCTATGACGGCGTCATAAAGGTTCACGGGCTAGCGATGCTAACACCGGAAAACGCGGAGCACAACCGAGCACGCTCAGGCGGACATTCAATCGGACGACGAAGAGTCCCTGAGTCCAATGCATATTCATCGGAGGAGTGGGTATAGTCTGCTACTTGCTATTCCCCGGAAAAAAAGGCCGTCAAGAAAGTGTAACGTCTGCACGCGAAACGGACAATCGAAGTGAAACGTATCTGTTGTGCAAATCCTGCTCTGTCTCCTTGCACGCAGGGCAGTGTTACAAAAAGAAAAACTGTATTTGAAACATCCACATAATTGTAAATAATACCACAGTTGCACACATTTATAAATAGTTTGCGAAATTGTTTTGTCAAATTGTTACACTGTTGAATGGAAATAAACGTATTTTGCAATCTAAAAACACTTTTTCATTGTTGGTGGTGGTGTATTACAGAAGTAAAGCACTATTCAGGTGTTTGTGGCATCATTCATTGACAAAAAGAAGTGTAGAATTCACTAGAGTGCATGAAATAACATCGTTTCACAAAAAGCTCTTTTTCTCCGCTTTTTGTTTCAAAACAGAGCATTTCGGTGAAACTAACCATTTTCTATTGTAGATTACTGAAGAACGGAATAAGTTTTAAACAAACTTTTTTTTTCTGATGAAAGATGAGAGTTCAATCTTTCATTTGGTAGTCCAAACACAACATTTTCTGTGGACCTTGAAAGATCAGTCAAAATGCTTAAATCGGCTGGCACTGGCGACATCCCGTTTCTGAAAACGTCTGGCAGTCAAAGAGTTAATTGGCCAAGATGGCTGCCGCCCTGGGCGAGCGGAGTGGCGAGAATCCTGGGTGTACCTAATTAATATGCCAAGATGGCCGCCGCCCTGGGCGAGCGGAGTGGCGAGAATCCTGGGCGTACCTAATAAATTGGCCAAGATGGCCGCCGACCCGGGTGGGCGAGGGGGAGAGAGTCCTTGCCGTATCTAATTAATTGGCCAAAATGGCCGCCGCCCTGGGCGAGCAGAGTGGCGAGTATCCTGGGCGTACCTAATCAATTGGCCAAGATGGCCGCCGCCCTGGGCAAGCGGAGTGGCGAGAATCCTGGGCATACCTAATAAATTGGCCAAGATGGCCGCCCGTACATAGGCCAAGCCTTGAGTACACCAAGAAAAAAAGGGGTTGAGTTGAGATGAGCGAGATGATTGGCTGAGGCAGTTGCTGTGCAGACGTGAGAGACCAGGCAGTATAGCTAAAAAAAAACCACTATTTAAATAGCAGTCCATTCCATTGCCTTTAAAAAATAATAATAATAATCTTGTGTATGTTTTTTTTTTTTAATGTATTTTTTATTTTTTATTTAAATGAGCTGAACAGTATAAAATTCAAACGATTGAAATCGGTCAAGAAATGTGGAAGTTTACCATAATCGACATCCACTAAAAATATCTTACTGTCACTTTAAGAGCGCACACGCATTTTATTAGAAATTGTTGGACACACTTGAATTCACGCACCAACATTCTATTGATATTGTATGACAAGACGCACACCTGCAACGAAAGCCTCTCACGACTTAACGGTTCAAGATACAGATTCAAGAAATGGCTCGTTAGAACGGCAAGGGTTTGGGCAACACGAGCATGTTCTCATTTTTTTAATCGGATGAAAAATGACCAAATGAGAGCAGGTTGAAAACTTATGATTTATCAGAAATGAAGAGGAAAAAGTCGCCCAAATTAACACAGAAGAGATAGGCGAGTTCGTCCGACTTCCCCTGGCTTAAAGTGAAAATAAAGGTACTAAATGACACCTTAGCCAAATGAAAGTTAGTTTGTCTGAAAGAAGACACTCGTGACTACAAAATGTGAGAATTTGACGTCTAGTGAGAAAAGATTGTGGCCATGGTGACGAGTTGAAGTGAATTTTTTTCAAATACATTATTTGGTTCCCGGCACTGTTAGGCTAATTAGCCAACAGAGTGTGTGAGAAAGCTATTTCACTCACTGTCTTTGAACCCGCACAGTGGAGAGAACTTTCATTCCTTAAAAAAGATTTCGACACTGAGCTAAAGATGGGAAAAATTCCTACAAAATGAGCAAAAATTCGTATCGGTCGGATAACGTATGCGCGCGCAGCGTGTCTTGGAAAAAGGTGCTTGATGTGTGATTTTGTCTTCCCTTTTCCCATTCATTCCCAATGGGGAGTTAATTTGGGAGTTTTTTGGGAATAGCGTCGCCATGGTAACTGGGAATTCTTAGAAAAATAGTAGCGCAGCGAGTCAGATCGAGCCGCATCGTTTGATACCTCATTTGTCCCGGTGCGATCTACGGTACGGGCGGCATTTTTGCGGAAAAATCGTGGAAGATGATATAATAATAACTAGAAAAATTCCCGCGGAAATTTTGAATGGGACTGCTGACTCTTTGGTAATGAGCTGAACAGTTTAAAATTTAAACCACTGGAATCGCTCAAGAAATGTGGAAGTTAACCATAATCAACATCAACTAAAAGTATCTCACTGTCCCTGAACATGTATTTAAAAAAATGTAAATGAGCTGAACAGTTTAAAATTTAAATGACTGGAATCGGTCAAGAAATGTGGAAGTTAACCATAATCTAAAAATATGTCACTGTCACTTTAAGAGCACATACATTTTTGACTTGGAGCCGTCACGCGCCCCACATTGCATTGAGATCGCATGAGAGAAGCACCCCTTGTACAAAAGCCTCTCACGACTTAACGGTTGAAGATACAGATTCAAGAAATGGCTCGTTAGAACGGCAAGGGTTTGGGGAACACGAGCATGTTCTCATTTTCTTAATCGGATAAAAAATGACCAAATGAGAGCAGGTTGAAAACTTATGATTTATCAGAAATGGAGAGAGGAAGGCGCCTGAAATTAACATGTACAAGACAGGCGAATTAGTCCGACTTCTCTTGCTTAAGGTGAAAATAAAGGTACTAAATGACACCTTAGCCAAATAAAAGTTAGTTTGTCTGAAAGAAGACACTCGTGACTACAAAATGTGAGAATTTGACGTCTAGTGACAAAAGATCGTTGCCATGGTGACGAGTTGAAGTGACGTCACGCACCCACATTGCATTGAGATCGCATGAGAGAAGCACCCCTTGTACAAAAGCCTCTCACGACTTAACGGTTGAAGATACAGATTCAAGAAAGGGCTCGTTAGAACGGCAAGGGTTTGGGGAACACGAGCATGTTCTCCGAAATCCCTCATTGGCGCCGCTTCGCTACACCGTCGACACGCCACTCAACCCCCCCCCCCCCCCCCACGTCGACGACAGACGAGACAAAAGCCTTACTGTATATTGTAGCAACGAGAGATGTACACAATTGAGATTTAGAGCCTACTCAAACTTTTCTTAGTTTTTTTTTACTGCACATTAAAACTTTAATGTAACATCTGCTAGCTCTTTGCTAGCGCTAGCAGGTGCAGCTAGCATGTAGGCTACCATCTCTAGCACTTAACTTTTCCAATCTTGTTAAAACAGCAACATAACGTTCAAACACATCAAATACGTTTCAATACATCGCCAGTATTAACGTGATGTAGTTTAGGATGGGGAAAACTTGCAAAATCACACTTATTTAGCATTATTCACCAGACTACAAACACAATTGCCTTGCAACTTACCTCAGACGAGATGAAATGGGAGGAGTAGGTTCTCGAGAAACTTCTAATTGGTGTCATTAAAGCGTCTCTCATTGGCCACAGCACAGACAAGCAGAAAACGAACCAATCAGGGAAAAGAGAGAAGACTAGATCCAACTATCATCAAGATTGGTTGCATTCCATTGAGATTGTATGACAGACGCACCCCTGGAACAAAAGCCTCTCACGACTTAACTCTTCAAGATACAGATTCAAGAAATGGCTTGTTAGAACGGCAAGGGTTTGGGGAACACGAGCATGTTGTAATTTTTTTAATCGGATGAAAAATGACCAAATGAGAGCAGGTTGAAAATGTATGATTTATCCGAAATGAAGAGGAAAAAAACACCCAAATTAACATGGAAGAGATTGGCGAGAGAGTCCAATTTCTCTTCGCTTAAAGGGAAAATAAAGGTACTAAATGACACCTTAGCCAAATAAAAGTTAGTTTGTCTGAAAGAAGACACTCGTGACTACAAAATGTGAGAATTTGACGTCTAGTGACAAAAGATTGTGGCAGTGGTGACGAGTTGAAGTGAAATTTTTTCTAATACATTATTTGGTTCCCGGCACTGGATGGCTAATTAGCCAACAGAGTGTGTGAGAAAGCTAATTCAGCTACTGTCTTTGAACCCGAACAGGGGGGGGGGGCTTTCATTCCTTAAAAAAGATTTCGACACTGAGCTAAAGATGGGACAAATTCCTACAAAATGAGCTAAAATTCGTATCGGTCGGATAACGTATGCGCGCGCAGCGTGTCTTGGAAAAAGGTGCTTGAAGTGTGATTTTTTCCCATTCATTCCCAAAGGGGAGTTAATTTGGGAGTTTTTTGGGAATAGCGTCGCCAAGGTAACTGGGAATTCTTAGAAAAATAATAGCGCAGCGAGTCAGATCGAGCCGCATCGTTTGATACCTCATTTGTGCCGGTGCGATGTACGGTACGGGCCGCATTTTAGCGGAAAAATCGTGGAATAATATATAATAATAACAACAAGAAAAATAAACCACTGTCCTAGGTAGAATAACAATATGTGCCTGCTTGCTTCGCAAAGCAGTCCCATAACTAGAAAAATTCCCGCGGAAATTTTGAATGGGACTGCTGACTCTTTGGTAATGAGCTGAACAGTTTAAAATTTAAACCACTGGAATCGCTCAAGAAATGTGGAAGTTAACCATAATCAACATCAACTAAAAGTATCTCACTGTCCCTGAACATGTATTTAAAAAAATGTAAATGAGCTGAACAGTTTAAAATTTAAACCACTGGAATCGGTCAAGAAATGTGGAAGTTAACTATAATCAACATCAACTAAAAGTATCTCACTGTCCCTGAAAATGTATTTTAAAAAATGTAAATGAGCTGAACATTTTAAAATTTAAATGACTGGAATCGGTCAAGAAATGTGTAAATTAACCATAATCTAAAAATATGTCACTGTCACTTTAAGAGCGCACATCCATTTTTGACTTGGAGCCGTCACGCGCCCCACATTCCATTGAGATTGCATGAGAGAAGCACCCCTTCAACAAAACCTCTCACGACTTAACGGTTGAAGATACAGATTCAAGAAATGACTCGTTAGAACGGCAAGGGTTTGAGGAACACGAGCATGTTCTCATTTTCTTAACGGATAAAAAATGACCAAATGAGAGCAGGTTGAAAACTTATGATTTATCAGAAATGGAGAGAGCAAGGCGCCTGAAATGAACATGTAAAAGACAGGCGAATTAGTCCGACTTCTCTTGCTTAAGGTGAAAATAAAGGTACTAAATGACACCTTAGCCAAATAAAAGTTAGTTTGTCTGAAAGAAGACACTCGTGACTACAAAATGTGAGAATTTGACGTCTAGTGACAAAAGATAGTTGCCATGGTGACGAGTTGAAGTGACGTCACGCACCCACATTGCATTGAGATTGAATGAGAGACGCACACCTCAAAGAAGAGCCTCTCACGACTTAACGGTTGAAGATACAGATTCAAGAAATGGCTCGTTAGAACGGCAAGGGTTTGGGGAACACGAGCATGTTCTCATTTTTCTAATCGGATGAAAAATGACCAAATGAGAGCAGGTTGAAAACTTATGATTTATTCGAAATGAAGAGGAAGAAGTCGCCCAAATTAACATGGGAGAGATAGGCGAGAGAGTCCAACTTCTACTCGCTTAAAGGGAAAATAAAGGTACTAAATGACACCTTAACCAAATAAAAGTTAGTTTGTCTGAAAGAAGACACTCGTGACTACAAAATGTGAGAATTTGACGTCTAGTGACAAAAGATTGTGGCAGTGGTGACGAGTTGAAGTGAATTTTTTTCTAATACATTATTTGGTTCCCGGCACTGGATGGCTAATTAGCCAACAGAGTGTGTGAGAAAGCTAATTCAGCCACTGTCTTTGAACCCGAACAGGGGGGGGGGGGGGCTTTCATTCCTTAAAAAAGATTTCGACACTGAGCTAAAGATGGGACAAATTCCTACAAAATGAGCTAAAATTCGTATCGGTCGGATAACGTATGCGCGCGCAGCGTGTCTTGGAAAAAGGTGCTTGAAGTGTGATTTTTTCCCATTCATTCCCAATGGGGAGTTAATTTGGGAGTTTTTTGGAATAGCGTCGCCAAGGTAACTGGGAATTCTTAGAAAAATAATAGCGCAGCGAGTCAGATCGAGCCGCATCGTTTGATACCTCATTTGTGCCGGTGCGATGTACGGTACGGGCCGCATTTTAGCGGAAAAATCGCTGGAATAATATATAATAATAATAATACTAGAAAAATTCCCGCGGAAATTTTGAATGGGACTGCTGACTCTTTGGTAATGAGCTGAACAGTTTAAAATTTAAACCACTGGAATCGCTCAAGAAATGTGGAAGTTAACCATAATCAACATCAACTAAAAGTATCTCACTGTCCCTGAACATGTATTTAAAAAAATGTAAATGAGCTGAACAGTTTAAAATTTAAATGACTGGAATCGGTCAAGAAATGTGGAAGTTAACCATAATCTAAAAATATGTCACTGTCACTTTAAGAGCACATACATTTTGACTTGGAGCCGTCACGCGCCCCACATTGCATTGAGATCGCATGAGAGAAGCACCCCTTGTACAAAAGCCTCTCACGACTTAACGGTTGAAGATACAGATTCAAGAAATGGCTCGTTAGAACGGCAAGGGTTTGGGGAACACGAGCATGTTCTCATTTTCTTAATCGGATAAAAAATGACCAAATGAGAGCAGGTTGAAAACTTATGATTTATCAGAAATGGAGAGAGGAAGGCGCCTGAAATTAACATGTACAAGACAGGCGAATTAGTCCGACTTCTCTTGCTTAAGGTGAAAATAAAGGTACTAAATGACACCTTAGCCAAATAAAAGTTAGTTTGTCTGAAAGAAGACACTCGTGACTACAAAATGTGAGAATTTGACGTCTAGTGACAAAAGATCGTTGCCATGGTGACGAGTTGAAGTGACGTCACGCACCCACATTGCATTGAGATCGCATGAGAGAAGCACCCCTTGTACAAAAGCCTCTCACGACTTAACGGTTGAAGATACAGATTCAAGAAAGGGCTCGTTAGAACGGCAAGGGTTTGGGGAACACGAGCATGTTCTCCGAAATCCCTCATTGGCGCCGCTTCGCTACACCGTCGACACGCCACTCAACCCCCCCCCCCCCCCCCCACGTCGACGACAGACGAGACAAAAGCCTTACTGTATATTGTAGCAACGAGAGATGTACACAATTGAGATTTAGAGCCTACTCAAACTTTTCTTAGTTTTTTTTTACTGCACATTAAAACTTTAATGTAACATCTGCTAGCTCTTTGCTAGCGCTAGCAGGTGCAGCTAGCATGTAGGCTACCATCTCTAGCACTTAACTTTTCCAATCTTGTTAAAACAGCAACATAACGTTCAAACACATCAAATACGTTTCAATACATCGCCAGTATTAACGTGATGTAGTTTAGGATGGGGAAAACTTGCAAAATCACACTTATTTAGCATTATTCACCAGACTACAAACAATTGCCTTGCAACTTACCTCAGACGAGATGAAATGGGAGGAGTAGGTTCTCGAGAAACTTCTAATTGGTGTCATTAAAGCGTCTCTCATTGGCCACAGCACAGACAAGCAGAAAACGAACCAATCAGGGAAAAGAGAGAAGACTAGATCCAACTATCATCAAGATTGGTTGCATTCCATTGAGATTGTATGACAGACGCACCCCTGGAACAAAAGCCTCTCACGACTTAACTCTTCAAGATACAGATTCAAGAAATGGCTTGTTAGAACGGCAAGGGTTTGGGGAACACGAGCATGTTGTAATTTTTTTAATCGGATGAAAAATGACCAAATGAGAGCAGGTTGAAAATGTATGATTTATCCGAAATGAAGAGGAAAAAAACACCCAAATTAACATGGAAGAGATTGGCGAGAGAGTCCAATTTCTCTTCGCTTAAAGGGAAAATAAAGGTACTAAATGACACCTTAGCCAAATAAAAGTTAGTTTGTCTGAAAGAAGACACTCGTGACTACAAAATGTGAGAATTTGACGTCTAGTGACAAAAGATTGTGGCAGTGGTGACGAGTTGAAGTGAAATTTTTTCTAATACATTATTTGGTTCCCGGCACTGGATGGCTAATTAGCCAACAGAGTGTGTGAGAAAGCTAATTCAGCTACTGTCTTTGAACCCGAACAGGGGGGGGGGGGCTTTCATTCCTTAAAAAAGATTTCGACACTGAGCTAAAGATGGGACAAATTCCTACAAAATGAGCTAAAATTCGTATCGGTCGGATAACGTATGCGCGCGCAGCGTGTCTTGGAAAAAGGTGCTTGAAGTGTGATTTTTTCCCATTCATTCCCAAAGGGGAGTTAATTTGGGAGTTTTTTGGGAATAGCGTCGCCAAGGTAACTGGGAATTCTTAGAAAAATAATAGCGCAGCGAGTCAGATCGAGCCGCATCGTTTGATACCTCATTTGTGCCGGTGCGATGTACGGTACGGGCCGCATTTTAGCGGAAAAATCGTGGAATAATATATAATAATAACAACAAGAAAAATAAACCACTGTCCTAGGTAGAATAACAATATGTGCCTGCTTGCTTCGCAAAGCAGTCCCATAATTAACAACAAAAATAAACCACTGTCCTAGGTAGAATAACAATATGTGCCTGCTTGCTCCGCGCGGTGCTCCGCAAGCAGTCCCATAATTAACAACAAAAATAAACCACTGTCCTAGGTAGAATACTAATATGTTATATATCTTTAAGCGAAGAGATATTGGACTCTCTCGCCAATCTCTTCCATGTTAATTTGGGTGTTTTTTTCCTCTTCATTTCGGATAAATCATACATTTTCAACCTGCTCTCATTTGGTCATTTTTTATCCGATTAAGAAAATGAGAACATGCTCGTGTTCCCCAAACCCTTGCCGTTCTAACGAGCCCTTTCTTGAATCTGTATCTTGAAGAGTTAAGTCGTGAGAGGCTTTTGTTCCAGGGGTGCGTCTGTCATACAATCTCAATGGAATGCAACCAATCTTGATGATAGTTGGATCTAGTCTTCTCTCTTTTCCCTGATTGGTTCGTTTTCTGCTTGTCTGTGCTGTGGCCAATGAGAGACGCTTTAATGACACCAATTAGAAGTTTCTCGAGAACCTACTCCTCCCATTTCATCTCGTCTGAGGTAAGTTGCAAGGCAATTGTTTGTAGTCTGGTGAATAATGCTAAATAAGTGTGATTTTGCAAGTTTTCCCCATCCTAAACTACATCACGTTAATACTGGCGAAGTATTGAAACGTATTTGATGTGTTTGAACGTTATGTTGCTGTTTTAACAAGATTGGAAAAGTTAAGTGCTAGAGATGGTAGCCTACATGCTAGCTGCACCTGCTAGCGCTAGCAAAGAGCTAGCAGATGTTACATTAAAGTTTTAATGTGCAGTAAAAAAAAACTAAGAAAAGTTAGAGTAGGCTCTAAATCTCAATTGTGTACATCTCTCGTTGCTACAATATACAGTAAGGCTTTTGTCTCGTCTGTCGTCGACGTGGGGGGGGGGGGGGGGTTGAGTGAGTGTCGACGGTGTAGCGAAGCGGCGCCAATGAGGGATTTCGGAAGTGTACGCTTTTAATGCTTCATACACATCTGAGATTAAGTACAAATTTGATGTTGAATCTTTACTTTTGACTTTGTCATGGCAAGTTTTTTTTCTTTGCTGTAGCAGCATGCCGCGGAAGGGGAAGCGTTCAGAGGCAGCCAAGCGCCAATGGAAGAAGCTGGACCTTGCTGCTATGGAACTGAGGCCAAACAGCGCACCCCAGCATGTACTTTACCTCTATTGAATTCTTTGTTAATGTGCAATACACAATATTTCAGGCTACAAATATAGAATCAGGCAGAAAAATTAGCTTAAAAAGCAGTCTGTTTATGCAAGACACTCATTAGTAATGTTAAAAAATCCTTTATTAAAAATGGACTACCAACGTGTTTAAACACAAGCTTGTCTTCATCGGGGCACAGTTTTACGAATATAGAGTGTATGACATGTGATTTGTGCAGTGCTTTATTCATGTCAAAATAATTCTGAATAGAATTTTGATGAAGTCTGTTTTCTACAAGATTTCAAATATTCTAAGAAGTTTTCAAACTACTGATGTCTAAAATAAACTCACTAACATTGATCAAAAACTTGTGAGATGCCTATCCTGGACACAGATATTTCACATGTTATATTTAATAACTGCAGACATGGTCTATTGCATGACTGTGGGAGGAACAGTTGAAATGATAATGTCAAGCCAATAATTGTTTTAACACTTGACAGTAGTTGGAGTACATTACATTTATCAGTAGATGGTGCTGTTGTGAAGTTAGGCTGGTACAATCTGCTGCCTTTTTGCTCATGTATTTGATCAGAAAATTCTACCAAATTTGATCAATTGTGACTGTATTTCAGACACAAACAAAAGTATCAGTTAAGTCCTTGAATCTCTTTCGTGATTAATAATTTCATTAATAAACCTGGCCTGAATTAACATCACTTGTATGTAGAAAAGACCTGGTCAATTTTCATTGAAACTAACTTAAGCATTACAACCTATGTTTGCTTTTTACTCTGCATTAAGGTGACTGCACATGCCTACAATTGTAATGTCTATGTTTTAGGTGTCCTCTGTTGGTGCCAAGGCTCTGGTACCAGGTCAGTCATCATTTTATTTTAATTGCTTCTGCAGCAGTTTTACAATCGATTATTTTAGAAATTCCAATATTTTGCAGGTTCATATACACTCAAAGTGTAACTTGTACTGTGCTTTGTCAGCAATTTAAGTTGTGAGACTTGACATGGTATTCTGTGTGTGCATCATTTTAGGCAGAGGCACTGGCTGGCGCCACAGAGTTCGGGAATGGCCAGTTTCAACTGTGACTGGGCGGAGGCACAAACTGGTCATTCCATCACTGAACCAGGACAACAAGGTATGTTTTATAATAAACTGCCTGTAAAACAAATTAACCTTCATTTGTCTTTTTTTTAATTTTTTAAATACTTAAAAAAAAAAGAAATTCAATTACTTCTTCTTTTTTTTTTTTCTTTTATAGTTTGTCCTGGTTGTTGGTGACTCCCACCTGCGAGCCATTGCCGATGGGGTTGTGAAGCTGCCGGAGGGACATTTCTCTTTTGGCGTGATGTCCACCCCGGGTGCCAGTGCCTCAGAGTTGCGTGCTGAGGTGCTGAATGCTGTTCTGCCTCGGTCACCCGAGGCGGTCTGCATTTTGGCTCCCAGCAACAACTTGGGCCGCCCCATCGCTGAGGCAGCGGCTGACTTTGGCCAGTTCTTGCGCACCGTCTGCAGCCGCTGGCCCAACGTAAGTTCACACATTTCCTTCATATAGTTCATACATTTACATTTCAAGTATGTACTTGCATGATATGTCAAATATGTTCTGTTTAAAATACATTTCAGCCTTTTCCCGTAGTTAAGCAGTTGATGAATATTAATGAAAGTTCATCTTGCTCCAGATGTATATTTTACTTTTTTAAACTTTGTGCAGGTTGTTGTCCTGGACTTCCCCCCTCGTCTGACCGTCAAGCTGGCCCAGCAGGACCTTTTACGCCAGGAGTACCACCGGGTGGCAGCAATTATGGGTACGTTCCATGTTGAAAATTGTTTTCACACACAAAGTTCTACTTTTCTTTACGTCACCTCCTGATCTGATTTTTGTGTCTCAGCGGGACTCTTGAACTAATAATGTTTTTTTTCTTTGTTCCTGTAGGTATTCGCTACCTATCTGTTGCTGGCCACTTCCCGCTGTCACAGCTTCATTTGTGGTGTAGAGACGGGGTAAGTACATTAGTTGTTGCAAAAAACAAACAAACATTTTATTAGTGCTCCTCCTATCAAAAGTATGTTTGCAGATATATAATATTTATTTCTGATCATGTCTGGAAGGTACACCTCAGTGACAGCGATGGGAAGCCGGTGCTTGCGCGGTTGCTGTGGGATGCTGTCAACATGCGGATGGAGAGGACTGCTTTCTGATAAATCATAAGTTTTCAACCTGCTTTCATTTGGTCATTTTTTATCCGATTAAGAAAATGAGAACATGCTCGTGTTCCCCAAACCCTTGCCGTTCTAACGAGCCATTTCTTGAATCTGTATCTTCAACCGTTAAGTCGTGAGAGGCTTTTGTTCAAGGGGTGCTTCTCTCATGCAATCTCAATGGAATGTGGGGCGCGTGACGGCTCCAAGTCAAAAATGCATGTGCGCTCTTAAAGTGACAGTGACATATTTTTAGATTATGGTTAACTTACACATTTCTTGACCGATTCCAGTCGTTTAAATTTTAAACTGTTCAGCTCATTTACATTTTTTGAAATACATTTTCAGGGACAGTGAGATACTTTTAGTTGATGTTGATTAAGGTTAACTTCCACATTTCTTGAGCGATTCCAGTGGTTTAAATTTTAAACTGTTCAGCTCATTACCAAAGAGTCAGCAGTCCCATTCAAAATTTCCGCGGGAATTTTTCTAGTTAATATTATTATTATATATTATTCCACGATTTTTCCGCTAAAATGCGGCCCGTACCGTACATCGCACCGGCACAAATGAGGTATCAAACGATGCGGCTCGATCTGACTCGCTGCGCTATTATTTTTCTAAGAATTCCCAGTTACCTTGGCGACGCTATTCCCAAAAAACTCCCAAATTAACTCCCCATTGGGAATGAATGGGAAAAAAATCACACTTCAAGCACCTTTTTCCAAGACACGCTGCGCGCGCATACGTTATCCGACCGATACGAATTTTAGCTCATTTTGTAGGAATTTTTCCCATCTTTAGCTCAGTGTCGAAATCTTTTTTAAGGAATGAAAGCCCCCCCCCCCTGTTCGGGTTCAAAGACAGTGGCTGAATTAGCTTTCTCACACACTCTGTTGGCTAATTAGCCATCCAGTGCCGGGAACCAAATAATGTATTTGAAAAAATTTCACTTCAACTAGTCACCATGGCCACAATCTTTTGTCACTAGACGTCAAATTCTCACATTTTGTAGTCACGAGTGTCTTCTTTCAGACAAACTAACTTTTATTTGGTTAAGGTGTCATTTAGTACCTTTATTTTCCCTTTAAGCTCGGACAAGTCGGACCAACTCGCCTATCTCTGCCATGTTAATTTCAGGCGCCTTCCTCTCTCCATTTCTGATAAATCATAAGTTTTCAACCTGTTCTCATTTGGTCATTTTTTATCCAATTAAGAAAATGAGAACATGCTCGTGTTCCCCAAACCCTTGCCGTTCTAACGAGCCCTTTCTTGAATCTGTATCTTCAACCGTTAAGTCGCGAGAGGCTTTTGTTGAAGGGGTGCTTCTCTCATTCAATCTCAATGCAATGTGGGTGCGTGACGTCACTTCAACTCGTCACCATGGCCACAATCTTTTGTCAATAGACGTCAAATTCTCACATTTTGTAGTCACGAGTGTCTTCTTTCAGACAAACTAACTTTTATTTGGCTAAGGTGTCATTTAGTACCTTTATTTTCCCTTTAAGCTCGGACAAGTCGGACCAACTCGCCTATCTCTGCCATGTTAATTTCAGGCGCCTTCCTCTCTCCATTTCTGATAAATCATAAGTTTTCAACCTGCTCTCATTTGGTCATTTTTTATCCGATTAAGAAAATGAGAACATGCTCGTGTTCCCCAAACCCTTGCCGTTTTAACGAGTCATTTCTTGAATCTGTATCTTCAACCGTTAAGTCGCGAGAGGCTTTTGTTGAAGGGGTGCTTCTCTCATTCAATCTCAATGCAATGTGGGTGCGTTACGTCACTTCAACTCGTCACCATGGCCACAATCTTTGCTCACTAGACATCAAATTCTCACATTTTGTAGTCACGAGTGTCTTCTTTCAGACAAACTAACTTTTATTTGGCTAAGGTGTCATTTAGTAACTTTATTTTCACCTTAAGCATCTTGAACCGTTAAGTCGTGAGAGGCTTGGTGCGTGATGTCTCTCCAACGTGTTAGTCCAATGCGTGTGCGTCAATGTGCATGTTTCTTAAAGGAACAGTAAGATACTTTTACTTTATGGTGATTATGCCTAACTTCCACATTTCTTGACCGATTTCAATCGTTTGAATTTTAAACTGTTCAGCTCATTTCCATTTTTTAAAATACATTTTCAAAAAGAACACATTATTATTATTATTTTTATTTTTTCTATTAAATGTAATGGATTGGCAATTGATTAGGTACACCCTGGATTATCGCCACTCTGCCCACCCAGGGGGGCGGCCATTTTGGCCAATTAATTAGGTACACAAAGGTGGGCGGAGGCCATCTTGGCCAATTGATTAGGTACGCCCAGGATTCTTGCCACTCCGCTCGCCCAGGGCGGCGGCCATCTTGGCCAATTAATTAGGTACACCCAGGATTCTCGCCACTACGCTCGCCCAGGGTGGCGGCCATCTTGGCCAATTAATTAGGTACACCCAGGATTCTTGCCACTACGCTCGCTGAGGGCGGCGGCCATCTTGGCCAATTTATTAGGTACGCCCAGGATTCCCGCCACTCCGCTCGCCCAGGGCGGCGGCCATTTTAGCCAATTAATTAGGTGTGTACCTAATTAATCCCCACTCTGCCCACCCAGGGCGGCGGCCATCTTGGCCAATTAATTAGGTACGGCAAGGACTCTCTCCCCCTTGCCCACCCGGGTCGGCGGCCATCTTGGCCAATTTATTAGGTACGCCCAGGATTCTCGCCACTCCGCTCGCCCAGGGCGGCGGCCATTTTAGCCAATTAATTAGGTACACCCTGAATTACCGCCTTTCTGCCCACCCAGGGCGGTGGCCATCTTGGCCAATTAATTAGGTACGGCAAGGACTCTCTCCCCCTCGCCCACCCGGGTCGGCGGCCATCTTAGCCAATTGACTACTACTAAAATTACTACAAGTACTACTAATACTACTACTTCTGTTTGTACTTGCTTACTACTTACTACTATACTACTACTACTATGTCTACAAGTACTACATACATGCGTGTTTCCACCTTGCAAGAGTCAGCAATTCCACATTTCTTGAGCGATTCCAGTGGTTTAAATTTTAAACTGTTCAGCTCATTACCAAAGAGTCAGCAGTCCCATTCAAAATTTCCGCGGGAATTTTTCTAGTTATTATATCATCCTTCCACAATTTTTGAGCTAAAATGTGGCCCGTACCGTACATCGCACCGGCACAAATGAGGTATCAAACGATGCGGCTCGATCTGACTCGCGGCGTTACTATTTTTCTAAGAATTCCCAGTTACCATGGCGACGCTATTCCCAAAAAACTCCCAAATTAACTCCCCATTGGGAATGAATGGGAAAAGGGAAAACAAAATCACACATCAAGCACCTTTTTCCAAGACACGCTGCGCGCGCATACGTTATCCGACCGATACGAATTTTAGCTCATTTTGTAGGAATTTTTCCCATCTTTAGCTCAGTGTCGAAATTTTTTTTAAGGAATGAAAGCTCTCCCCCCCTGTGCGGGTTCAAAGACAGTGAGTGAATTAGCTTTCTCACACACTCTGTTGGCTAATTAGCCTTAGAGTGCCGGGAACAAAATAATCAAACAAAACTAGACGTCAAATTCTCACATTTTGTAGTCACGAGTGTCTTCTTTCAGACAAACTAACTTTTATTTGGCTAAGGTGTCATTTAGTACCTTTATTTTACCTTTAAGCGAGTAGAAGTTGGACTCTCTCGCCTATCTCTCCCATGTTAATTTGGGCGACTTTTTCCTCTTCATTTCGGATAAATCATAAATTTTCAACCTGCTCTCATTTGGTCATTTTTCATCCGATTAAAAAAATGAGAACATGCTCGTGTTCCCCAAACCCTTGCCGTTCTAACGAGCCATTTCTTGAATCTGTATCTTGAACCGTTAAGTCGTGAGAGGCTTTCGTTGCAGGTGTGCGTCTGTCATACAATATCAATAGAATGTTGGTGCGTGAATTCAAGTGTGTCCAACAAGTTCTAATCAAATGCGTGTGCGCTCTTAAAGTGACAGTAAGATATTTTTAGTTGATGTCGATTATGGTAAACTTCCACATTTCTTGACCGATTTCAATCGTTTGAATTTTATACTGTTCAGCTCATTTAAATAATAAAAAAAAAACCATAAAAAAAAAAAAAAACATACACAAGATTATTATTATTTTTTTTTAAAGGCAATGGAATGGACTGCTATTTAAATAGTGCTTTTGTTACCTATACTGCCTGGTCTCTCACGTTTGCATAGCAACTGCCTCAGCCAATCATCTCACTCATCTCAACTCAACCCCTTTTTTTCTTGGTGTACTCAAGACTTGGCCTATGTACGGGCGGCCATCTTGGCCAATTGATTAGGTACACCCAGGATTCTCGCCACTACGCTCGCCCAGGGCGGCGGCCATCTTGGCCAATTAATTAGGTACGCCCAGGATACTCGCCATTCTGCTCGCCTAGGGCGGCGGCCATTTTGGCCAATTAATTAGGTACGGCAAGGACTCTCTCCCCCTCGCCCACCCGGGTCGGCGGCCATCTTGGCCAATTTATTAGGTACACTCTGGATTCTCGCCACTCCGCTCGCCCAGGGCGGCGGCCATCTTGGCCAATTAATAAAGTACACCCAGGATTCTCGCCACTACGCTCGCCCAGGGCGGCGGCCATCTTGGCCAATTAATTAGGTACACCCAGGATTCTCGCCATTACGCTCGCCCAGGGCGGCGGCCATCTTGGCCAATTAATTAAGTACACCCAGGATTCTCGTCACTACGCTCGCCCAGGGCGGCGGCCATCTTGTCCAATTAATTAGGTACACCCTGGATTCTCGCCACTACGCTCGCTCAGGGCGGCGGCCATCTTGGCCAATTAATTAGGTACGCCCAGGATACTCGCCATTCTGCTCGCCTAGGGCGGCGGCCATTTTGGCCAATTAATTAGGTACGGCAAGGACTCTCTCCCCCTCGCCCACCCGGGTCGGCGGCCATCTTGGCCAATTTATTAGGTACACTCTGGATTCTCGCCACTCCGCTCGCCCAGGGCGGCGGCCATCTTGGCCAATTAATAAAGTACACCCAGGATTCTCGCCACTACGCTCGCCCAGGGCGGCGGCCATCTTGGCCAATTAATTAGGTACACCCAGGATTCTCGCCATTACGCTCGCCCAGGGCGGCGGCCATCTTGGCCAATTAATTAAGTACACCCAGGATTCTCGTCACTACGCTCGCCCAGGGCGGCGGCCATCTTGGCCAATTAATTAGGTACACCCTGGATTCTCGCCACTACGCTCGCTCAGGGCGGCGGCCATCTTGGCCAATTAATTAGGTACGCCAAAGATTCTCGCCACTCCGCTCGCCCAGGGCGGCGGCCATCTTGGCCAATTATTTAGGTACTTCAAGGACACTCTCCCCCTCGCCCACCCGGGTTGGTGGCCATCTTGGCCAATTGATTAGGTACACCCTGGATTATCGCCACTCTGCCCACCCAGGGCGGTGGCCATCTTGGCCAATTAATTAGGTACGGCAAGGACTCTCTCCCCCTCGCCCACCCGGGTCGGCTCAAAAATGGGTGTGCGCTCTTAAAGGGACAGTGACATATTTTTAGATTATGGTTAACTTCCACATTTCTTGACCGATTTTTGTCGTTTAAATTTTAAACTCTTCAGCTCATTTACATTTATTTAAATACATTTTCAGGGACAGTGAGATATTTTTAGTTTCAGTTGATTATGTTTAACTTCCACATTTCTTGAGCGATTCCAGTGGTTTAAATTTTAAACTGTTCAGCTCATTTACAAGAGTCAGCAGTCCCATTCAAAATTTCCGCGGGAATTTTTCTAGTTATTATTATTATTATTATTTAGTCAATTAAGAATAATACTGTACACCACAGCTAGTTTTAATAACAGCCTATTAGGGCAACACGACTGCAAGACTTGTAGCATATAAATAACTTACAGTTATGCTTTGTGTAAAATAATAGCTAATAATTTAGTAGGGGCTTTTTCGTGTAGCTTTTCTTAAAGATGATGTCAACATTGACCTATCACCTGTCCTCAGTAAACTGTTTATTAAAAAACAACAACAACAAAATAACTTTCTTGAGGGCACTTTTTTGAGAGGGCAGAGGGGCAAGGGTGTCAGCACCACTAGGGGTCTGCCCAGTGGTGTAATTATTACACCAGCTCAGTGGCCTAGTGGTACAGTGTCCGCCCTGAGACTGGGAGGTCGTGGGTTCAATTCCCGGCCGGATCATACCAAAGACTATAAAAATGGGACCCATTGCCGCTCTGCTTGACACTCAGTATTAAGGGTTGGAATTGGGAGGTTAGATCACCGTATGATTCCCGAGCGCGGCTGCTGCTGCTGTTCACCGCTCCCTCAGGGGATGGGTCAAATGCGGAGAACGAATTTCGCCCCACTTAGGTGGGTGTGACAATCAGGGGATCTTATCTATTGACGGTGCAGCGGGGCCCACAGACAGCGCAGGGGCCCATGACAGAAGGGGAGAGAGAGAGAGAACCAAAACGGCCAGAGTTATTTTGTAAATACGATGTCGGAAATGATCATTTAATTACCTAACTTCGGCATCTGTCAGTCACGATGAGTCTCGACGTGATGCGAGTTGAAAAAAAAGTGGTAGCGAGTGTGCGTGCCATCGTCGCCATCATGCTTTGCAGACTAAAAAAATAAATAAAAAAAAAAACGGTGCGCAAAAAGAAAAGACAAAAAAAACATTACGTTAAAGCTATTGGAAGAGATTTGATAGACGTGGTTTGAGTTCAGGCCATTAGCAAAATCTAATCTAGTGTCCCGCTCCCACCAGAGTCGAGCTAGCTCCATTGCAGAAGCGACCCTCCAGCCGTGTCTCGCTTCGCCCAGCGGTCAAAAGGCGGCTTCCCCGTGTGCCCACCGCCTACGCAGCCTCAGGGGATGAATTTGACGCCAAATGCAAAAAGCTAGCATCGCATTTGGCTCAGCCGCTCTGGACCATTCTCTAGATACAATAAACAAGGAAACAGGTGTTTTTCTGACAAATGCTACTTTAGACCTATATGGAGCGTCGTAAATGACTTCGCTGAGCGCGACGCGCAGATGAGCTTCTAATGAGTGATTATAGCTACAAATTATTTGAAGTTATGAAGTGCAGCTAGTGGGATTCAGAAGTGCAGCGAGTGGGATTCAGAAGTGCAATTAGTGGGATTCAAATCTATGGCAAATTACTTTATTCTGTTTTGGTGCCATAGTAAGCCTTTTGCACACGTTCAAACTGATTTAAAAGTTGTAAAGAGAATATAATGTATTGGAAGATTTTTGTGGTATTTTTAATGTTTAATATAGATGTCACAGCTTTAAATTGGAGGCCCTGCAAAAGTCCTTGGTGACAAGTCGCACTTCTATCCAAAGGCTGTGCGCGCGCACCTGTGTGCGTGGGAGTGCTCGTGCGTGGGCGGTGGATGGGGTGAAAATTGGGGGGAAGGGGGGCCCCAATTTTTGGGGGGTACTGGGGCCTCTCAGCATGGTGTCAACTCTTTTTTCCGCCTCCCTTTATGAGCGCTAACCCATTATGGCGCCGTTACGGTGGCGTCCATGTTTACGGCGGCGCCTCATGTGCGTCATATCCTTCCAGCGACGCTGCAACCAATCATATTGCAGCGGGGAGGGTAGAGCGAATTTTCAGGTTTCATGACTCTAGTGTACGCTACGGTGCTAACAGCGTCCTGAGCCATCACTCTTTGCTGCCAGGTCTTTATTAATCCAACACAAGATTCATGGTACATGAAACGGATGCCGGAAATCGCTATGTTCATGACTGAGGTGTTTTGTTTTAAATAGGAGTTTGGTTTAACCCAAGGTCCGAGGATAATCGATGATAGCATAAAACACAGCTAACCGATGCTAGTCGGCCTCAAACCCAATACGAGCACATAATCCCGGACACTTTCCTTTTTTTTTTTTTTCTTAAGAGCTCAGTATTGTTCATTTGACATGTCATCATCATTGCTCTCCTTTTATTTATTTATTATAAAAAAAAAATTGTATGTGGGTGTGTGTTTGTGCATGTGTGTGTGTGTGTGTGTGCGTGCGTGCGTGCGTGCGTACGTGTATTCATTAGTGCACCTAAAACCTATTAAAAAATACCGTTCACCTAAACCGAACACTTCAGAATCCAGCCAGAGTCGTGGGGCCGTCAGGAGACCCGAAGAAGGACCAAAGAAAAGAAAGGAAAGTGAAGTCCAGCACCGACCAGACATCACCCACCAGGCCACCAACCAGAGTCCTCCACCAACCCCAGAGACATCTGAATTCCAACAAATCAGGGAGACCTCAAGGGCCCAAAGGAGAGACTGAGGAAAGGTAGGAAGGACAGACGAAGCAGAGTGAGATCCACAGACACCAAACTCCACCGATTCAATGACCTGAGGAAGAAGCAGATTGTGTCTGAGTTTCGGTAAATGCTGGTGTGGTGGATCTGGCATGCATGAAAATCTCCACCAAAGAGGGGAGCCGTCGACCCCCGCCAGGACAGAGCAAGCGCAACACCTCAGGGCCCCCCAGGCCGCGGCAGCGCCAAAGGACAACCCCCGGGCCCCGCAGGGGCCACCGGCCGGAGAGCAAACCCAGGAGCAGGAGCGCCCCCCACCCTAACGCGCCCCGCGCCCCCAACCCAACGCAGCAGGACGGGGCACTGCAGGCCCGCCAGGCACCCCACTGGTCCACAGCCCCCGCTCCCCCGCCCCCCATCCACCCCAACCCAGCCGCCCCAGACACCCCCCACCCCAGCACCCCCCACCCAAGCCGCTCCCGCCCCCAGACCCCACCTCCACCAACCGGCAGCCCCCCAGATCCCGGGGACACCCCGCACCCAGGCACCGGCGCCGAAGAGGGGCCGGGCAGCGGAGCGGAAATGGCATCCGCGGCCACCCCACCCCCCACCACGTGGAGGGACGGAACACCGGGGGCAGAAGGGGAGATGGGGGCACCGGAGGACGGGCGGCACCCCCGAACCCCAGGCCCAGCGGGGAGAGGCCCCGGTCGTCACCCCAACGTTCTAAGTGAAAACTAACCCTGTTACTGAGTTCGCCAGCTCGCCGACTGGCGAACTCTACCCCTAAACCTTGAGTGTGACCCCACCCAGTGTATATACATAAGTGTGTGTGTGTGGTGCATTAAAATTGGGAGCAGGTGAACCGGAGCAGAGGGAAATGATATCCCCATGCTCCGATCCACCCGCCTCCCAGGCATGTCAATGAGCATATGTGGTGCATTAAAAAAAAAAAAAATAGGGGGGTGGGGGGGTAGACACACGGACAGGGGACCGCAGCACTGCTCCATACTGCGGTCTGCCCCAACCGATGGCGCCCCCCCCCCCCAGTTGTGTGGTGCATGAAAATTGGAGGGGAGTTGCAGGGCGAAGACGGTGTTTCCACCCTACCCCACTCCCCCCCAAAGTGTGTTATGTGCCCTATATGTCTATAAAAGTGTATTGTGCAAAACTAGTGCAGTGAGTTAAGAGGAGCGACCAGCGGGGCCCCCCCGCCAACCGGGCGGGAGGCGCACCCGCCCACCAAACCCCCATCCACCCCACCGGGACCCCGGCGGGCATATGGGACCAGCCCGGCGGGGCGATAAGGCTCGCCCCCCCCGGAGTGCCAGGAGGTCCACCGGAGCGGGGCGGGCACAACACCAAAGGCCCCCGGAGCGCCGAGACCCGGACCACGGATGGAGCCCCCGGCCCAGGGGAGGGGGGGGGAGGCAGATAGGGGAGGGGGAGGGGACGGGGGAAGGAGACGACAAGAAGGGCAGGAGGCAGCGGCAGGGCCGCAGAGAGAGGGGGAGAGGAGGAGGAAGGGTGACGAGGGAGAAGGGACAGGGAGGCGGAGGACGGGTGGGGAGAGGCGAGGAGGGAGAGGAAGCAAGGGGGAAGAAGGGGGAGGGGAGAGGGAACCATGGGGCAGCCCGGCGGCCCACAGGCCCCGAACCGCATCGAGAGCACCAGAGCGACGGACCGCGCCGGGGCGGCGCCGCCCCGAACACCAGGGAGAGCCCCGCAACGCAGAACCCCCCAAGAGACCCAGGGAATGGCCAAGACACAGCCGCCACCCAGCAGCCAACAGAGGGGCAGACCCGCCCACGCCCAGCCAGGGGGGGACAGCACCTGTAGAATTAGCATGCAGTGAATCTGAATATTAACCCTTAGTGCCCATTGGAGGTGAATCTGCTCAATCCTGTTGGCAGCAACTGGGTTCCTGACTATAAAAACTTAACCATTAGTTACAAACTGCCAAATACAGAAGTTATCACGATGTGGTGGCTCTCGCTAACAGGCAGAATTAAATAACCAGTATTAGGTTAAAATATTCTATATATGTAGACCATATTTCTATGAATTTTGATATTTGGTTTTTATTTGAGGCCGATATTTTTTCCATTAAAATGTGATTTATGAGGAGGTTAGACCATTGGTCGATATTCATTGTTTATTTTTCCAGTTAACAAGAATAGTTTTTTTTGCGATAGTAAGGGCTACAAGTGTAGATTGAAATTGTTTGTGTGGTAAGTCAGTTGTTGTTAGGTCACCTAGCAAACACAAGTTCTGAGATAAAGGTATCCTACAGTCCAAGATAGCGGAAAGTTTTTCTAAGACTTTAGTCCAGAAATACATAACCGGAGTGCATAACCATAAAGCATGAAAATAAGTGTCTGTAGTGTTTTGTAAACACTGGAGACAAATGTCGGAGTCTGAGAGTCCCATTTTCTTCATCATATATTGAGTAATGTATGTTCTATGGATAATTTTATATTGGATAAGTTGTAAATTTGTGTGTTTTGTCATTTTAAATGCATTTTCACAAACTTGAATCCAAAAGTCATATTCCGGAGCTATAGACAAGTCTGTCTCCCATTTTGAGACGGGTAAAGACATTTTTATTCGTATATGAAAGTAACTTATATATTTTTGAAAGTTTTTTTGTTGTTGTCGGAGAAAGCTTGGTAATATATTTAGCTAAAACAGGCGGTTGGAGTGTACCCTGAAGTGTTGGAATTTGTTTCTTTATCATACTTTTAACTTGCAGATAATGTAAAAAATTTCTGTTTGTTATTTTGTATTTTAGGAGCAAGGATGTATATGATATAAATATATTATCTGAGAAGAGATGGTGGAGATGTGAATCTAGAAGTCTGAGGTTATTACAATCCTTCTGTTCTAGTTCCAGCCAACAGTTAGTATCTCTGTTGGGTTGTGCCCATAGAATGATATATTGTAGCTGGTTAGCTATATAGTAGTACATAAAATTTGGTGCCTCTAGACCACCTTTGGATTTACTTTTCTAAAGAGTAGATAGACTAATCTTTGCTTTTTTTTTATTCCAGTAAAATTTTGTAACGGCTGAGTCCAACAACTGGAACCAGTTAGCCGTAGGTTTAAATGGAATCATTGAGGAAAAAATAGTTTATTTTGGGTAAAACTTTCATTTTAATGGTGGCTATTCGTCCTATTAGAGAAATAGGAAGATTATTCCAGCGTTCCAAGTCACTATGAATGTTATCCAGAAGTGGAGAAAAGTTTAAATGAATTAAATCAATTAATTTAGGTGAGATTTTTATGCCTAAGTATTTTAAATTACCTATAGGAAATGAGTAGTGTGGGTCAATTTTTCCCCATTGCCCACTGTCAGTTTAATACATGAAAAATTACCATCCGCAACTTTATTTGAAAATATTGGTTTAGTTGTCTGCCAATTTACGAGCGGATACACCTTGTCCCATCTTGAGCATTTAACATTGGGGACAGTTTTATTCATAAGTTCCATTACACATTGACATCCTCTATTTTAGCAGGGATTACCCGCAATAAAGGTCGTGGTCCCACGCACACTACACAGTTTTTACCAGAGGCATGCGCTGCTTCGTTTGCCAGCAGTAGCCAATTATTACTGCCGCCGGACAATCCTGTTGTAGCACGAAACAACTCAACTACACCATCAATTGATACACTAACAGCTTCTACCCCAGTTTCCCTTGCGTATTTAGTCATTTTTGGTTGTTCTAACTTACTCATAGTTTTATCTACACAAACTAAAATTGGAAAATAGGGATCAGCTCCGGAGAACCATGCCCATAATAATAGCCCAAAACAGGAGGTATTATTTAAAGTTACATTAGGTGGCCGCATATTTCCATCAGGAAGAGCAAAAGTCAATTCGAGTTGACCTCCCATTTTACGTAGCGTTACCCTTTTGCTAAAGAAAATTGCCTCCACGCTTGATCCCGGTGGCCAGCATCGTCCGCTTTGGGTGGTTACAAAAGCACTCCAGTCTAGTCGTAAAACATGTCCTGTCAAATACCACCAATATTTAACCCAGAAACTACCTTTTGTTTGCTTCCCACTTTTAAATCCCTTCAAAGATTTAATCGGAATTTTCACAGTGGTATTTGTGTTTGGGGCAACTGTCAAAGCAATTGTTATATATATATATATAATAAGTTATTATACGTCCAGGATATGATCCAGGGAATGTGTGGGGATTTACTATCTCGCTTAATACGATGTGTTGTAGTTACATTAAAATTTGCATCTAAAGGCTTCCAAAAGTACCAGAATGACATAACAATGAACATGAGCAAAATTGTCGCAATGTAGCAGCTGGTGGCGTGTTCTCCCTTCGAAGCCATCTCGTGATGTGTTCTTTGGATGACAAGGGCGTTTGTCAGCTGTTTTTTTTTTTTTTTTTTTTTTTTTAAGGGGCATTGTCAGCTTCTTTCAGAACCCTGGGCAACTGCCAGAGATCCAGGATTGGTCACTGGGATTATCTTCCCAAGATGTGACCCAATTGTGGAATAATGCTTCGAAAAAGCACTTGACATCAATCTCCTCGAACAGCAGCCTCCTCGAACAGGCAGCTGGATACTGGGAGCAGGCGTGGCTCTCTAGTTGAACCTGTCAGATGGCTCCCCCTGGTGGAGGCGTCGAACCAGAACTAGCGGGCCTTGTGGATGTCAGATGAAACCAGGTATCGCCTTTCTTATGCAAGCGCACTGCACAAGACGTTCTCTCCGTGATTCTGTACGGTCCAGTCCACCTTTTCTTCGCCATATACCTTCCCCATCCTGTTCAGCACCTCTTGAAATCAAAAACGCTCCTTTCTTCCGGGCTGGCTTTCCGCTGCCACAGTTTGATCGTTTCAGAAGTTATTTCTTCTCCGTCTCCCAATTCACCTTCGCTCACCATCAATTGAAGTGTTGTGTGGTAGCCCGCTGCCTGTTTTGCGGCCTTATCCGCGGAATCATTTCCTACTGAGACAAAATCATTATTTTTTGAATGTCCCTTGCATTTTATCACAGCTACTGCTTTGGGCAGTAGCAAGGCGTCTTTCAAATCAAAAATGTCTTGATGGTGTTTGATAGGTGTCCCTGAAGCAGTCATGAAGTCATTTCTTTGCCATTCTTTGATGGCCGTATGTACAACTACATGTGCATACGCGGAGTCAATGTATATGTTCACAGTCTTATCTTTTGCTAATTTCAATGCAGTTGTCACAGCCACTATCTCTGCTCGTTGAGCTGACTGAGGCCCTGTAAGTCTCTCTGAGATGTTTTTTTATCAAGTGCGCAAGTGCTGAAGCAAAAGCTGCGCATACATGGTGACGCTGTTCATATTTTTCAAGAGGTGTTGATGCATAAAGACAAACATGTCTATTACCATTCTCCCCCTTTTGAAAAAGTACAGCCAACACGCTCGATGACTTCTCAGAAACATCAAGGAAAAACATCTTAGTGTAATCAGGAACGACAAGAGCTGCGGCTGATGACAAAAACTGTTTTAGCATAACAAAAGACGTCTCAGCATCATGAGTCCAAACAAGAACATGTGACAGGTTTCTCATTCCTTTTTCATTCACTAACTGTCTGAGAGAATGAGTCAGTTCCGCAAAATCCGGAACATGATGTCGGGAATAATTGCACAAGCCCAAAAAAGCCAACATTTGTTTAACATTTGTCGGTTTGGGATGGTGCAAGATGTCATCTTTGTGTGACGGGGAAATACCTGTTCCATGCTTTGAAATAAGCCTTCCCAAAAAAGACACCTGAGCTCGGGCAATTTGGAGTTTGTCCTTGGAGCACTTCAGGCCCACCGAAGCCAGGTGGCTCAAAAGGAGCTGTGTAGCTTGAAGGCAGGACTCCTCGGAAGGTGCAGCTAGCAGTAGATCATCCACATACTGCACCAACAGAACATCAGTAGGAAGTTGGAGAGATGATAGCAGCTGTCGAAGGGAAGCATTAAAAACACCAGGAGATAACACAAACTCTTGTGGCAGTCGGGTATATGAGTAATACTCATTATTTCATGTAAATGCAAAATACTTTTGCATAGACACGTCAAGAGGGATGCAAAAAAATGCATTTGCAAGATCAATACAGGTAAAATGCGTATGCAACGGAGTAATTTGTGACAGCGCAGAATGCAAATTTGGCACCGGCAGTGCGGGTGTCAACACCTTAGCATTAATAGCTCTGAGATCATGCACCATGCAAAATTTACCAGTATTTTTCTTTTCTACCGGGAGAATGGGAGTATTGTAGCTCGACTTATCAATTTTACAAAGCACCCCCGCTTTTAGCAAACCATTAATTGTCGCCGAGATGCCAAGACGACCGTCAGGCTTCATAGGGTATTGCGGCACCCAAACGGATTCGGGTTTTACTTCAAAAGTTACTGGAATAACTTTACACAAGCCTACGTCAGTCGGGTCATCAGACCACAGTTTAGCAGGCAAGGTTTTTAGCATGTCACAAGCAAGGTCGCTGTCAGATGTCTCCCTCCAATGATGTCGATACAAAAGTTGATGTTCTAAAACAGACATGGAAGCAAATAAATCAGATTTAATCCAATAGGCATCAAGAGATTTGGAATATAATAAATCTGGGTGTAATAGAGTGTTGCCAATCAGTTGCTTTTGTGCACGCTAGGACAAATGGACCCAAATCATTCGCCGTGTGCTGGGATGAGACCATCAATGAAACATGAGGATGACATGCCAGCACAGATTAATCAGGTGGTTCCGCCATCTCATACCACTTAAATTGTTCTTGTGTCAGACTTACAGAAAACGCGACTCCGGGCCCACCTGCGAACAGATCACCTACACGCAACTCCCATGTGTTGCCAACAACTGTACGGAAGGCTTCACTGTATATCCAATCACCACATCTGTCATAAAAAATACCATATCAGATACCATATCGTATGATCGGAGATTACGAACCCAAGGAGACCACTCTGTCCAAAACTTTTCAGCATCCCTCCAGCCGGAGGAATCAGTGTCACCCTTGCCCAGTAGATGTCAGCCGGAGCGCATGTCATAGCGTATTGAGGCACCACTGGGAACTGGGGGCAGGAGTTGGAGGCAGAGGCAGCAGCGCAGTAATATGAATGTTCATCTGGGAATTGGAGCGTGAGTCCGTCCGACCCGCACTGGATCAATGGTGCAGTTTTTATGAGAAGATCCCTTCCCATAAGATTTACGGGACAGTTCGGCGCAAATACAAACTCATGTAAAAAAGTTTGTGTGAAGCATCGCGCGTGTTTATAGGGGCTGTGAAATTCAGAACAGTTTGTTCTCCCTTGAATCCAACCAGCGAAATGCCATTCGTGGTGAGCGTACAGTCAGACGGCAAAGTCTTAATGGTAGAGTGACGAGCTCCAGTATCCACCATAAATGACAAGGAAATTCCTCCTACCTCCATCTCAATCATTGGTTCCTGGAGGCCTTTGGATGTGAATTCAGGGCCCAGTCATTGCGGAAACTGTCCACCAGGTAGCGACAGGAACTGCTGATTCGGCACTGGCGGCTGTGATGACATTCGGCGTGTGGGCAAGTTCTGTGAGCTACGTCCCCTCTGTGGGAAGTATCCACACCCTCTTTGTTGCCGCAGAGTTCTGCCGTGTGGCAGACGGCAGGTATCCGCCCAGTGGCCAGGTTGACCACAGTTGAAGCAGTAATCTCGACCAACGAATGGAACTGACTGAAACATAACACAATCTCCCACAACATTATTAGGTGATGACATATCAGTGGAAGCCGGAAGAACAGGATTCTCCTCTTTTTTCTTTAAAGTTTGCAATTGCATAATGGCTAATTGTAATTCAGTATTCTTTTGTTTTTCAGTTTTTGATTCGATATCTTTAGCATACCTCCTCAAATGATGTTTAAGATGGGCTAACCATCTAGAATGTTCTGCTCCGGGCAAATCCGGATTTGAGTCCATGGCCTGAACAACCGTTCTAGGAAGTCCTTTTAGCACAGCTGCTCTGAAAACTTGTGAATATAGTGTAGAGTCAGTTGGCAAGTGCCCAGTTTTTAACGAAAATTCTACAAGCGCACGGTCAATGAATGTGGCAGCTTCTTCATCAAATTTTGGGGCGAACATCAAATCAGAAATAACAATTTCCGGGATTGGGAACAATTCATCAAGGACCTCAAAAAGTGTCAAATAATTATCACGTGCTTCACCATCCATTAAAGATGGCAGTCCTGAATTAGTCATCAACACTTCAAGTTGAGAGAGAGGACAGGCGTGGGTCAAAAGCGCACGCACATCCCCCGCTGTCAAAATCTGACCTATCACCTCCCTCTGCAAAGACCTGAGCCAATTCTGCCCCCCCGCTGGTAATGGTGGGAGTCTCTGTAAAATTACGGCCAAATCGGAAGGGGAATAAGGTTTATACATAGTAGCAGAATTCCCGGTGGCTGGGTCCACTTTTGTCAACATAGGTGCTTGTAAACCTACTTGGGAACGAGTCACAGGTCGTTTTGGAGTACCGTCTGGTGATCTGTCAGTCATACTAATGTCACGTGGTCTTGAAACTTTTTCTACAGCACATGTTAACTGTGCCAGCTTCCTTTGTATGTCTTCAATTTGATTAGAAGCTACAGTACATCAGTCATATCATGGTCACGTTGTTGAAACAATTCATCCCTTTCAGCCCTTAATACACGGTTTTGTTCCATCAATTCATCTTCCGCCGCCCTCTCAAAACGAGAAAGAATAGAACACCATTTACTACGAGCTAACTGTGGAATTTCCGCATGTCTATTCAATTCTAAGCCGCTTGGTTCAATTATTCTTGTGGGTCATCTCTCATAGCCAACACTTTATCCAATTTCTGTTCCAATTGCTTAACTGAAGCGGCAACGCCCGCAGCTAATGCATCCACGGCCTTCAAAACAGAGTCGCGCGTTAGCGTCTTATCAAGATCGCCACCATTCCACTGAACATCGAGATGACCTGAATTTACAGTTAATACAAGTGCCTGCAAATCGTGCAGCATCTGAACAGCAGTACTATATGGAGATTCAGTAAACAGGTTTATAGGGGAAAACTCATCTCCCGCGCGTGCCAGCGCATACGCTGGCGGAGCCGCTAGCTTAGCATCACTCTCTTTGTTCTCAAAATCACTCAACACCGCCATCCGGGCAACTTTCACAGAGCTACCCAACGCTAACATTCTAACATAAACCATCATCTGATCCACTTTCTTTAAGTTCTGTCTGACCCTTCTTCAATTTGAAGACAAAATAGACGTTTCTTTTACCTGCTTATCCAGCGCTCGCCGTTTCTTCGCACAAGCAAGTTCCACCAATTTCATCAACGAAATCAGACACACCGTAGATTGTAGCGATGGCATCCATCCTTTTTCCGAACACACGCGCATCCAATCATTCAGAAAAATCTTCAACTGCCGTCTCCGTCTCGCGGGCAAAACCCCTAGAGCGACCTCGGAAGCGTTCGCAACTTGTGTAACCAACAACATGTTCCGAGTATGAACCGGAAGAACATCCAGGTCAAACCACTCGGTGTCACGGTCAAAAATGTCCTCCATAATGTATATTAATTATATTCAAGTCAAATCTAATAATTATTAAGTCAGTGACGTCTCACTTATGGTATCATAATTCAACAGATCAAATTTATTCAGCAACGTTGCACATCACTCCTCCAAAAAATAAATAACCACAGACGAACACAAATATCTCCGAAGTGCACGGATCTCACAAAATAAAATACACCGTGGCTTTGTCGAATAATAATTTATATCTAGATCTACCGATTTCTTCGCGAGCGGCTAAACACAACAAAAATAACAACAAACAACAAAAACAAACATAGCCGTTCACTTCAACCTGTTCTCTTAATGCTGTCTCACTCACAGCAGCGCCAAATCCAACGTGACGGTACTTCCGTAAACAAGACCGTCACCACATACGTATAGTTCAAATGTCGTAGGAAAATCCAAAATCAAGGACTTCGCGTCCCTTTGTAACCAAAAAACGACTTCCAACTCCACTAATACTTGTTCACTCAGATCTCATATACAATTTAGCCAATTCAGAAGACGAACACCAGCTGTAGCGATCCCAAACAGACAGAATTTCTCTACGTGGATAAATGTCTCCACTTACCGTTCAATTAATATGGCGCCAGAAATTCCATCCGTCCATAAACGCCACAGCTGGAACTCGTCAAAAAAATCGTCGGGGTCACCACTTTGTTAGATTTCTTGGATTTTGTAATCTATTGCGTGTTCAAATAAATGATAAATGAGATTGATGAAGAAGTTTTTTATTTTAAAAGCTTTCAAAAGAGAAACAGAAACAGAAACAGAAACCTCACTAATAAATGGTGTTCGCTGTCCATGTGTGTCCTGGAGTTTGAATCTGTAGCCTCTTTATACAAAAGTTGTTACATTCAGCCCCGCCTTTGCTCTCCTTTGAACCTCTAGCAGAGATGTGACAAAAAACAGGACTTCTCGACCAGAGTCTTTGATGTAGAGACACTCTGGACCCTAACAGATTTTACGACAGGACGAGCTGAGGAGCAGAAGCGCTTGGCACCTCAACCTCCTCCTGATAAATAAACAGAAACTTTTAGCCCCCTCTGTTGTGGAGAGAGAGAGACTTCAAACAGAGATGAGATCAAAAGCAATCCTTATCACATCCTTTCCTACACATCTGGTGACTGAGTTAACATAGTAATACCTACTTCTACACATTGAAACAGTTAAAATATAAATTGAAACAGTTAAATCTAAATTGAAACAGTTAAATGTCAACACTTTTTTGAATGTTTGTTGCTGATATTTCACTTAAGACTGTTATGTTTTTCATTGATTGACTTCATGCTCATTGTTCTCAGAAAATGCCATTGCTCTCACAGAGACATCAAAGCCTGACTAAAGACAAAATCTGAAACTGCCAAAATTGTTTTTGCAAGTTGGTGCTTTGGCGTGATGAAAATGAAGTGAAGCTGATTGGAAATATGGGTGGTGTGTTTATAGTGTTGGGCATGACTTGAATTTGGAAAATTCACAGTGCTTTATTTTTGGGATTTTCAAGAATCCATCCATCCATCTATTTTCCAAACCGCTTATTCCTCTGTGCTGGAGCCTATCCCAGTTGTCTTCGGGCAGTAGACGGGGTACACCCTGAACTGGTTGCCAGCCAACCACAGGGCACACATAAATTACATAAAATACAATTATGCAGCAGTACTATATCCAATGCTGGGCTAACCTGTTGTTTTGTCTTTTAAAGAAAGGAAAAATAATATATCATAAACACAAAACCTGTATTTGAGAAGTCACGCAAATGTATTTGTAATGCAAGCTTTCTTTGAAAACAAATGATAATTCATTATTATGTACAGGCTCTGGTGATATAATTAGAATATTAATATATAATATATAAAAGTCCATTTGTTTCAAAATGTAAAACTGCATTAGTTCACCAAAACACAACGTGAATACAGGACTACCTGTATTCTAGTTACGAAAAGCTGATTTACGAACATTCGCAGATACAAACAAAGGCTGACTGATGTCCATAAAAGCTGTATTTTGCGGGCAAGTTAATATTTAAGTGCACGCCACATCATGCATTACGGTACAGTATTGTACTGTAGTGCCCCACTCTGCCAAAACCCCACCGCACCATTTGCGCATTTCAACTACCTCTCTGTCCAGCGATGAACGGCACAGGAGCCACGGCCAGTGGCTGCGGGGCACGCACTCTGCATGCATATTGGCGCCACACTGTGAGTACATTTCAGAGGCTCTCCTAGAGGATATCAGGGATGAGCGAGTACAGCACTATCTTTATCTGTTTGACCATCTAATCTCATCTTAATCTGCATTCGGAGTGGGCGTGGCATAACCAGAAGTGGGCGTGGTTTGCCCGGAGGTAGGCGTGATTTAAAAATGGATAGGGCTTACATAAATACATAACAGTATTTTTTTGTATGACATTGAAAAAACAAAAATTTAGTTTGAAATTGATATGAATTGATCAAAAGTTTCTATATTTTTTGTTTATTTGAAAACTTGACTAAACATCTTAATGAAGATTCAAATCAATGCTTTTGATCACAAAAAAAGAAAAAAAATTCAAAAATGTTTTTATAAACTCAGAAAATTTATGTGTATTAACTCTTTGACTGCCAGACATTTTCAGTAACGGGATGTCGCCAGTGCCAGCCAATTTAAGCATTTTGACTGATCTTTCAAGGTCCACAGAAAATGTTGTGTTTGGACTATGGAAACACACATACTACCAAATGAAAGACTGAACTCTCATCTTTCATCAGAAAAAAAAGTTTGTTTCTACCTTATTCCGTCTTCAGTAATCAACAATAGAAAATGGTTAGTTTCACCGAAATGCTCTGTTTTGAAACAAAAAGCGGAGAAAAAGAGCTTTTTGTGAAACGATGTTATTTCATGCACTCTAGTGAATTGTACACTTCTTTTTGTCCATGAATGATGCCACAAACACCTAAATAGTGCTTTACTTCTGTAAAACGCTATCACCAACAATGAAAAAGTGTTTTTTGATAGCAAAATACGTTTATTTACATTCAACAGTGTAACAATTTGACAAAACAATTTCGCAAACTATTTACAAATGTGTGCAACTGTGGTACTATTTACAATTATGTCGATGTTTCAAATACAGTTTTTCTTTTTGTAACGCTCCCATGCGTGCAAGGAGACGCAGCAGGATTTGCACAACAGATTAGTTTCACTTGCGATGGCTCCTTTCGCGTGCAGACGTTACACTTTCTTGACGGCCTTTTTTTCCGGGGAATAGCAAGTAGCAGACTGTACCCACTCCTCCGATGAATATGCATTGGACTCGGGGCACTCTTCGTCGTCCGATTGAACGTCCGCCTGAGCGTTCTCGGTTGTGCTCCGCGTTTTCCGGTGTTAGCATCGCTAGCCAGTGAACCTTTATGACGTCGTCATAGCCGCCGCGTCAACGCTTGCAACTTCAGCGTCAACCTCGGAGTCACCATCATCATCATCGATGATGATCATCGTCGTCATCAATGTGCTCTTTAGCGTTGGTCGATGCCTTTCGTCTTTGAAACAAATTCCCAAGTCTGAGCTGCTTGAAACCGCTCGCTATTGTTCGCTTCTTCAGCCATCTAGCTCTGCCTCACGTCTTCTACTGCCGCGTCAATGCTTCCAACCTCGGAGTCATCATCATCGATGATGATCATCGTCGTCATCAATGTGCTCTTTAGCGTTGGTCGATGCTTTTCGTCTTTGAAAAAAACTGCTCGACCGTGAGCTGCTTGCAACCGGTCGCCATGTTTTCTTCCCTTCCCCAGCCATTGTCCCCTCTAGCTCCGCCTCACGTCTTCTACTGACGCCTACCCAATCTTGTCAAAAGAGAGTCATTGCTGCCATCTAGGGGCCAAAAATAGTCATTAGGCTAACTAGATCTGCTTGAAACTTTCACAGCAGCTGGCCAAGGCTTTCCTCCACCCGTTTCAAAAAAAAAATTAAAAATTTGGACCACGTCTTTTAACGTCATTGGCGGCCCTCCGTAGGTTTTTACTTGACGTCTTTTAACGTCCATGGCAGTCAAAGAGTTAATAAATATTTGCAGAACAGTCTGAGAATTGAGATTTACTTTTTTTTAATCACAATAAATAGTAAGGGAACTATTCAAAATATGTTTTCCCCCTCAAATAACTCAAAACAGGAATCTTTTTAAGTCTATGAATAAATATTTATAGAACAGTCTGAAAATGAATATTCACTGTTTTTGTTCACAATAGGAAATAAACTATTTACAGAACAAGATGTTTATAAACTCTCGCTGAATACAGCACATGCAGTAGGAAATAATGAACTATTATGTGAATAAACAAGAGTTGTCACAGCAACACAGATTTATTTTTCTATCGTTTTTGGTTTTCAATGTTTTATTTAATTTTCACAACCTAACGGGTGTTAAGCTGTAATAAATTTTCCGTGCCAGATACTCGTGTTGTACAAATATCTGGCTCACCCCTAGATGATATTCATGAAAAGCAGCCCTCAGTCGTCTTCTTTATCGGCGTAGTAGCTAAACGTACAATCAGTGGCAAACTTTTATAAATGGGTGGGGGTCAGGGAGGGGCCAAGGATACTTAGTATGCGTATCCAAAGATTATGCCAAATACTTTTGTTTTATAAACAATTAATTTCAAATGGAGTCTCTAAATGTTGAAATATATTTAAGTACATATTATAGCACATGTAAGCGGTTCAGGAAATGCATGGATGGATTATAGCACACAGGAGATTTTTGCTCATAATGTGCTGGACAAAATGTACAATATTCGAACAATAAACAATTAACAGTGTTTAACATGAAGGACATTTGCAATTTATTTGAAATTTGTTTTGTCTTAGGAACAAGTCATATTTTATTTTTACACACCCTATGAAAAAAAGAAAATAAATGTGTTACTCCTAGCACTTTATTTACAACCACATATTGTTACAAATGTTATTATTTAATAATAATGTTATTAAAGCTTGCTATTAAACCCCCCACTTCTAGACTAAAAACGTTAGGGCATATATACTAAGTAAGTAAATGCTAAACTGTACCTCTCTGAGGTGGAGGGGTTTGCGTGTCCCAATGAGCCTGGGAGCTATGTTGTCCGGGGCTTCATGCCCCTGGTAGGGCCACCCAAGGCAAACAGGTCCTAGGTGAGGGACCAGACAAAGCATGGCTCAAACGACCCCAATGATGAGTACAAACATTGGATTTTCGTTTCCCTTGCCCGGACGCGGGTCACCGGGGCCCCCCTCTGGAGCTAGGCCTGGAGGTGGGGCTCGAAGGCGAGCGTCTGGTGGCCGGGCCTATACCCATGGGGACCGGCCGGGCACAGCCCGAAAAGGCAACGTGGGTCCCCCTTCCCATGGGCTCACCACCGATGGAAGGGGCCAAAGGGGTCGGGTGCGCAGTGAGTTGGGTGGCAGCCAAAGGCGGGGGCCTTGGCGGTCTGACCCCCGGCTACTGAAGCTAGCTCTGGGGACATGGAATGTCACCTCTCTGACAGGGAAGGAGCTCGAACTGGTGTGCGAGGCTGAGAAGTTCCGACTAGATATAGCCGGACTCACCTCCACACACGGCTTGGGTTCTGGTACCAATCCTCTCGAGAGGGGCTGGACCCTCTTCCACTCTGGAGTTGCCCACGGTGAGAGGCGCAGAGCAGGTGTGGGCATACTCATTGCCCCCCAGCTAGCCGCCTGTACGTTGGGGTTTACCCCGGTGAATGAGAGGGTAGCCTCCCTCCGCCTTCGGGTGGGGGGACGGGTCATGACTGTTGTTTGTGCTTATGCACCGAACAGCAGCTCAGAGTACCCACCCTTTCTGGAGTCCTTGGAGGGTGTGCTGGAGAGCGCACCCCCTGGAGACTCCCTCGTTCTACTGGGGGACTTCAACGGTCACGTGGGTAATGACAGTGAGACCTGGAGGGGCGTGATTGGGAGGAATGGCCCCCCCGATCGAAACCCGAGTGGTGTTTTGTTACTGGACTTCTGTGCTCGCCACGGACTGTCCATAACGAACACCATGTTCAAGCACAAGAGTGTCCATATGTGCACCTGGCACCAGGACACCCTAGGCCGTAGTTCGATGATCGACTTTGTAGTCGTGTCATCGGACTTGCGGCCGTATGTGTTGGACACTCGGGTTAAGAGAGGGGCGGAGCTGTCAACTGATCACCACCTGGTGGTGTGTTGGCTCCGATGGCGGGGTAAGATGCCGGTCCGACCAGGCAGGCCCAAACGTACTGTGAGGGTCTGCTGGGAACGTCTGGCAGAATCCCCTGTCAGAAAGAGTTTCAACGCCCATCTCCGGCAGAGCTTCTCCATTGTCCCGGGGGAGGCGGGGGACATTGAGTCCGAGTGGACCATGTTCCGCGCTTCAATTGTTGAGGCGGCCGATCGGAGCTGTGGCCGTAAGGTGGTTGGTGCCTGTCGTGGCGGCAATCCTCGAACCCGCTGGTGGACACCAGCGGTAAGGGATGCCGTCAAGCTGAAGAAGGAGTCCTATCGGGCCTTTTTGGCCTGTGGGACTCCGGAGGCTGCTGACGGGTACCGGCTGGCCAAGCGGAATGCGGCTTTGGCGGTCGCTGAGGCAAAAACTCGGGCATGGGAGGAGTTCGGTGAGGCCATGGAAAACGACTTCCGGACGGCTTCGAGGAAATTCTGGTCCACCATCCGGCGTCTCAGGAGAGGAAAGCAGTGCACCGTTAACACTGTGTATAGTGGAGACGGAGTGCTGTTGACCTCGACTCGGGACGTCGTGAACCGGTGGGGAGAGTACTTCGAAGACCTCCTCAATTCCACCAACACGCCTTCCTTTGAGGAAGCAGGGTCTGGGGACTCTGAAGTGGGCTCCTCTATCTCTGGGGTCGAAGTCGCCGAGGTGGTTGGAAAGCTTCTCGGTGGCAGGGCCTCGGGGGTGGATGAGATCCGCCCGGAGTTCCTGAAGGCTCTGGATGTTGTGGGGCTGTCGTGGTTGACACGTCTCTGCAGCATCGCGTGGACATCGGGGACGGTGCCTCTGGATTGGCAGACCGGGGTGGTGGTTCCCCTTTTTAAGAAGGGGGACCGGAGGGTGTGTTCCAACTTTAGAGGGATCACACTCCTCAGCCTCCCAGGTAAGGTCTATTCAGGGGTGCTGGAGAGGAGGGTCCGTCGGGAGGTCGAATCTCGGATCCAGGAGGAGCAGTGTGGTTTTCGTCCCGGCCGTGGAACAGTGGACCAGCTCTACACCCTCAGCAGGATCCTCGAGGGTGCGTGGGAATTCGCCCAACCAGTCCACATGTGCTTTGTGGACTTGGAGAAGGCGTTTGACCGTGTACCTCGGGGAGTTCTGTGGGGGGTGCTTCGGGAGTATGGGTTACCGAGCCCCCTGATACGGGCCATTCGGTCCCTGTACGACCGATGTCAGAGTCTGGTCCGCATTGCCGGCAGTAAGTCGAATTTGTTTTCGGTGAGGGTTGGACTCCGCCAAGGTTGCCCTTTGTCACCGATTCTGTTCATAACTTTTATGGACAGAATTTCTAGGCGTAGCCGAGGCGTTGAGGGGGTCCGGTTTGGTGGCCTCAGCATTGCATCTCTGCTTTTTGCAGATGATGTGGTGCTGTTGGCTTCTTCAAGCCGTGACCTCCAGCTCTCACTGGAGCGGTTCGCAGCCGAGTGTGAAGCGGTTGGGATGAGGATCAGCACCTCCAAATCCGAGACCATGGTCCTCAGTCGGAAAAGGGTGGAGTGCCCTCTCCGGGTCGGGGAGGAGGTCCTGCCCCAAGTGGAGGAGTTCAAGTATCTTGGGGTCTTGTTCACGAGTGAGGGTAGGTTAGAGCGGGAGATCGACAGGCGGATCGGTGCAGCGTCTGCAGTGATGCGGACGCTGTATCGGTCCGTTGTGGTGAAGAAGGAGCTGAGCCGAAAGGCGAAGCTCTCGATTTACCGGTCGATCTACGTTCCTACCCTCACCTATGGTCACGAGCTGTGGGTCGTGACCGAAAGAACAAGATCCCGGATACAAGCGGCCGAAATGAGTTTCCTCCGCAGGGTAGCCGGGCTCTCCCTTAGAGATAGGGTGAGAAGCTCGGTCATCCGAGAGGGACTCAGCGTCGAGTCGCTGCTCCTTCACGTTGAGAGGAACCAGTTGAGGTGGCTCGGGCATCTGGTTCGGATGCCTCCTGGACGCCTCCCTGGGGAGGTGTTCCGGGCATGTCCTACCGGCAGGAGGCCCCGGGGACGACCCAGGACACGCTGGAGAGACTATGTCTCTCGGCTGTCCTGGGAACGCCTTGGGGTCCCGTCGGATGAGCTGGCTGAAGTGGCTGGGGAGAGGGAAGTCTGGGCTTCCCTGCTAAAGCTGCTGCCCCCGCGACCCGACCCCGGATAAGCGGAAGAAGACGGACGGACGGAAGCTTGCTATTAAACCCCCCACTTCTAGACTAAAAACGTTAGGGCATATATACTAAGTAAGTAAATGCTAAACTGTATTCTTCAAGCTGTTTTGTGTGTGATGTTTAAATCTCTTATTTTAAAATCTATGCTTTTAATTTGGAAGGCCGCTCCGTACTTCTGTTTCCTGTTTCACGTCTTCTTTTGTCGTTAAGCTCATAGATTTATTTTTAGCTTGTGCAAAACAACTTTAACTTATTGATATCCGTTCAAAACAATCTATCTGAATATAAAATATATTTTAACCCGTGGGCAGTATTTTATTTTGAAATGGCTTGGTCAGAACCAACAAAAAGCCAAAAAATGGTCACAATAACGCCAAGGGGTTAAACAGTCACTCACATCTCACGGGGAAATCAACATGACATTGCCAAAAACGTGTCATCTTAATGCACTGATCTGAAGTGTCTTGATGGGACGCGGGAGATTCTTTCTCGCCAGACTCCTATAGAGGTGGATTACAACATATTGTGGTACATAGCGCCACCTACTGTGCAGGAGGGGTATAGCAATTAGTAGGCATCTGATTGCAAAAAATGGGAGGCTACACTGGCAAGACGTGCGCCGGTGCCGTGTTATGTCAATCATTTGGCGCCTGCGGGGTCCAATCTCATTTGAGCAGGAGTACGTGCCACCCCGGCCTCCCCTCTAGCTCTGCCAGTGCGTACATTATCTCTTCAGCTTCGAAATCAATTGAATCAGACTCAGCGGTCGTTATCTTGACTCGTCATACGTGCCATTCATATGCACTTCTTGGACAGTCGAAAAACATAGTTTCCTTAGACAGTTACACCCAATACGTAATGCTTTCCACTTCAGCAGCCTCACATGAACTCAACTCAATAACTCTTCCTGCACCATCTATGTACAAGTAAGCATATTTATTTTTTGATTGCATTGTACTGTGTTAAAAGTTAACGTAATTTACTGTGAGGAAAAGTGGTTCAGATAACGGATGATGGATGGATGATGTAATTTAATGTATGTTTTTTTATGTACTGTATCAAAGGTATACATAAGGTATATAATTTAATTTGTTTATTTTTTAACATATTTGTTTATTTATTTTTAAATGTGATAACATTTAATTTTTAAACAAAATTAAATGTGATTTGGTTTACAAACAAATTCGACTTACAAACAAACTCTCGGAACACGTTGTGTTCGTTAGTTGAGGACTACCTGTATTTCAAGTTAACTTTATTTGTTTCAGTTTTGATGATTATGGCAGAAAATCACAAAAATAAAAAAAATGTGTGACAAAGCTCAACATTGCAAGTTCCCCATGTCCCAATGTTGTCAGCCAGTTCATGCAAAACAACTGTTGAGGCTTTCCTCAGCCTTTAAATGGTCTCAGTCTGGTTTAGGCTTCAAAATCATGGGGAAGGCTGCTGATTTGACGGTAGTGCAGAAAACCATCATTGACACGGATGACACCCTCAATAAGAAGAAAGGGTCTCAAAAAGAAAGTCCAAAAGAAGCAGGATGCTCACAGTGCGCGGGCATGAACAGAGTGTTAAAAGGAAGGGGACAACGTGGTCAGAAAAGGTGCACGAGTGACAGGGATGGAGAGGATGTCATGTTATGGCGATTCAAAACCTGTAGGCGCTTCCTGAGGAGTGGACTGAGGCTGGTGTCAGTGCAGCAAGACCACCACATAACGGATGTCTACATGTGATAACTTCAGCTGTAGAATTCCATTACTCAATCCACCCTTGAACCAAAATAACATGCAGCGTATGTGCTAGGCTAAGGATAAAAAGCACTGGTCTGTTGCCCAGTGGTCCTAAGTCAATTTTTCAGATGAAAATCAATTTTGCTTTTCATTTGGAAATCAATGTCCCCCAGAGTCTGGAGAAGCACAAAAGTCAAACTGATTAGAGTCCAGTGTGACGTTCTCCACAGTCACAGATGGTTTGGGGAACCAGGCCATTTCAACACTATTCATATGTTTCTGCCGTTGGAGTTAATATTGGAATAAATATACAATTAAAAAATTGTGATTTACATGTATTTTTTTTATTTGGCATGTTTGATTAGGAATTTAACATTTACATACTTTTTAGACTTTAAAACAATAGATAATACTTTGTAGTAATAATCAAATAAAGAAAATGCATTAACAAATTGGGGTTCAGTGTCTTGCTGAAGGACACTAACATTTTCACCAGGGGTGAGGATCAAACCCACAACCTCACGGATGGGAGACGACCACTCAACCACTGAGCCATGCTACTTCGTTATTGATTGGCTTCTGGCTTGTCAATCACACTTCTTGCGTATGTGCCTAGAGGACGTAGCTTGCGTTGGCCTCTAGCGTAACAATGTTTGTCAGCGCAGCGGCGGCGTAGCTTCTTCCTACTGTAGCTAGCTCCTTGCATGTGTATTCAGAGTTAACCAGCAATGGCAGGAAATGATACAGGACCACCGAGCCGTAAAAGAAAGACCGCTTTTGAGGTTGCTGAACGGAGGAGACAAGGACTGAAAGAGCGAAGCCAAACAAAAGTCTTCAGCAATGGCGTGTGCTAAAGCAGCAAAGAGGTCTGAAAACGGATGCTTTGGTTGCTAAGTTTCTGCTGAACAGGTAACGTCAGTTTACTTTTTGAGTAAGAACTATAATTTATGAAGTTTGTTAAACATGTTAAGTTGTATAATGACACCAGCGTCAATGCAGCTCAACAGTTTGTTTATTGACGCTAACTTTTTCTACTTATACAGCGAATGTTTTGCAAGTAGCTTATGTTGTGTAGCTTATGTATGAACAGTGGAATATGTAAAAAATAAATTGTTAATCTTTTTAAAATAAATAATTTATAGCGAACACAAAATATTATTCTCATGCAGGTTGTGTTTACGTGTGTAAATGAATTTCCAGAAAAGGCGTTTTGTGTGTAAAAAAGTAAGGGGGTGGTGTGGGCGGTTATTGTATGCACACTATTGAGAAAACCACAAATAGCTGTTGGGCTACTCGTTTACCACAAAATCCTCTCTAATACCTTAACTCTTTCACTGCCAGACGTTTTCCGAAACGGGTTGTCCCCACTGCCAGCCGATTTAAGCATTTTGAGTGATCTTTCAAGGTCCACAGAAAATGTTGTGTTTGGACTATGGAAACACACATACTACCAAATAAAAGATTGGACTCTCATCTTTCATCAGAAAAAAAAAAAGTTTGTTTCTAGCTTATTCCGTTCTTCAGTAATCAACAATAGAAAATGGTAACTTTCACCGAAATTCTCTGTTTTGAAACAAAAAGTGGAGAAAAACGGCTTTTTGTGAAACGATGTTATTTCATGCACTTCAGTGAATTGTACACTTCTTTTTGTCCATGAATGATGCCACAAACACCTAAATAGTGCTTTACTTCTATAAAACAGTACCACCAACAATGAAAAAGTCTTTTTTTATAGCAAAAAAAACAGTTTATTTACATAGAAAACAGTAACAATTTGACAAACTATTTACAAAGGTGTACAACTGTGCATGTGTGATTATTTACAATTGTGTGGATGTTTGAACTACATAAATTTTACTTTTGTGTGGTAAACAGTGTAACACTCGCCTGCGTGCAAGGGGACACTGCAAGATTTGCACCACAGCCTTGTCTCACTGCGAATGCCCCTTCGCATGCAGACCCGACACCTTCTTGCTGGCTTTTTTTTCCGGGAAGTAGCAGGCATGTGTTCCAGCGTGTGTTTGGCCATGTTACCATCAAGTCGGCTTTCAGGATCAAAATACGGTGACCTGGTATTTTGTCTGGCTTCCTCATGCTCTTCCATCCCAACTTCCTCCTGGTCTTGTGGCAACAGCCACCCTCTCACCACCTGCTGGATGAACTCCAAAAAAGGTTGACTCGTCCCAGGATTTTTTTTTTTGTACAAGATGTAAGCATTGAACATGCATATTTGGAAAAGATAGGCAACAAACTTTTTGTGCCACTTCAACGTTTTCCGTGTGAATGGGTGGTACGAGATGTTTTGATCCATCTTGTCCACTCCATTCATCTTGGAATTGTAGTCCACAACACAAATTGGTTTTTCGAAAGGCACTTTTTTTTTTGTGCCTTCCGCCACACCTCCACTGTCCGCATTTCATCTTTGTGAAACGTTGTCACCATCCTCAACAAACGTTTGTCCTGCCATGCCACAATCAAAACATTTGTGTTGTGCCTTAACAGTTTCCCCCCCACCCCAATGCCAGTGTTGGTTAGGCACGTTATCTCACTGGGTTCACCCCTGTTCTTCCTCAGCGTTCCACAAACATTGGTGCGCGCTGCCAGGAGACGTTCACACAAAGCAATCGAGTTATAAAAATTGTCCATGAATAGTGTGTACCCATTTCCTGGCAGACGATGCAGTAAGTTGAACACTGTATCGGGGAGAGAACAACTAATGCCAACATAGGGTTGCATATTGAAACAATAGCCGGTTTTGGAGTCACACAAAATGTATGATTTGATCCCATATTTGACCGGCTTTTGGGGGTTGTACACTTTGAACGAAAGACGTCCCTGGAAACTCATCATTCCCTCATCAATACAAATATTCCTGCCCGGTTGAAACAGTTCCTTGAACTTGTTTACAACGTGATTGAACACAGGACGAATTTTAAATAGTTTGTCGTCTGAACTGTGTGCCGTCTCGTTGTCGTTGAAGTGCAGGAAACTCCAGATGAGCTGGAAGCGGTTTCGAGGCATTGCGCGACTGAAGAATGGTGTCGTCTCTATTTCGTCCTGAGTCCAATACATTTCGATACTGGGCTTGTTTATATACCCAGTAAGGAATTGGAGTGCAAAAAACGTTTTGAGCTCAGACACAGACACTGGCTTCCAAGCACGACTCCTGCAGTGTGGCAGACTTTCAGCCCGTTTTTCCATTGACTGACGTGCAAATAAGTTTGTCTGATCAGCAATGTGCTGCAGAAGTTCGTCTGTGATGAAGAGCTGCAGGAAGTCAACTGGCCGGGTTGAATTCAGCTCTGCTGCGGCACCTCTTGGTCCTGGCTCCACAGTAAAGGGGAATGAGTTTGGCTGCCAGCCTGCTTCATGCCAGCCAGATTTTTGGGGATCTGAAAATATACATTTCAATATCATATAATATTCATTTTAGATCAGTGTGATGCAATATATATATATAAATATATATATTTACGTTTTTTCTTGGATCCACTGGTTGATGGACCTTTATTCTGCTCACTCCGAGGAGCGTCACTCTGAGCTGCAGCTGAAAGAAATATATACAATTACAATAATATCGAAAGAGCGTTTTCTTTTGTTGTTGCGGTGTATTGAAAACACTTTTTTTATACCTCTCTTTGTCGTCTTTGCAGTGGGACGTCGCTGTGAGCACGATCCACGATCTATGAATGCACATTCACGTTACACGAGGTGCTAGCAGCGTGCTGGAAAAGTATCTCATAGCAAGTTTGTGCTTACCTTCGACGTCTTCTGCGGATGAAATACTGTCCGAATCACTTTCTCCGTGGTCAGACTGTACCCACTCCTCCGAAGAATATCCATCGGACTCAGGATACTCTTCGTCGTCGTCCGATTGAACGTCCTCGTGCGGAGAAGTGCTCGGTCGTGCACCACGTTTTCCGGCACTAGCACCGCTAGCCTCCGAGGCCTTAACACGCGGTCGAAGCTGCCGCCGCGTCAACGCTGCAACTTCGGCATCAACCTCATTGTCGCCATCATCATCACCTTCGTCGGATTGAACGTCCTCGCGTGCAGAAGTGCTCGGTCGTGCACGACGTTTTCCGGCGCTAGCACCGCTAGCCTCTGAGGCCTGAGGACGTGAACGAAGCTGCCGCCGCGTCAACGCTGCAGCTTCGGCGTCAACCTCCTTATCACCATCATCATCGCGGTCATCATAATGGTGCACTTTAGCACTGGTTGATGCTTCTCCTTTTCCAAAAAATCGATCAAGCGTGGTCTGCTTCTTACCGTCGGTCGCCATTTTTCGTCTCTCCTCAATTCTCGTCTACTCCTCGACGCTCTAGCCCCGCCTGGCCTTTTATACTACTGACACCCACCCGATCTTGTCAAAAGAGAGTCATCGCTGCCCTCTAGGGGCCAAAAATAGTCCTTAGGCACAACAGACAGACTTGAAACTTTCACCAGACATGCGGAAGGGTTTCCTCTACCCGTTTCAAAAAAAAAAAAATTGGATGACGTCTTTTGACGTCATTGGCAGTGAAGCGTAGGTTTTTACTTGACGTCTTTAAACGTCAGTGGCAGTGAAAGAGTTAAACAAATTAAAAAACCTGAATTTGATCTGGCTCTATATTTTGTGTCTATGTATCTGTAAATGTATTTTTCTGGCACTATACATTTTCTGATACACACTGTTTATCTTTACACCTCGGCTGTCTTATAAAATGTGACTTAAGGGTTGACTTTGGCACAAATTACCCAACCCATGTGTTTTCCAAATACAAAAGCATCACACTTAGCCCAGCATATAGCCCAGGTGGTGGAGACATCTGAGAAATTGTTATGTGACAAGCCCATCTATCACAATCTCTTCCCCTTTTTCATGGAAAATCCATCACTAGAGATTTTGCCAGAAGTCTCTTCACATCCCTGGCTGAGGATAACTAAAATGGTTAGGACACATGATAGGTTTTACTCGTAATTGTAGGGCACAGATGTTTGTTTTCTGTTAAATCAGTTTCGCAATAACATTCATGCAATTTGATGTGTATTGAATATACAAGACAGTAAAAAAAAAAGCTTGTTAAAGTTGAAGTACCACTGATTTGACCATTTGATCACCAACTTGTAAACCTTTCCTATGTATAAGGTGGGGTTTTCTATTAACCATTGACACATTTTACAAATTTTGATCCATCCCACTTTCTTATCCTGACTTCATGACCTGTTTTGAAATACATAAAACCAATATGAAAATTATCTCTTAGTGCATCATTTGGATGCCTCACAGAAAAACAATAATCAAAAACATAAAAACGTAATATCAATGTGGGTTATCCGTCTCCATAACAAAGACTGAATGTTGAACTTTGCCATATTCAGCACAAAAAATATGTCATTAAGTAATTATTCAGTTCACTGTGTTAATCTGTAAATTATACAATTTTATACCATTGTGATGTGAGCACTGAAATAAGTGATTTGTTTGACTAAACTAAAAAAAAAGGGGGGAAAACAGTAATTTGTTACAGCTAAATGTTTTAGTTTTCCTCATTATATTCATAATTTGTTTGAAAGCATCATTTTTTACTTAATATAAATCCAATACATTTATTTTCCCAAGCCAAATAAAAAGGTTACATTCAAGTAACATTTCACTTTGGAATAAACTAATTTAAGTCAATTTTATTACTTTAAAATCGATTCAGATTCTATATAAACAGAATTTTGCAGGCTACAACCTGAGATGGTTGCCTGACAATTGTAGTGGCACCCATAGATGAACAATACACAACCACATCAAGGGAAATGTTCAAAAGGCACAGGTACTAGGCACAGGGAGAATAAGGGCGCTCCACACTGGAAGGCTGGGGGCTGTATTTGAACCCTGGACTGCTGAACTGTGAGGCGGATGTGCTTAACAGTAGGCCACCAAGCCTGCTAAGCTAATTGGAATAAAACAAAAATATTTTTGCCGTCAAATAACAAACCCATTATAAACAGAAAACAGTCCCTATAAAGTTAAATTTTTTATAATAAAATACAAACAAAAAGTTGTTTTTAAATGAAAAAAGCTAGAACTGTAAAAATGTATGAACGTGTTTTCTTGATATTTTCTCCTGTCTTGAATTCTCATATGTGTTTGTTAAAAATGTCAAATTTTACACACAACGGGGAGCTAAATGAAAAACTTATTTTTTTTATCTGCAAAAATGTGTTGTATGTGCACCCACTGGTTAGAAAAAAAAAGAAACAAGGATTTTAATTTAAGACTAATGTAATTTTACAAAAGGTCGCACAAGTTTGCAAGCAATAAACAAGCTCTTTTAGAGTTTTCCTCTTTACTGGCATTTTGTTGATTACAAATATGTTTTTGCTTTAAATACAAAATGGGTGGCCCATTGGTAAGCATGTCCGCCTCACAATTTGGCAGTCCAGGGTTCAAATCTAGCCTCCAGCCTTCCCGCGTGGCGCTTCCATGTTCTACGGGTCCCTGTGTGGGCGTACTCCAGTCTGCTCCCACATCTCAAAAACATGCATGGTTGGTTAGTTGAACACTAAATTGTCCCTTGATGTGTATGTTTGTTCATCATGTGTGCCTAACAATTGTCTGGCAACCACCTCAGGTTGAACCCCACAAATTCTGTTCATACGGAATCAGAAATTCAATTTGGGGTGAAGTAATAAAAATTGACTTTAATGTAACCTTTTTATTTGGCTGGGGGAAAATAAATGTATTTGATTTATGCTAAATTGAAAATGATGCTTTAAACCAAATCATTAATATAACGAGAAAAACTATTTTTCTTTTTTTAGCTGTAAAAATTACAGCATTTTTTTTTTTTAGTTTAGTCTATGGGTGTCAAAATTATCACGTTAATATATATATATTTTTAACCGTACAGTACCGGTACACTTTTTTTTTTAAAACAATTTTATGAATTGTTATGAACTTACTGTATCAGTGACTAAAAATGCAACCATGTTTCTATTAGGTTAACATTTCTTCCCACTTATGTTAACAAGAGTATGAAAAATCTGAATAACTTTTTGGGTGTGTGCATTTTATTGTAATCGGATTTCTATTTAGTTAACATTTCTTCCCGCTTTTATGTTAAGAGTATGAAAAATAAGAGGGATTTTTTTTAAATTTAATTGTAAATTAAGATATAATTTGAGATATAAAATGTGCAATTAATTTGTGATTAATTGTGAGTTATTTATTAAGTCACATGATTAATTACGATTAAAAAAATGTCAAACAACTGACACCTCTGGTTGAGTCCAATGAATCACTTTTTTCAGTGAGGAGATGAGCAGTTTGTTTTCTATACGGTACAATTATTTTTGAATGAATAGGTCAGCTGACCAAATTCCCCGCAAAAGGACGATGTAGATTCTGGCCATATTCAAATTTCAATTAGTAATGTTTGTTGAGCCTAGGATTCTGTTGAAAATAAAGGCATTAATTGGTGGTACTGTATATTGCAATCAATGTTGGGAAGGTTCATTTTCTACACCAACTAGCTCAAAGTTCAGCTCACAAATTTTTAAACGAACTAGTTCAGTTCATAGCTAATAATTTTATTTTTTTTAACCAAGTTCATTGGTCCAAAATGAACACGTTTATAGTTTTTTTGTTTTGTTTGTTTTTTAACTCACCCGTATATTTTAAATATAAAATCAGGGTTTTTCCTGGCTCAAATTGAGGCTGAGGTGGTATCATCCTGACTATAATGGGTGACTACCGCCAATACCAGTCTTATTTTAAGGTATTGGTACTCACGGGGTTGACCGATACTATTATCGGCCGCTGTCCTGCGGCCATTTTACGATCAGGGACAAGAAATAAAAAAAAAATATAACGTTATATATATATATATATATATATATACAGTGAGGAAAATAAGTATTTCACCCCCTGGTGATTTTGTGAGTTTGACCCTTTACAAAGAAAGGAACGGTCTATAATTTTCATGGTAGGTTCATCTTAACAGTGAGAGACAGAATATTAAAAAAAATCCCAGGAAATCACATTATATTAATTTTAAACATTTATTTGTCTTTTATTGAGGAAAATAAGTATTTCACCCCCTAGCAAAACATGACTCAGTACTTGGTGGAGAAACCCTTGTTGGCAAGCACAGCGGTCAGACGTTTCTTGTAGTTGGTCACCAAGTTTGCGCAGATCCCAGGAGGGATTGTGGCCCACTCCTCTTTGCAGATCCTCTCCAAATCCTGAAGATTTCGAGGCTGTTGCTTGGCAACTCGAAGCTTCAGCTCCCTCCACAAGTTCTCTATAGGATTAAGGTCTGGAGACTGACTAGGCCACTCCATAACCTTAATGTGCTTCTTCTTGAGCCACTCCTTTGTTGCCTTTGCTGTATGTTTTGGGTCATTGTCATGCTGAAACACCCATCCACGACCCATTTTCAATATCCTGGCTGAGGGAAGGAGGTTCTCACCCAAGATTTCCCGGTACATGGCCCCATTCATCCTCCCCTCGATCCGGTGAAGTCGTCCTGTACCCTTAGCAGAGAAACAGCCCCAAAACATAATGTTTCCACCACCATGCTTGACGGTGGGGATGGTGTTCTTGGGGTCAAAGTCAGCTTTTTTCGCCCTCCAAACACGGCGAGTCGAGTTGATGCCAAAGAGCTCGATTTTAGTCTCATCTGACCACAGCACTTTCTCCCAAGCCTCCTCTGAATCATCCAGGTGCTCATTGGCAAACTTCAGACGGGCCTGTACATGTGCCTTCTTGAGCAGGGGGACCTTGCGGGCACTACAGGATTTCAATCCATTACGGCGTAGTGTGTTACCAATGGTCATCTTGGTGACTGTGGTCCCAGCTGCCTTGATATCATCAACAAGCTCCTGCCGTGTAGTTCTGGGTTGTTTCCTCACCTTTCTCATGATCCGGTTCACTCCACGAGGTGAGATCTTGCGTGGAGCACCAGACCGAGGGAGATTGATGGTCAATTGGTGTGTCTTCCATTTTCTAACTATCGCACCAACAGTTGACTCCTTTTCACCCAGCTGCTTGCTAATGGTCTTGTAGCCCATTCCAGCCTTGTGCAGGTCTACAATCTTGTCCCTGACGTCCTTAGACAGCTCTTTGGTCTTGCCCATTGTGGAGAGGTTGGAATCTGATGCATTGATTGATTCTGTGAACAGGTGTGTTTTTATACAGGTAACGGGAACTTAATTAGGAATACCAATTAAGTAAGAGGACTAATGTGTGTGCCTCCTGGTCACATGACCGGTCTGTGGGAGCCAGAATTCTTGCTGGTTGGTAGGGGGTGAAATACTTATTTTCCTCAATAAAAGACAAATAAATGTTTAAAATTAATATAATGTGATTTCCTGGGATTTTTTTTAATATTCTGTCTCTCACTGTTAAGATGAACCTACCATGAAAATTATAGACCGTTCCTTTCTTTGTAAAGGGTCAAACTCACAAAATCACCAGGGGGTGAAATACTTGTATATATATATATATAACGTAACGTTACGATGGATTGTGCGCAACTAAGACGAGAAATGAGAGATACAGGTTGAAGCATGCGGTTTTATTAAATTACGGAAAACACATGGCAGTCTCGTTCTGTGAGGAATCTGAGAGATCTTAAGTCCGTGCATTTCTGAGGCAATTGTTAAATTGAGGTGAGATGTGAAGTTGGAAGAAACTTCACCCGCTGCGAAGTAATCGTTGGACTGCAGTTTTTGTTGTTTTATAAATTTTAAGAGGTACAGGTTGACGCAAGCGGCGTTGTTGTTTTTGTTGTTTATTGTTGTTTTTATTGTGTTTAGCCGCTCGCTAAGAAATCGGTAGATGATCATGTATTTATTGTTTTCTTTTTATTTCTTGGAGGAGTGAGGAGCAACGTTGCTGTGAGGGATATAACCTCTTGAACTGGTACAACAAGTGAGACGTCACTGAATTAATTTGAGGGGTTTATCCGTGTTGCGTATGAGTGAGTGCTGGGCCCAGATAGAATGTGACTTTGTTTGCTTGACTGTGTGATGTATTCTGTGTGCAGGTTTATGTAGAGCATGAGTGAATTGTGTGATTTTTGGGGGGGGATTTGTCTGGTTTGTGTGCTTGCAGGAAGTTGTGAATGTTTGAGTGACCCTGACAATGAAAAAGGTGGATTGCATAATGTCCTGGGAGAGTGTTGAAGTAAAAGGGCAGTATTTGCGTTTTTTTCTCCTCACTGTCTAAGTGTATGTTTGAGGATGTCTATTGATGGTGTTCTGATGTTCTTTGTTATAAACGTGGAAAAGAATAGAAAGGAGGACAGAGTTTGTTGGAGACAAGTATTTTTTCATGTCTCCAAAAGTGGATGTGAGATTGGAATGTGGTAGAACTCGTTCTACATGTTTTGTTGTGGGGGAGAATTCCTCTTTTGTCTGTGAGTGAGCTGCTGTTTTAAGAAGGAGACTTGTAATTTTTTGTGTCAAGCAACACCTGTTTGCAATCTTTTGTGTGTGCGTAGCAGGGCTCTTCTGATGCTAATCTTGTCACGGTCCAGCCACAGAGCGGAGTTGAGTCTGTCGGCGTGTGAAGTAGAGGACCCAAAATGCAGGGAGGCAGGAGAACCACGGCAGGAGTGCGGCTTAGACTGTTATGCTTTATTTTACAAAACACACTAACCAAGGAACTGGTTAGCATAAAATAACAAAGGAACTGAAAAGGTACAAAATCAAAATGACAGACAGCACGTGGGGTGACCGTGACAAGCAGCAATGATCCCACAAGGAACTGATCACCACCCGGGAATGAAATACACCCACACCAATTAGGGTAACTAATCACAGCTGGGGCCAGGCACAAGTGGCTGAGGGACCCGGATTGGTCAGCCTGCGAAAGGGCAGGAATCCACTCAGGACCAATCGGGATCCTCAACCAAAGCCAGATCTTCCCAGACATGACAGTACCCCCCCCTTAAGGGACGGATCCCAGACGTCCCAAACAAAGTCAACATCTGTAGCGGGACCCAGATGAAGGCTCCGGCGTAGAGTCCAGGGGCTGCAGCGGCACAGGCGATGATGCCAGGGGCTGCAGCGGCACAGGCGAGGATGCCAGGGGCTGCAGCGGCACAGGCGAGGATGCCAGGGGCTGCAGCGGCACAGGCGAGGATGCCAGGGGCTGCAGCGGCACAGGCGAGGATGCCAGGGGCTGCAGCGGCACAGGCGAGGATGCCAGGGGCTGCAGCGGCACAGGCGAGGATGCCAGGGGCTGCAGCGGCTCAGGCGAGGATGCCAGGGGCTGCAGCGGCTCAGGCGAGGATGCCAGGGGCTGCAGCGGCTCAGGCGAGGATGCCAGGGGCTGCTGCCGCACGACGTGCCAACCACGGCAGGAGTGCGGCTTAGACTGTTATGCTTTATTTTACAAAACACACTAACCAAGGAACTGGTTAGCATAAAATAACAAAGGAACTGAAAAGGTACAAAATCAAAATGACAGACAGCACGTGGGGTGACCGTGACAAGCAGCAATGATCCCACAAGGAACTGATCACCACCCGGGAATGAAATACACCCACACCAATTAGGGTAACTAATCACAGCTGGGGCCAGGCACAAGTGGCTGAGGGACCCGGATTGGTCAGCCTGCGAAAGGGCAGGAATCCACTCAGGACCAATCGGGATCCTCAACCAAAGCCAGATCTTCCCAGACATGACAAATCTGTTGGTGCCAGTTGGATTCCTGATGAGCGGACGGATATGGAGGTCTAGATGTTAGCTACAGGAGGCATCCATATTATTTTATATGATTAGATCTGCTTTTTATAGTTGAATGCGGAGTAATAATTTTTTTTTTTTTTATAAAATTTTTTCATTTTTTTTTGTTTTTCCTCTGCCTCTCTGATAACTCAGTCGTAGGCGTGAAAATGATTTAACCTTTGTTCTCTCTCTGAGTTACATTCCAGAATTTGGTGTCGGCCATTTTGAAGGGCAGTCCAGAGGCTCTGGACGTGGATGTGGGCGCTGACTGGTAGTCACATTTTAGGCATAATTTGAGGTAACATGTAATGAAGAAGTCTATGGTAGACATATGCGTAAATATAGTAATACTACTTGCTATAGTGTAGTGAACAAATTTAAAAAACTACAAAATAAATAAATAAATAAAAAAGTGAAATACAATGAGCAGATAGTGCTCTCGCTGTGATCTCATCTCCCTCTGTCTATTACGAGTGTATAATGTGTCAAGCAGGTTCAATCATTGGTCAGAGGTGTTTTTCTTGGGTGACACAACAACGGGCTAGATTGGGCTGAGGTCCACTATACTAACAAGGATAGTTATCTCCTGCATCTGCTTGGTGTGATGAGTGGCCGGCAAACTACACGTGGCTACGAGGAATGGGGGACTTGCTGCAACATGGAAGTGCACTGTATATCCGCACGCCCAGTGACTGTTCAATGACTCTTATGCGTTGTTTTGGGTTGAGCATAATGTCCAGTCTATCTTTTGAGCAGACATCTCAAACTCTCATCCTACTGCCTTGTGAACTCTTCCTGGGATCTCCAGTGAAAGCCCAGGCCCGCTTTGAACTTTGCCCTGCGCAGCTGCTGCCATCTGCTGGACAGGAAGGGATATTGACTCCAGTTGTTGACTCAAAGCTCTCTGGTCATCTGAGTTTTGCCCCTCAGGTCGTATTTTGGTCTGTTTGTGTACATTTGCACTCTGTACTCAGTGTCAGAACGGGAGATGTGATCTATAGCAACACAGTTTCGGAAATTGAAAAGGACATATGTGAATATGTGATAGGATATTTGGTAAAATTTATTTCAATCTTAATTACTCTATTTTCCGTTATTTGACGCTTGTTGGATTCGGTCTTCTAAATTTTGCCCATTTTTCTTTTTAAATTCCAGTTTCTGGATTGGGACTCATAGATGTGGAACACCTACGGCGAATTTGCTGGTTAAATTTTGATTAAGCTCACAGCACTGTGATCTTTGGATCCCGCGGGGGTTGCTCTCTGCAATGTTCCCTGCTGTGTTTTACAAGCCCCACTACTCTGTAGAAGAGGTGGGGTTAATTAGCATTTTAAGAATACTTTTTGGTTTGTTTAAAGTAGGAAGTTTGTCTTGTTTTCCCTCTGATCTTTTACTAGTTGAGGTGGCAGATATTTGGAAGATTTGCAACCTGCAATAGATTAATGGGGTTCTCTTAACTCTATTTTTCTTCTCTTTCTGACCCTAAAGTCCTCCGCTGCAGTGCCTCAAATTTACATCTGCTTGCGTTTTTTTTCTCACTTTGTGTTGTCTTGGCGAGGCTCTAATTTAAATCACAAATGCCTGCCTCAAAGGCTTTTGTCTTTTATGACTTTCTGTAGCTAGCTCAGCCGGAACTGCCCTCTTGTGGTTTTTGGTGTTGGCTAAATTGCCCCAATTTGAGACTTCTTGTCTACAGGACACAATGTCTCTGTTTTTTTCCTCTTTGAAGCAGCATCTGTTCACTGCTACAGCTTTCACATACGTGTCTGAAAAGATCAAAGTTGATCTTTATCAGATAGGGGAAGTGACTGGTCTGTCTGTGTGTATCGTCACAAAGGAAGGTATGCACACAAACAGTTCATATTGAATTAAATAAATGTAGAACTATAAGTGAGTCTGAATGTGATAATTCCACAGTCTGGTGTGAGAATGAATCAATCCACAGGAGATGATCGGACTTTGACAGAAAAAGGACAAGTGCGTTTCGGCAAAGACAACTAACAAAAACTACCAGGTGCTTTTTCCAAAGTAAAGAATGGAGAATATGTATGTTATAAGTGACTAAATAAAAATGTTTTGCATACAGATTGGTGAAGGAGAGGTCTACCTGGTTTACTGCTCGTAAAGGGAGGAGGACATCACTCCACATCACCCACAAATGGTCCACAACGGCCCGTCGGATCCTTCCCAGGCTCATCAATCACATCACCTGACCTCCGACCGGGGGGAAAACAAGCTGCTGACCCAGATGCCCCGGCTGTCTGTTCGAGGAAGATGCTGTTCGAGGAGATTGATGTCAAGCGCTTTTTCGAGGCACTACTCCACAAATGAGTCGCATCCTGGGAAGATAATCCCGGTGTCCAATCTTTAGATCTCTGGCAGTTGACCAGGGTTCTAAAACAAAGCTGATGACGCACTTTTCATTCAATAAAGACTTTCATCACGAGATGGCTCGAGGCACGGACACATCTGCTATTGCATCACGACACTTTTTGTTAAATATAACCACAACACATCGTGTTATGCCTCATATATGATATGCTTATTCCACTGAAATTTTTTTAATGAATCAAATTGTTCTTTAATGCCATATGACTGCTAAACAACCCCCTCTCCTGCTACACTTATTTCTAAACTCCACACACAAACATTGCTTAATGTTGCGACAGTCATTTGCGACGATCAAGATCCGCGCTAGACTTTCTCTCTGAAGTGTTTTTTAATGTTTATCTTGTGTGTTGGGCTTTTTCAAGCCCAAATGGGGGAATTGAAGGAAATATTCTGTTTCAATTTAATTATAACTGTTTTGATTTAGTTATAACTATTTAGAATTGGACACAATTGCTTTGATTTACTCAGTATAGTTTTGTGTGACAATTCAAATGTTGTCAGGGAGTGATCTTCTCTTCTCTTTTCACATTACATTCCTATTAGCATGAGATGAGGGTAGGCGAATGTGTTAATTAGACCCTTTGTTTATACTAAGGCTCCACTAAGTCTGCTTGTAGCTCTGAACGGCAACTCTTATCTGAGTATCTGTGTTTTTCCATCCTGCGACAAAGAGAGGAGGGGCATGGTTGGCCAACTGTATTGAGAAATCATTGTGACAAATGGGGGCATAGTCATGTGACTCTGGGAGGAACTTTGTAGGACAAAGGAATATTACCCACAGGCGGAGCGGGAAACGACACAGTTTGAGAGACAAAATGGAGCGAGTAGGCTCATATTCTCCTGTCCACGAATTCGTGAATAAATCTATAAGAAAATGCCTGAATTCACTGATCTCATTGTATGTTTTATTAATCAACGGCATGAACACGCAAATGGTAAGAATTCCTCACCCTTCACAAGCAACACACAGCGATGCTGTGCGTTACATCGGGCAAGCAAACGTCGCATTTTGATGACATGTGGGGGGTTCAAAAATTTGCGTGAGTGCACGCATTGCAACATAATCGAGTTGTGACTTCATATCATTGCATGAAAAACGGCCGCTTGCCCCAGGCATCGAGCGACCTCAGCATCTCGAACCTTGCAGTGTACACCAGCTGGGATAGGTTCCAGCGCCTGCAGCAAGGGAAAAGCAAAGCCACAATGATTACATTTACATGCAGGCAATAACCCTTTTAAAACGCGAATATTGGCAATATTTGGGTTTTGTAAGGCCATGTAAACAGGAAAAAACCTGAATATGCTCTTATTCGGGTTTTTAAAAAGCCAAATAAGAGGCCTGGGTTACTCCTTTCATAACAGGGATTCTTGCTCATATAAACGCATTATTTCTGAATATGTTTTTCGCTGTGCGCATGCTCACTATTTTCTGCTTTGTCTTCGCTTATTTGATTTGCAAGGAATCTTGGTCTATGTAGTCACGACTAGTATGCGCAGCTCTGTCCTACTTGCTAAAAGAACCTCCCTTGAATACATTGATTTCTCCGCTTTGTTTCCACATTATTTTGTGTTTCTACGGCAAAAACGTCACAGTTTGAGCCTATATCCACATACAGTAAATACAAGTACATAGGTCCATGCTTCTGGCGTGTAACCCACCGGAAATACTCAAGCTGTTGTCAACAAACATGACACTGCCAGCAAAGAACGGAAATTACGTTATTTACGTAATTACGTTGTCCGCACGTCGCGGTCCGAACGGGTAAACATGCTACCTCGATTGTTTCAGAAACGGGAATTCTGACCTTAACCCGAATATTGACTGCATGTAAAAGTAGTCACTCAGAGGCAATAGCGAGGTTTCTCTCCCCTGCAGTGAATACATCATGTGTAGATAAAGCCAAAGCTCAGACGGCATTTAATATAGTTAAGTGTCACTTTTAGCAACCAAAACCAACTCTAAAGATGAGTTACAGATTCGTTATAAATCTACATTACATTTCTATGCAGTTTAGGAGAGTTTAATAATTTTTTGCAACTCGCTAGCTTAAAACAATGGAGAGAGCATCGCAACACGTCTTACCAGTACAAAAGAAGAAAACGCAGCTACGTCACACATGAGGCCTTGTAAATTATTTACAAAATAGTCAATATGAATTAGCGGTATACATAGATAACTCTTGTATATAAATTGTTTTAAACAGAAAATATGACTTTTGTTCACAAAATGAGAATAGCAAAAGGAGGAGCTGGTTGAAGTGGCTGGGGAGATGGAAATCTGGGCTTCCCTGCTAAAGCTGCTGCCCCCGCGACCCAACCACAGATTAAGCGGTATGTAATTGATGGATGGAAGTTCTGAAATGTCATTTTTGTTAAAAACACTGACAAATTTGAATTATTACAAAAAATGTATATATAAGGTGTATGACTAAATGTGGTTTCAAAATCATGAAAAGTTGCTAAATATAGTGGCAAAGTCACTAAAGACATGAGTTGTTGCTCTTGCTTACACGGACTGCTCATCTAATACACAGGCACGTCAAAATAAAAGAAAGCCATATTTTGTGTGCATTTTGACTAGACAGACTTTGCAAGGCAGGTCAGAGACTGTAGATGAGTCAGATGTGGCCCATGAGCTCTACTTTGCCCAGGTGTGCTTAAAGGCCAACTCTGAGTACCTAAAGTAGAAACACGCAAGTTAAAGCCCATTTCCTGTTTGAAAATATGAAAACATGATGTCAAAAAAATTAATCAGTCTTGCTGAAAAGTATGAGAACATACTGCCGATGAAAAGAGACAACATGAAATTCCTTTCATTTCTACATAATGAATCCTTCAGTCAGGATTAAGCTCAGTATTTATTATACACTCTTTAGTTAGCCTTCTGGCAAATGCAATGGAGCAAACAATCACATCCCAAGTCTACTGAATATCCTGTATTTCAAAACAGCACATGACAAACACGAATGTCAAATCCTCCTAATCTTTGTTGATGAAAGATGCAGTTTGCTTTGACAGTTGTTGTTCAGAGTTGATGAATTACATGTCAACATTACAATAGAATTCATACAGAGATGGACGTGCCTGGAAATGTAATCTTCTGGAGAATATTGGTTTGTAATATACAACCGGTCAATTACATTGAGTTTCATGCTGCGTCAACATAAGAACAAGAGAGATCTCATCACAGCTGTCTGTGTCTGATGTGCAAGATTGTAACTGACACAGTCAACCATAGGAAGCAGCAAGATAAGCATGGAGGTAAAAATAAAAATAAAAAATCTGCTCAGCTTCAACCAGGTACTGGTAGCATCCAAATAGATTTTTGTGGTTGATGCCTTTATGGCAATTCCATTAGAGCTAGGCATTTTTTTCTTTTCATTTAGAAGAGATGCAAAGCATGAACTGAAGGCTTTTAATAATGGGAAAGAATATTTCCGTCTTCTCCCAAAAGAATGTCAAGCTAGCGGTGCATACTTTACCACCGCTTACCTTTAAACCAAATATTCAGAACGTTCGATTACCCATTTGAAAAGTACTTGCTCTTTTTAAAAGGTTTCTATTAAAGTTGTTGTGCTGTTGGGAAGTCTTGACTAATGAGTTTTTTTGTTTTTTTTCAACAGCGTCTTTGTTCAAGTTCTACGTTCTGCCGTCACTCAGTTTAAAACCATAGGCAGAAGTTTGCACAGGTGCACTTAATTAAGTGCTCCCTGCATGACAGTCCCCCTCACACATTTGGGTGGGTAAGGTTGTGTGTGTGTTTGTGTTAATTTTGTCAATGAAAACTAAACAAAAATAACACACATTTTTCACCGGACTAAAACTAGAATAGACTAGACTAAAACGCTCATTAATTAACAATAACTGGGACTAAATCGGTAGAGCCTATGCATTTTCATCAACTAATAAAGACGAGATGAAAATGTACTTCACTTAATAAAAACTTGACTAAAATTAGATTCTATGGACATTTTAGTTCATGAACAAAAACGAGACGAAAATTATGATTTTGTAAAATCTTGTCCGCTAATCTGTCACTGTGGCACACATGTGACACACAGTGACGTACCCCCTTTGAAATCTGCAGATAGCGAGTGCAACATGCACAAACACATGGGACAGACAGGAGGTGGATTCACAGTGAAAGGTTAAAAAAATTAATAATTATAGTTATAATTATAATGTAACATTAATCCAACAGCTATAACATTCCAACAATAATGTTAATCCGACCGCTAACTAATGCTGGCTAATTTACTAGCTCATAGCATGGAGCCATAGTAGTCACTTGTTGATATACTGTAATTGTGTGTCAAATTGTTTTTCATCAAAAAGATGAGAACATTATATGTGAAATAGTTTTAGATCCGAAATATTCAACATAATCTGCTGACAAAAAAATTAGGGGCTAAACGATTGTCCTCACTAAAACAAGACTAAAACGTTGACAGTTTTTGTTGACTAATACGATAATAAAATTATGTTTTCTAGGACTAAAATAAAGACTAAAATGCGAGATTTATAATCGACAAAAAATGGACCAAAGAAAAACGGGATGCAGTTGACTAACTGATAAAAGCCAACAAATGTGATTGAAACTGGACTAAAACTGAGACAAAATTTACAAATGGCGGATAAAATTACCATTAGTGTGTGTTTGTGTTGGGTTTACCTCACACAGTTCAAACTCGGAGCACCACTGGAGGCCATCGTGATTATGGGGACCTTCAATTTTCAAAAGTGGACTTCATGCAGGATTTTTTCTTTAACATCCACTAGGGCTGGGCGATATGGCCCAAAAATAAAATCTACATTTTTGCAGTCATTTAGGACAATTACGATTTTAATCTAATAAACCCAACAAATATTTCTCAAAGGTTTCATTTGTTCAAAAATAATTCCTGTGCAAAAATGTTCAGACAACATTAATGTATACTAATTCTAAATTAGTTTTAACATAAATTTAACATTCATAGTTTGTTTTATAAATGCCACAATTAAGTAGTTGGTAGTGTTGTAAATGGCAGGATTCTTACCATTTGCGTGTTCATGCCATTGATTAATAAACATACATGAGATCAGTGAATTCAGGCATTTTCTTCACATTTATTCACGACATAGCCGGACAGGAAAATTAGTCACCAACCCGCGCCATCTTGTATCTCTCAACTGTAAAGTTTTCCTGCTCTGTCCGTAGCTAATATCCTTTGTCCTTCAAAACGTCACCTCCCAAAGTTACATGACTACACCCCCAATTGTCGCACTGTCTCAATACATTTGGTCAACCATGCGTCCCCCTCTCTGACCCACGATGGAAAAACACAGAGTTTTCAGCCTCTCAGAACAAAGGGTCTAATTAACACACATTCACCTCCCCCCATCTCATCTGTCCTGTAGGAGACTCACCCTTTAAACATTTGAATTGTCACATAAAAACTATACTGAGTAAATCAAAGCAATTTTGTCCAATTTGAAATAGTCATAACTAAATCCAAACAGTTATAATTAAATAGAAAGAAATATTCCGTTTCAATTCCCTAATTTGGGCTCTTGAAAAAAAGAGTCCAACACACAAGATAAACATTAAAAAACACTTCAGAAAGAAAGTCCAGTGCGGATCTTGATCGTCGCAAAATTAAGCAATGTTTGTGTGTGGAGTTTAGAAATAAGAACAGCAGGAGAGAGATAGAGAGGGAGAGAGAGAGAGAGAAGTTCAGCAGTCATATGGAATTAAAGAACAATTTGATTCATTAAGAAATTTTCAGTGGAAGGGGCATATCATATATGAGAAATAACCCGATGTGACGTGGTTATAGTCAACAAAATGTGTCACGACGCAATAGCAGATGTGTTTGTGCAGCGAAGTCATCTCCTGATGAAGGTCTTTTATGGAACAGTGCCTCGGATGGCACTTGACATCATCCTCCTGGAATAGACAGCCGGGGCATCTGGGTCAGCAACTTAGTTAACCCCCGGTCGGGGTCAATTGATGTGATTGATGAGCCTGTGACCACATGTGGAACACATGTGGTGGATGTGCTCGCCCATTTATGAGCACTAACCAGATCGACCTCTCCTTCACCAATCTGTATGCAAAACCATTTTCATTTAGTCACTTATAACATCCATATTCTCCATTCTTTACTTTGGAAAGAGCACCTGGTAGTTTTTGTTAGTTGGGAGTTAGTAAATGTTAATTGTTTAAGTTGTAGGACTTGGAACGTGCTGTTGGACCCGGAAAAAGTTCTTTTTGTTGTGACATTCAAACAGAATCCGTTTAATGACATTTGCGCATTCAATGATACAACAATGAAAATCTTGTAGCCAATTGTTTAATATTTCTATTTTTCTTTAATGTCCTTGAGATTAGAGATAATATACTATAGCAAATATGTTTTAATCTCAATGCCTTTTCTATATTATAAAGTTTACTTTTTGAAATGGGTTCGTCTGATCCAATATTCCTAGGAAACCCTTATGATGGTAGATAATGATTAATCAAATATTTTACCATGATATTTACTGTTGTAGATTTAGCATAAATGTGCTTTTAGTCGTTACCAGCAAATTTCTGTATTTTTGACGCTGGTTTTTATTATAGCAGTGTTAATCATTTAAAAAACAATATCTCCTCAAAAGTGTTCACGTCTGGCCGGGGCCATGAACACTCCGGGAAGAGATCTATACATATATATGCCTATACCTTTAATAAAAACTGCAGTCCTGCAGTTCATTTTAACAACTTGTCTCATGAAATAATGTCACCCAGGTGTGTCTCAATGTTCCTTCCACACCTAAATGGCATATTCCATGGGCTCTAGAAATTATACTTTTCAATTGTTTCTGAAATTGAATATACTTACCTTATTGTCGCCATGAGTTGTCTTTGCCAAAACTTACTTTCCTCCATGGTCAAAGTCCGATCACCTCCTGTGAATTCATTCATTCTCACATACTGTAGAATTATCACATTCAGACTAATTTATAGTCCTACATTTATTTAATTCAACATGAACTGTTTGTGTGCATATCTTCCTTCGTGACGATACACACAGACAGACCAGTAACTGACTCCCCCATCTGATAAAGATCAACTTTGATCATTTCAGACCTGAATGTGAAAACTGCAGCAGCGAACAGATTGCTGCTTCAAAGAGGGAAAAACAACAGACACCTTGTGTCTTGTTGATAAGAAAAAACTAATTGGGGCAATTTGGCCAACACCAAAACTACAGGGGCAGATCCGGCTTAGCTTGCAACAACAAGTCATAAAAACAAAAGCCTTTGAGGCAAGCGTTTGTGATGCAAATTTGAATCCTGTTCAGGCAACACAAAGTAAGGAAAAACAAACAAACTGTAAAGTAAGATAAAAGATCAGAGGGAAAACAAGACAAAATACCTCTTCAAACAAACCAAAAAGTAATCTTAAAATGCTAATTATCCTCACCTCTTCTACAGAGTAGTGGGGCTTGTAAAACACCCGCAGGGAACATTAGATCACAGTGCTGTGAGCTTAATTTTTTTTTTAAAAATTTAACCAGCAAATTCGCCGTAAGTGTTCCACATCTGAGTCCAAATTCAGAAGCCAAAGTTATAAAAGAGAAATTGGCAAAAAATTAGAAGAACAAATTCAACAAGCATCAAATAACGGAAAATATAGTAATTAAGATTGAAATAAATTTTATCCTACCCTTATCCACATAAGCCGTTTTCAATTTCCGAAACTGCGTTGCTATAGATCACATCTCCTGTTCCGACATAGTACAGAGTGCAAATGTACACAAACAGACCAAAATATGACCCAAGGAGCTCATCTCAGATGATTCGAGAGCTTTGAGTCTACAACTGGAGTCCATATCCCTTCCTGTCCAGCAAATGGCAGCAGCTGTGCAGGGCAAAGTTCAAACCGGGCCTTGGCTTTCACTGGAGACCCCTTGACAGTTTCATCCAGACGGCTGTGATGAGAGTTCGAGATGTCTGCTCAAAAAGTTGATGGACATTATGCTCAGACAATGCATAAGAGTCATAGAACAGTCACAGGGCGAGCGGATATACAGTGTACCATCCTTGTCGCAGTCTGTGTGACCACTTCCCCCCCGAAAGTGGCCTTCTGTGCAGCTTGCCGTTCACTCTGTACACCAAGCAGAGCAGGAGAACGCTGTCCATATTCGTCACCCAACAGCCAGGTTAATCCAGCACGTTTGTTGAGTCAGCCAAGAGAAACACCTCAGGCCAAAGATTGAACCTGCCTGAACCATTTATACACTCGCAACAGACAGAGGGAGATGAGATCGTAGCAAGAGAGCACTATCTGCTTATTGTAATTCATTTGTTTTTGAATTTATTCAAAAAATTTATTTTGTAGTTTTATTTAAATTTGTTCACTACACTATAGCAAGTAGTATTACTATATTTACGCATATGTCTACCATAGACATCTTCTTCATTACATGTTACCTCAAATCATGCTTAAAATGTGACAACTCCCAGTCTGCGCCCTCATGGGAAGGTCTGTCAAGCCTCAGGACTTGCATGCAAAATGGCCGACTTCAAATTCTGAAATGGGACTCAGGGACAGAACAAAGGTTAAATCATTTTCACACCTACGTCAGAGATGCAGGGGAAAAATGAAAATTATTTTTCAAAACAAATTATTACTCCACATTCAACTATAAAAAGCAGACCTGATTAAAAAAAATAATATATATATATATATATATATATATATATATATATATATATATATATATATATATATATATATATATATGGATAGTGGCCTGTAGTTATCATGTAGACCTCTATATCTTTCCGTTTAACAGGAACAATTTGATCTAACAGATTAGCATCAGAAGACCCCTACTATTCACACACACACAAAGGATTGCAACCAGATGTTGCTTGTCCCCAAAAAAATTACACTTCTACCTCCTAAAACAATAGGACACTCTGCCCATCCCCACAAACCTGTCTCTTAACAAGCATGGGGGGGAAGGGCTTTAAAAATTCAAAGACAAAGGAGGAATTCTCCCCCACTTTCAAAATATGCAGATCTGCTGCCACCTACCAATTTCAGCCCCACTTTTGAGGACAAAGAAACTGGAGAGAGAGGAAATTTTTTTACTTTCCACCCCTTTTTCATTGAAACCTGCTCTTTTCCACTTCCTGCAAAACGCCATCCATATACGTCCTATCTTATCTCCCTCATTTTTGGAGACACAAAATACCTGTCTCCAACAAACTCAGTCCTCCTTAACTTAACTTCTGTTCTTCTCCATTTTCATAAAGGCATCGAGGAGAAAAAACACAAAAACTGCCCTTCTACTTCAACACTCCCCCAGGACATTAAGCAATCCACTTTTTCCATTGTCAGGGTCACACAAACAAGAAAAATCCAATCCCCCCTTTAAACACACAATTCACACATGCCCCACACATATCTCACACAGTCTCAACTCACAAAACTAGGCCCAGCATACACTCAAACGCAACACAAACTCCTCAAATTAATTCAGTGACGTCTCACTTGTTGAACCAATTCTAGATATAATAAATACTGCAGTAAAATGGCCACAGCAGTCTATCGATTCCCTCGCAGCCTAATGTTGTTTCCAACTTTACATCAACTTAACAATTGCCTCAGAAATGCACGGACTTACGATCTCTAAGATTCCTCACAGAACGAGACTGCCATGTGTTTTCCGTAATTTAATAAAAAACGCATGCTTCACCCAGTATGCCACAATTCGTCTTAATTGTGCACAATCCATCGTAACGTTACGGCCGCGACACAGATACGTCTCGCACATTGTAGAAGACAAACAACGAAAAACCGTGTGGCCAACACCACCACCACGGAGCTTAACAAACAAACGCGTACACTCAATCAAAGACAATACTTGTTCACTCAGATCTCACGTACAACGTAGCTAAATTTAGCCGACGAAACCCGGCGCAGAGTCCACGACAAACAGAATTCATCTAACAACAAGGATAAAAAGTCCTCTTACCATATTAACTCGGGGCCATGGAATTCTGTTTGTCCGGACCCCGCCGCGAGGCACGTAGAACGGCAGAGCTCGAACGTCGGGCGTCACCAATTGTTGTAAATGGCAGGATTCTTACCATTTGCGTGTTCATGCCGTTGATTAATAAACATACATGAGATCAGTGAATTCAGGTATTTTCTTCACATTTATTCACGACATAGCCGGACAGGAGAAATAGTCGCCAACCTGCGCCATCTTGTATCTCTCAACTGTAAAGTTTTCCTGTTCCGTCCGTAGCTAATATCCTTTGTACTTCAAAATGTCACCTCCCAAAGTTACATGACTACACCCCCAATTGTCACACTGTCTCAATACATTTGGTCAACCATGCTCCCCCCTCTCTGACCCACGATGGAAAAACACAGAGTTTTCAGCCTCTCAGAACAAAGGGTCTAATTAACACACATTCACCTCCCCCCATCTCATCTGTCCTGTAGGAGACTCACCCTTTAAACATTTGAATTGTCACATCAAAACTATACTGAGTAAATCAAAGCAATTTTGTCCAATTCGAAATAGTCATAACTAAATCCAAACAGTTATAATTAAATAGAAAGAAATATTCCGTTTCAGTAGCTTTTGTAAACAGATCTTGTAAACCACCCATCCAGCATTCTGCCACAAAAACATTTGAATGTAACAGCACATAAGAACAACAGCTTTTAATAATTCAGAAGACAAAATTTGATTTCACGATTTGGCAAATTTTCAACAATTCGATTTTTAAAATGACGATCTATTGAATTAATTCGATTTATTGCCCAGCCCTAACATGCACTGTTGTGTGCGCCTCTACAAATCCTGGATTTACCACGGGGTGGACTCCATTTAAGCTATTGAGACATCCCAAGGATGGTCAGTGGGAAACATGTAACACAGTTTGGAATAAGGCTGTAACCTGTAACACAAGAATATGTTCAAATAAAAATACAAAATTGAAGTGCTTTGAATACTTTCCAAACCTATTTACTCCATTACGTATAAAAGAAAGCTGTGAGTTTTTTCTTTTTCAATTAAAAAAGAAGAGGCTATACGGTGATTCAGATGAACTACAGTATATGTTGGTTGCCCGAACATCCTTTGTTTTTTCCTTCATGTGTCACGAAATGGGAATTGTATCACAGGGGGAAAAAATACTCTTAATTATGCAAATAATTATCTTTAGAGCAAACACACTGCCAGGATAATCCCATCGCAAAAGCTTTGTTGTTTAAGCGGAGGATATTTTATATAGCCTCTACCATATTGCTAATTAAAATCCATACAAAATCCATAGTACTAATGAGTTTTTAGCACCCTTGTTTATTACCTCAGATAAGAGTAGTAAATTGAAGTTGTTTTAATTAAGTGGAAGATTTACAACCGTTTTTACTGAAAAGGCTTGATATTAAATTCCCTTTTGTATTTTCTCTTGCCAGGTAGTGAAAGAGGAATAAAATTATTTTGTCCTCTTTGCCTGTTCCAAAAATGAAGATAGATTTAATGTAAGAAAAATACACCTTTGCAAAAATGATTTTTTAATCAGTCAGAGATCTCTGGACAGATAACAGCCTCTAATTCATCACTTAAACAGGTGGGATTCAGAGCGTCAAATGTAGCTCTTCCGCGTGCACAATGGCTTCTTATAGTTAAAAAGACCTCCTCCTTTTCATTTATAGACTAAACATATTCTTAGTACTTTTCCGTGAGCAGATGGCGTAAACAAGGTCAGGTGTGGGTGTTCAAAACAGATTCTGTTCTCAAGGACCAAAATGTGTTTCCGCACAAAACGCTGAGAAGGAACTTTTTTAGACTAAATAGTATGTCCCAGTTTAAGGTCAGATTATACCGAAATCAACACCACTTGCTCTGCACAGGACACAAAACATTTCGACAAGGTTAATACTGAAGAATTAAAATGTTAATAATGTGTAACAATGGTTAATATATGAAAAGAAGTATTAAAAATGTTACAATATCTATCAGTAGCCATCTGAAATATTATACTGAAGATTTTAGGAACAAATTTGAAAAGTACATTTTGCTCGTCGGACTGGACTGTTCTTCAATCATTTCTGAAGCCATCTAAACATGACAGATTAAAGCCCAAACACACTTGGCACAAGTAGTGAGGTCGTAGTATATTTACATCAAGTGGGATCCGTTGAACAAGCTAATAAGAGTAGGCTCACACTAGGTCCAGTTCTTATTGTGCTGACGCACGATCATTCTCTTCTCCCACTGGCCTGCTCTCACATTGTGCTCAACTCAACCGTTCCTCAGCACAATTCGTGCGGCATGCTGTGATCCACCACTGCATTATTGCTATTGTCCTAACATTGTGACTTCAATTTAAGGAATACTGAACTTTTGTCATGATAATTGTTTTTCTGTACAGCAGTGAAGTTTAGTAACTTTAAAACATATTTATTTCAAATGCACTGTGTGCTGCCATATTTATCAACCAGGTAAACGTGAGATATACTGTACACTACTCACAAAAAGTTAGAGATATTTGGCTTTCAGATAACATTTATGGAAAATGTAAAAAGTTCATGCTACAGTGATACTATATAATAAAAGAAGAACATTTAAATAGAAGGATGCACTGGTGATTTCCTCAACTCAAACAAAACATTGAAGCAACAGTTTACAACAATAGTGGGTACACCACAACCAAAAATTTCAACAGCTCAATAACTGGTCATGTCCCCCTTGAGCATCAATTACAGCTTGACGATGACACCACATGCTGTGTCGACCCATTGTTTGCTAAAGTTTGGCATCCCACTCTTCTTGAAGGGCAGCCCTGAGGTCATTGAGGTTCTGGAGTGCAGAGTTTCCAGCTTCTACATGACCACTCAGCTGATCCCACAGGTTTTCAATAGGATTGAGGTCTGGAAAAAGTGTGGGCCATTCCATTTGAGGTACATCGGTCGCCAACAGCCGTCCCCTGAAGATGTCACCTCCATGGGCTGGAGCATTGCCATTTGTGATGAATTTTGCCGTTAAGAGAACAGCAGCTTGTGCAAAAAGTACTGAAACTATTAACATATGGATATGTGCATTCAAAAGCTTAGAGGTCACATTAAGTTCACCTGTAAAGGTTTGAATACATTTTAGGCCCATCCTGAAATTTCACCTGAAAGCCAAATATCCCTAACTTTTTGTGAGTAGTGTATGTGCATGCTACACACATATTTTGAAGTTGGCTTGACTTCCCCCTTTTTATCCGGCATGTGCAGTGTAATGGTGTAAATGTGCCTGCTTTTGTCTTCATTTTTTCTCTTGGAACATACACCTGTGATTGTCAACAGACGCTAAGAATAAACTGCCAGTACAGTACTAATATCTGTTTACAATGATTAGCCGACCAGCAAGATGAAACACTGGTAACAGCATGTCAGTGTTTAGCAGCCAATACCGATGCCCCCATTCCATCAAAAACTTTGCTGCAAAAGTGTAATAAATCAATTTTGAGGTGTATTTTTTACTTTGACATGCTTTTCCTGCTAAACTAAATTAATTACTACCAATCTAGCCATACATGTTTATTTGAACTGTATCCCTTTAATTATTACTGGTGATTTTGAATATGTAAGTGTAATGTGTGTAATCTTTGCTCATCTTCTATCTTGCTAATCTTTGTTATACACCCATAGACGCACCCAAAATTGTCCCAGAGCAAAGTTTTCTGAATCAGAATCTCGATAGCTTACCCTTGAAGAATAAGAAAAAGGGGATGCTGTGTTGACTACATGATCTACAGTAGGTCGTGCGGCTGGTGTGAATTCCGGCAACGTCTGCAATTTTATTAAATCAGTTAACACAGCAGACAATCGAAGGTAAAGGGTCTGTTTCCAAACTAGGGATCTCTATCTTCTGTAAATATCACACTCTATGAGCCCCGACTAAATGTGCTACTCACGGGACAGGTGAACTTCAGTCGAACTAGCAGATGTCCTGGCTAGATGAGCAATAATAACATCTTTTAAGACAGTCCCCTAAATCACTCCGTGTCTCGTCAATTCAACATTCATTCACTCTGCCGTCCACACTGGTGAAGTCACGTGATCATGTGACGTAGGTGCAAAAGGTCTATACTAGTGCTGGAATTACTTGTTATTCTTTGGTGGGTTAAATCTTTTGATTCACTATGGCGTGGACACATGTAAGACACACATATAGGGTGGGTCTTGTCCAAAAATATTTTATGCCGGAAGCTCAAACGTTATGAGGTTGGAACTGGGAGATTCCAAGGGGGATATGTCTGACTTCCCACTTTCCTGTGTGTGTGCATGTGTGCGTGCGAGTGTGTACTCATTAGTTCACCTTAAACCTATTGAAAATCCCATACCGTTCACCTAAACCGAATACTTCAGAATCCAGCTAGAATCTGAATTTGATTAATTTCTTCTGGTGATTGTGTGCATTCACCAATTGTCCCTTTAATAGGCGTTATAAGAGATTTTTCCCGATTGCGTTGAAGTTGGTTTGCAAGAAATTTACCTGATTTGTTATTATATTCAAAGTTGTTGTATCTCAATTGTTGTATTATGAACTCTGTCTTTTTAGATAACATATCGTCTAATTCTATTTTTGTATTTTGTAAGTCAGTCCATATTTGGTTATTTGGGTTTATTGCATACTCATCCGTCAGTTGTTTAATTTTATCTTCCAAGTATTTTCTTTTTGAGAGAGCTCAGTATTGTTCATTCGGTAATTTTACCGATTTGACATGTCATCATCATTGCTCTCCGTTTTTTAAAATATATATATATTTTTTTGTATTATTTTATTTTTTTGTATATGGGTGAATATGTGTATGTGCGTGCGTGCGTGCGTGCGAGTGTGTGTGTACTCATTAATTCACCTAAAACCTATTAAAAAAAATATCCCATACCGTTCCCCTAAACCGAACACTTCCAGCCAGAGTCGTGAGGCCGTCAGGAAACCCGAGAAAGGACCAAAGAAAAGAAAGGAAAGTGAAATCCAGCACTGACCAGACACCACCCACCAGGCCACCAACCAGAGTCCTTCACCAACCCCAGAGACATCTAAATTTCAACAAATCAGGGAGACCTCAAGAGACCAAAGGAGAGACTGAGGAAAGGAAGGAAGGACAGACGATTCAATGAGCTGAGGAAGATTGTGTCTGAGTTTCGATAGATGCTGGTGTGGTGGATCTGGCGTGCATGAAAATCTCCACCAAAGAAGGGAGCCAACGACCCCCGCCAGGACAGAGCAAGCGCCACACCTCAGGGCCCCCCAGGCCGCTGCAGCGCCAAAGGACGACCCCCGGGCCCCGCAGGGGCCACCGGCCGGAGAGCAAACCCAGGAGCAAGAGCGCCCCCCACCCCAACGCGGCCCGCGCCCCCAACCCAACGCAGCAGGACGGGGCACTGCAGGCCCGCCAGGAACCCCACCGGTCCACAGCCCCCCACCCAGCCAACCCCACCACCTCCACCCCCCAGAGGTGGAGGTGAATCTGCTCGATCCTGTTGGCAGCAACTGGTTTCCTGACTATAAAAACACAACCATTAGTTACAAATTGCCAAATACAGAAACATCAATGTATCTTCCAAGTATTTTCTAATGTTTGATCCTGTTTATTTTTATAAGATGAATATCATATAATTTTACACTTCAGATTTTTCATGTGGGTCCTAAGACTTGCTGATGAGGTGTGCGTTATCAAAATACATATGCTCATCTGCGCACACAGAAGTACACACACACACACACAATTATATGCAAATGAGTATGGGCATTCTCATGTTCTATTCATCCTATTTGTTGGCTTTTGCATACATCTGCAAAGGATGTATCACTACAAAAGATTGCTGCATATGATAGACATGTCACAGATTTTTTGATATATGCAAATAATTAGGTAGGTGACATCCTGAGAAAAGATCCAAGCAAAGGAATATGACCTGCTAGAAACTCTTTTAGATTGTTCATTTCACGTATGCCACCTGTGCATCAGCCAGATGCCAAAAAGGTCGAATTGACAGGCTGAGTCAACAGTTATAGAGACCATGCCATCTTTGAAGTGCACTTCCTTTTATATTAAATGGATGTCTGAGGCTCCCACCTTGTCTATGCAGCTGCAAATGTGACACTTAGTGAAGCAATCTGTATTAAGTGGCAGAGGCCATGTCAGTCATACTGCTCACATTATCATTATTCACACATTTCTCACAACTGGCTTTCTGAGGACATCAGGAGTGACGGATGACATTCTTCCAAGCAGAACACAATTTGAGAGGAACTATCCAAAACATTTCCAAAATCTTGTTTCAACGGATGGTATCGTGGCTTTGTCTCTATTTCACGACCAAATGTTGATTAATATCCATCTCAGGATTGTCACTAACTTCTTAATCTTGTGAGTGGCTGAAATTTTAAATAGCTACCACTTCAAAATCGACCAACCAAGCTTTCTTATAGTCTTATCTTTTATAAGCAATCTGTCTGGAAAATATTTTCTCCTGACTTTGCCTGACTTTCACCCAGTCATAGAAAAAAAAATCATTACCTCTGTCTTGACTTTGTCGCCAGTCCTGTCCTGTAGTTTAAGGGTACTTCATTGAGTTTATAAATTACAGTATTAACATCTTCAAAAGGCAAAGCTAAAAGTTGCAAGACTGTAATTGCATAACTCAGAAATGGCTTTGTTCCAATTTTCTTAATTTACAAAAAAATCATATTTACAGTACGTACAGTATACTGTGTCATCTTGCAGCTAGACCATGGCACGTCGACTTATTGCCCTTCAGAATATAATTTTCATTTGTTTTTGGGTCACAGATTTATCATGGGAGGGTCACGGACAGGTAGTAAAAAAAATATATAAACATGGTTCTTGGTTTATGACATACACATCCACATACATATGAATTTTCATACAAATACTGTGTTTACTACTGTAATTATGACTTTCCTTATATGTTAAAAAAAATATGACTGCGAATTTTCTATATTGTTCAACTTGGTGAAAACATAATATAGGGTCCCAATGGGTGACAAAAGAGCAAATGGTGTATACTAGAACTGTCACGGTGAGCTGGTGGGGAAGCACCCAAATGCAAGGAGGCAGAATAACCAGGGCAGCGATGCATGGAATACTGATCACAATTTATTGACAGAAACACTAACAGGGATACTGGGTAAAACTCTAAATACAACAAGAAAAAACAAAGTTCTGAAAACACCAAAACTCAACTCTTTTGTTGCAAAAGTAACAACAAAACGCAAGAGTGGTGACAGCGACAATGATCCAACAAAGACTGAACCAAAGTGGGTGGGGGAGATGATTGCATCACACAAGGGAACACCATGACAATGATGAGTACAGGTGCAAACAAAACCAAGCATGATATACACAAACCATAACAGTACCACCCCCTTAAGAGACGAATCCCAGACATCCCAAACAAAAGTCAAACATGGCAGTGGGGCCAGGAAGTGGTCACAGGCGAAGAGGCCAGGGGCTGCAGCGGCACAGGCAAAGAGGCCAGGATCTGCAGCGGCACAGGCAAAGAGGCCAGGGGCTGCAGCTGCACAGGCAATGAGGCCAGGGGCTGCAGCGGCATGACGTGCGCCGCCGGAACAGAAAGTGGTGGCGGCCGCAAGACATTTGCCGCCGGAACAGAAAGGGGTGGTGGCTGCAGGACGTACGCTGCCGGAACAGGAAGGGGTGGTGGCCGCAGGACGTGGGCCGCCGGAACAGTAACGGGTGGCGGACGCAGGATCTGGGCCAAAGGAACAGTAACGGGTAGCGGCCGCAGGACGTGCGCCGCCGGAACAGTAACGGGTGGCGGCCGCAGGACGTGCGCCGCCGGAACAGGAAGTGGTGGTGACAGCAGGACGTGGGCCGCCAGAACAGTAATGGGTGGCGGACGCAGGATGTGGGCCGCCGGAACAGTAACAGGTGGCGGACGCAGGACGTGAGCTGCCGAAACAGAAACAATACCTGCTTCTTGTTCTGCTGGGTCCGTTTTTTGTTGGATCATTCTCTCACAGTGAGCTGGTGGAGAAGGACCCAAATGCAGAGAGGCAGGAGAACCACAAAAGGGATGCATTGAATACTGATATACATCATTTCTTAACAAAAACACTAACAGGAGTACTGGGTAAAACTTTAAATACAAAAAAAAACAAATAAAGTTCTGAAAACTCAAAGTAACAACAAAACACAAGAGCGGTGACAGCGACAATAATTCAAGAATGACTGAACAAAACCAGGAAACTAAGGCCCCGTCCAGACGGAAGCAAAGCCGGCTTTGTTCCTCAAACAAATCTCGTACATACAGAAGCATTTCAAGACTTACATGTGTCCAAAAGAAGACGATGAGGGCATTTAACGGCTGTAATGAATATGCCAAGTCTGGAGTTGCGCTGTAGCGCAGCCACAGGGAGTTAACGGAAAGCGTAGAAGAATAATCAGGGAAGAAGACAAACATTTTTTGTCACCTAACTTTATTGCAATCTACAGAACAAACATGGCTTTGCATGTATCAAAACAACATGAAAGACTAACACAGGAGAAGTGACAATGGCGGGTGGTTCAAGTACGACACCGCTTGTTGAAGGTGGGAATAAGGAAGCAAAATATTTTGCTGCAAAAGCATAAGCAAGCTAAGGAGGCTGCACAAAACGATTATTGTTGACAGACTGACGGTTTGTGCGCAGTCACGCGAGAATTGTCGCATACGTCATCAATCTGCGACAATGCCTCGTCATAAAGATGCGACCATTACGTCATCACTGGAGGAGTTTCCTGCATTTGGTGTTCAGACAGACGCGTACGGGGTGCGTTTTGAAATCTTTCCACTCTGGAGCCCGGTTTCAAAAGTGACCGGTTTCAAGCTCCGAAAGCGCACCATCGTGTGGACAAATGGCCTAAACGGTAAGAAACTTGTGAGGATACATGAAAACTGGCTTTTATGTGGACGGGACCTAAATACAAGCCAACTGACGAGACAACGAGAGACGCCTGGACAAGACACAAGTGGCTGGGGGAGATGATTCGATGACACAAGGGAACAAGATGACGGGTACAGGTGCATACAAAACCTAACAAGCAAGACAGGAAACAAAACCAAAACAACAAACCCAAGCGTGATATACACAAACCATAACAAGAACTTTGACTTGCACTGAAGAGGGTCTTCTTCCCAGATTTAGTCATAACTGTTTTAATTTCTTTATTTCCTCAGTAGAGCAATTTCTGTGCTTGAATGATGTCTTTGAGTCTTATCTCATGTCCGGTGAACTCCGTGTGAACTGTTTACTGGAAACTGTGTGGTCCCGCCCTTCAAGATAGTATAAGAATATTGTAAGTCTTCCTTAATCTTCGCACTTGTGAGAAGCTACAGCCATTGCCTGTAACTCACTTGTGCCCGGAATATTCTGTAGAAATAAAAGCTTCAAAGTAACTGTTCATCGATCTCCAGCCTGTATTCGGATAACCAACATTCTCACTACCCGAAAGAAAACGAGCGTGCGGAGGAAAAGATCATGTGTCACATGTGTCCGGGTGCTGCGCACGTCTCCAAATCTTGTACGCCATAAATGGCGCGTCGTAACATCGCTCGTGATTGGTCCATTCGATGGTCCAGCTTTTATCTAGCTTTTGTTTTCTCTCTCTCTCTCCCCTGGATAATTTTAGTGAAGGCAACTGTGTTTGTTTGTGCAGGCGGCGGGAATCCACTTCACGCCTGGGAGACCACATTTGTGTGTGATTGTGTGTGTGTGTGTGTGACGAGGAAGAAAAAAAAACTGTTTGCAGCACAGAGGTGTTGTGGTGTTTTTGTCGAATGCCGACAGCAACAAATTGGCATTAAATAATTGGCATGGCGATGAGCCAACTCTCCCTCCGGCTTTGTTTCTTGGTTCTGAAACGAAAAACAACTTCCTGAATTGGTCATTAAATGCAGAGAATCTCCACTCTCCACTCAGCCAATAGCAGCCATAGCGCCACTCCGACTTGGAGTGAAACTGCAGCAGAACCTGATGTGTATTGCTCACAAGTATGAAGGCAAACACACGAGCGAGGCTCTGCCATAATGTCGCTGCCTTAGCCTGACGCAGTAGCATAACGAGGCCTTGCCATACCCTGGTCAATGATAAAACCCGAATTGTTTTGTTTCACACCAGTCCTGTATTTTTTTTATACATCGTGTAAACACTTTATTATTTACTATTATAACAAAAAAAAAGGGTCATGGTCAGTGGGATCACTAAAATGTACAGTATTTTTCTATAGGTTAGATCTCACACACATAAATTCGGTAAAGTAAATTTGACTCTATTTAGAGTGGGAACACTCCACCACGCCAAGCAGAATGCAGCTTTGGCGGTCGCTGAGGCAAAAACACGGTCATGCGAGGAGTTCAGCGAGGCCATCGAAAAGGACTTCCGGACGGCTTCGAGGAAATTCTGGTCCACCATCCAGCGTCTGAGGAAGGGAAAGCAGTGCACCATTAACACTGTGTATAGTGGAGATGGGGTGCTGCTGACCTCAACTCGGGATGTCGTGAGTTGGTGGGGACAATACTGTGAAGAACTCCTCAATTCCAACGACACGCCTTACTTTGAGGAAGCAGAGTCTGGGGACTTTGAGGTGGGCTCTCTTATCTCTAGCGTCAAATTCACTGAGGTGGTTGGAAAGCTCCTCTGTGGCAAGGCCCCGGGGGTGGATGAGATCCGCCCGGAGTTCCTAAAGGATGTTGTGGGGCAGTCGTGGTTGACCACAGGCGTTTGACTGTGTCCTTCGGGGAGTCCTCTGGGGCGTACTTTGGGAGTGCGGGCTGTTCGGTCCCTGTACGACCGGCTTCAGGGTTTGGTCTGCATTGTTGGCAGTGAGTCGGATTCGTTCCCAGTGAGGGTTGGACTCCACCAAAGTTGCCCTTTTTCACTGATTCTGTTCATAACTTTTATGGACAAAATTTCTAGGCGCAGCCGAAGCGTTGAGGGGGTCCGGTTTGGTGGTCTAAGCATTGCATCTCTGCTTTTTGCAGATGATGTGGTGCTATTGGCTTCATCAAGCCGTGATCTCCAACACTCACTGGAGCGGTTTGCAGCCGAGTGTAAAGCGGTTGGGATGAAGATTCGCACCTCCAAATCTTGACCAATGTACCTCCATCGGAAAAGGGTGGTGTGCCCTCCCTGGGTCGAGATGAGATCCTGCCCGAGGAGTTCAAGTATCTTGGGGTCTTGCTTACGAGTGAGGGCAGAAGGGAGTGGGAGATGGACAGGTGGATTGGTGCAGCGTCTGCAGTGATGCGGACTCTGTAAAGCTCTAGATTTACCGGTCGATCCACGTTCCTGCCCTCACCTATGGTCACGAGCTGTAGAAGAACAAGATCCCGGATACAAGCGGCCGAAATGAGTTTCCTTAGAGATAGGGTGAGAAGCTCTGTCATTTGGGAGGGACTCAGAGTTGAGGTGGCTCGGACATTTGGTTCGGATGCTTCCTGGACGCCACCCTGGAAAGGTGTTGCGGGCATGTCCCACCGGCGGGAGGCCCCAAGGACAACCCAAGACATGCTGAAAAGACTATGTCTCTCGGCTGGCCCGGGAACGCCTTGGGATCCCGCCGGAGAAGTTGATTGAAGTGGCTGGGGAGAGGGAAGTCTGGGCTTCCCTGCTAAAGCTGCTGCCCCCGCGACCCGACCCCGGATTAAACGGTAGATAATGGATGGATGAATTGGTAGTGGGACCAAATAGACTCAGTTTTAGAGTAATATTTACATTTGAAAGAGAGTAAAATAAGGAATTTAAAATAAATAAATAAATAAAAGTGACTCAAGGGTTGAACAAACTCACGGCCTTGGTAGATTGGATCATTTGCCTAACAAATAATAGTTATAGACTAAGTATAATTGAAATTGGTTGACCAAAATGGATAGTTGGATACAGTAGATGGATGGCTCAACCCAAGTCAGAGAATTTCAAACTCCACATTATCAAAGAATTAATAAATAAGAATTAAATTTAGTCAGGCTAACAAGTCAATTTTCTCCAAGCAAAACATATTCTTGTAACACATATCAACTAATAATGCATCGCGAGATAATTTCGTTCTTTTCTGACTAACTAAATAATCTCTGGGTTTACAGTCCTCTTTCCTGTTGACATACATATGACATTCTCCTTCATTGACATAATAACATGACGTGAAACATTCAGTTGTGCGTAAATTTACTTGTATGTGCCGAATTGTTCTTATGTGAAATATGTAAGATTGCTTTGTGTTGAGGTGTGGGCGTGAGTTCCATGTGAGGGCAGTTCTGATCGTGACCACTAAGAGGCACACTGGTCACGTGTAAATTCCAAAAAGGGCTGGAGTGTACTGACCAGGATTCCAACTAACCTTTGCTGGAAGTTCGGATGCCATCTGGTCAGTCTCATGTTGTTTTACGACTTGATAAGACTGACCTGCAGACAGCAAGTCTGAACCAAACGCTCAGATGTCAGCAGGGTAGAGATGACGCTTTCCGATAAAAAACTTTGATGCCATCAACTCCTGGTTCTGGCAACAACAATAAAAACATTCGCACCCTGGTGAGGTGCCTGATTGTTCACTTCAAAAGAATGTAATCTCTTTTTGAATTGTCTCTGGTTTAGGAAAGGGGGAGAAAGAGAGAGATCATCCAGCCAAGGATGACTGCACACACATTCCAAAAGGGAAATGTAAAGGGGAAAAAAATTAGGGTGACTGGTCTATAATTGTTACAGTAGTGTCACGTAAATTTGGAGGGATTCAACTGGTCGTGTGGTTTCCACAAAGTTTGATCCAGCGCATACATTTTTCATAGTTGTTTGAGGGTTTAGGGAAGGGAATAAACCGGACACCTCCTTCCAATCGATTAGGGTAATGGCTATCACTCTTACACAAGCCATGACTACAGCGTTTAACCATTTTTATAGATTTTTTCTTGCCTTTTTTTTAACCACGCAATGCACCACCGGGAGCCGGATAGTTTTGTTTGTCCTCCTCGGAAAACAGGTTGGGACTGCACCGTCGCAGACATGACGTCTTGCGTCTTGATTGGTTTACTAGGTCATGCGTGCGCGGTTCTCGGTAAGGTCAATTCATACGTTCCCAAGCTCCAAAAACTGAAAATTCCTATTTTTATTTCTCTTGTACTGTACTCCCTGTACATTATTCAAACAATAAAAAATACCTTACCTTTTTTGTTGTGGTGCGATGGCCTCAGTGGATGGAAAATGCTATGTTAATGAATGCATTCTTTAGTTCAGTGTTGAGTTGGTGTATTTTACATTCGGTAGATGTTTAGACTACTAAGGGGCCCTTGTGATCTGTTTAACGTCAGGCACGTTGTTGAACAGGTAAGGAGGGTCCTTGTGCCAGTATTTACGGAAGTAGTCGTAGTAGTTACAGCGGTGCGATAATCTCCTTCCTAAATCCACTGTGGTTTGTAGCACTGTACATTTTTCTTTGCTGCCACTGTCACTGTTGTCTTTCTTTGGGCCCATGTCGAAGAAAATAGTCGTGGAAATAAACAAAATGCACTCGTGAACGTACGGAGCACCTCCCGGAGTATTCACGCTCTGACTGGAAATGAGCAGCGCTTCGTCTCCACTACCGCAATGTGAGCATTCGGCATTCCTTGGCTTCACTCGGCTACCCGTTCAAGGTACGTTCTGCTTTGCTTGGGTGTTCGAACTCCGAGAAAGGCATTTTTTTACTCTGATTTTTGGGGTCGAAGTCCGATTTTTACGAGTTCCAAGATGTTTGAACTCCAAGGTTCAACTGTAATTGTTCAAAAAGTTCATCTTGTCTTCAAATCTATACAGTGCTAAAATTTATGTTATGAGAACGTCTTCAACAGTTTTTGATCCACTACACACACTCATCCTCTTGCATAATTTAAAATGGGAAAAAAAACAACAACAATATTTTGACATGAACAAATATTCTGAATGTCCTACACAAACATTTATGAAATGCTTGTTTTTGAGGCGGAGTTTTTGAGTGCTCATTTCATATGAGTGTTGAAATGTTACCGGAGTTGAACATTATTGTCACCAAATAATCTATCTTATATTTTGTAAATTTCTACAGAAGATCATTAAAAAAAATGTAGTTATGTTTATTTTCTCATCTTTTTTCTTTCTTTTCTTTTTTTTCTGGGGACCCTATGGCACCCCATTGAAGAGTCCTCAAATTTGGACCTCTTAAAACTTCACTGTTGGATTTGTAAGACCATGTTACTTAAACATATTTCTAGTTTACTGATACAACTAAGACATAAAAAGTGGATGCTAATCTGTGTTTATTCACCCCCCCCCAAAAGAATCGATAAGAGAATCGATAAAAAATCAAATTGTTAAGCAGAATCGAAAACGGAATCTGAATCGTAAGAATCTTATCAATTTCCATCCTTAGTCATTGATGCACAATTTCTTCGCTAAACTTCTCTCATTTCATTGGTCCCTTTCAGTGGTTAGTTAGGCTACCAATTTTGACTGCTTGTTTTAAGCAATGCAGCTCAGGGTTCACTTACTTTTGCACCTACACGAATTGACCAAAAACTCTTTTTAATTTAGTTTTGACTACACAATTGATTTAAAAAAAAACATTTTTTTAAATAAATTTAAAAAAAGAGAACAGTGCATCAAAATGCTAAACCTGCACCTGTCATTTTATATAAAATTTAATGGTTCAGATTGAAAAACAAAATCAGGTTGAAACAATTGGAAAATCCAAATTGCTCAAGAGGTTCACAAACTTTTGAGCAGCACTGTATGTTATTTACAATTGTATGTGAACATTGTATGTTTAATTCTTTGAATTTTTTTTGGTGAACTACTGTTCCATTGGCAGTTGATTTGTATTGAAAAACGCTTGATTGTTGCCAAGTTTGTATGTCTTACAGCAAATAAACAGTTAAAAAAAACAATCAGTCCGTCAGTCAATATTTATTACCGGTAATAGAATACAAACCAGCATTCTGACAACTCTGTTTACTCCCAAAGCAAGTTAGTAGTCACAATATGGTTCCATATTAACAATAACTAAACATTGTTCAAACGTTAATGAAAATATTTACAATATCTCCCAACCTTGTTCAGTTGTAAACACATACTGTAAAAGAAATGCGTAAAGCTCACTTTTTCCAATTCAATCCCCATCCACGAATCCCTCGAAGTCTTCTTCTTCCATGTCTGAATTGAAAAGTTGGGCTCTGACTCCTCAAAGTCGTCATGATCTGCATCAGTGTCACTGCTGTTGTCTGGCACGCATCCATGATCCATTGGCAGGTAGTGAAGTATGTTGCCTGGCGCTGTCTCCCCATCTTGGTGAACGTGTGTTCACCTTCCAACATCCACTGCTCCCACGCAGTTTGCAGTTGAGCTTTAAATGACACCAATATCGAGCGGCTGCAGTTCTTTAGTCAATCTACCCGGGATGACGGCAATCACAGAATTAGTGCGCTTCACTTGTTTTTTGACATCATTGATAATATGAGTGCGCATGAAGTCGTAAATAAACAACGATGGAGCTGTGTGGAAAAAGCCACTCGGTCTCTTAACGTACATCTCTTTCAGCCACTCACTCATCTTTTCTTCATCCATCCATCCCTTTGGATTATTTTAGATGACGATGCCGGCTGGAAAGTTTTCTTTCGGCAAGGTCTTCCTCTTGAAAATAATCATGGGTGGAAGTTTCTGGCCATTAGCATTGGAGGGGAGGACAAAAATGAAGGATGACCTCTCATTTCCTGTGGTGCGTACATTCACCGTACTGGTCCCCGTTTTCTCCACGGTGCAGTTCACAGGAATATCGAAGGTGAGTGGAACTTCGTCCATGTTGATTAAGTGCTCTGGTCTTATCTTCTTTTGAGTGATCTTATTTTTGCAGTATGTGCGGAAAGTTGCCAGCTTTTCTTGATAATTGTTTGGCAGTTGCTGCGAGATAGTAGTGCGTGTGCGGATGGAGAGATTACATCTCTTCATAAATTAAAAGCACCACGAAGGACTGCCTGTAAATTCATTTATGTTCATGTCGCGTGCCAGCGCTGTTGCTTGTATTCTAATAGTCACAGTGGAGAGGGTTCTACTTGCTGCTCGCTGTTGAAGGCATTGTTTGATTACTTTATTAAGTGTAATCTTTTGCGTGTTCAAATAAATTGCAGAATTGAGATCGTATGAAAAAGTTCCTTTAAGGAGTTTATTTAAGAGCTCTTAAAGACACAGGAGAATTGCTTACATTCGAAGGTGATGTTAAGCCTCAAGTGTGACGAATATGATAACATACAGTTGCTTTATACTTGAAAAAAGAATACTCCCGCCCTTAGACTTGACAAAGAATTAGTGTTCTTAATAAGAAGACATGATGATACTGATACGATTATCTCAGCTCCCCACCAGGCTCGGAGAAATTTTGTAGACAGGCTTTGACCTTGGACCTTCAGTTTTTACGACCAAATGACTAATGACATGAGAACTTGACCACTTTTAAAACATACACATTCTTATCTCAAGAGCTGGAAGGGAGTGAGAGATTCCAATATATTTCACAAAAACATTATCACAGTGTTATTCATATAACTACACAGTTATATGGCATCTATATACTTATAAGTAAATTCAAAAACAGTAAAAATATAAATTGAAAATGTTAAATGTCAACACTGTTCAAGAACCCACTTTGTCCTCCAACTGCGGCCATCTTGCTTTGTTCCTGTGGAAACTCTTTTTGTTCTTTACTTGGCGCAGGTCATCTTCCTTCACTTCCATATCATTGATTCATTAATGTTAAATTCTCGTGCTGCTGCTCTATTCCCATGTTCAAATGCGTGATTTATAGCCTTGAGATTGAACTCGGTGTCATAAGAATGCTTCTTACGAGGAGCCAATTTTTCTAAACACACAAATGGTGTGGGACTACCGTTCTAACCGTTGTTACTTAGGCGACGCCTCCTGACTATGATAGCCGTACTTAACCAATATTGAGCCACATATAAAGCGCATCGTATTATAAGGCTTCCTGTTGGCTTTTGAGAAAATTAAAGGCTTTTAGGTTCGGCTTATAGTGCGGAAAATACAGTAATTCACAGAATGCCACTAAACAAAAAATATTAGTGTCAAAGTCACTGTTGTGCATAAAATGTATCTTTTCACAAAAAGTTTTTTTTCTCCTTATTTCAATTTTTGCTCAGTGTCACTCAAATTACCTATTTTCAAATGGTGATTACTAAAGAACGCAATGAGGTAGAAACATACTTTTTTCCTAATGAAAGAATCCACCATGTTTATGTAGTCACAGCACACAATATTCTGTTTGCCTTGAAAGATTAGTTAAAATGCTTGACATCGGCTGGCAAAGTCGGGGTTGTTTATTGGATAACGTGTGGCAGTAAAAGAGTTTCTCTGTCATTGAGATTTCTGCAATGAAAAAGTAAAAAAATAAAAATAAATTGCATTCTGGCATTGTTTAGGAGAGGACCAGACATCTAAAGATTTAAACTGAGGAAAACGATGGTGATGGCTGCCAGATGGTAGCTTCACTCCCACACACCTGAACCCAAAGTAAACAATTACAGGGTCCGAGTGGGAGAAGGTGCGAACTAAGAACAGGTAGAGGGCCTGACACAGGACCATATGGTGACTGTGAAAGAAAATATACCCTCTGAATTTCACCATGCACGTGTGTAAATCCAGCTGTGCAAAGCAAAAACTCCACAATTTAATTAGCATAGCATATTTCTGAGTTTGCATGATTATACAACCACTTTCAGAGGGAAACTGTCATACATACATAAATAACCTTATCTAGGAATTTAATTTTTTTTAAATTATTTTCAAAGAAGTCTACCGGCAGTGAACATAACCAAGATAAAATATTTGATTGCCCAAGGGCACAGCTTTAAATGAATCCAAAAGTCTTGTTAAAGGTACCTGGAACTGTTTGGTCTGTTTTGTGAATTATTCACATCTTAATAGTGCAAACGGTCAAACAAGCAACACTGATGACTCTTTGATAATATAAAATAGATCTTGACGCACACAACTATAGTGTGGTTTTGAGATTTCAATGAACATACATAGGCTATATGAATTTGACTGTGAGAAGAGTGATCGTAAGGAACTTAAAGAAGCCCACTCAGTTTGTAACACAGCTGTGTCAAACGTATGGACCGCGGGCCAGATCAGCCCTGCAAAAGGGGTTTAATCCAGCCTGTGAGATGATCTTTGTAAATAAAAAAAATTTAAAAAAGTAATGTCTGACCAATTAGCTCCCAAAGACATATGAAAATGTCAATTTGAAATATTGCCATGGTCCCAAAACATACTTATACGTTTTTTCATGCTAGAGCATAAAGAAAGCTTTGATGTAGCCTCTGACCTGAAGAGGTGGCTTAAAGCAATGATATTTATTACTAAAATTGTCCAGCATGTGGCAGCAGAGTATAAGCGATCAACATGGGCCATGTTGCTGCTAGAGCATAAAGAAGGCTTTGATGAAGCCTCTGACCTGAAGAGATCACTTAAAGCAATGGTAGGTATTACAAAAAACGGCCAGCAGGGGGCAGGAGCGTATAAGGGATCAACCTGGGGTCAATTTCACAAAGCATGTTGAACAAACACCAAGACTAACCCTGAACAGCAAGTTGACATAGACTGAGAGAAGAAACTCTGCGTTTTTTGTTCCAGGACAGCTGATTTGAGGTAGTTATATCAACGCAGAGTAGTTTCACCTGGCGTTGCCACTACACTAAAAAGTCCACATCAATGGAGCCCTGATTTGTCGAGTCACCATGGCAACGGGGAAGCGCAGAGAGCCCTCTGCTTCCGCGTTTATTTGATTTTACCTCTCTCAACTGAAAATCTTAGTGCGATCATATGGCGAATTTCAACATCTTTAGAAAAAAAGTGCAACACCGCAGCGGCTCCCCATAGAGGATGGCGTTGTGGGAGAACGTTGCTGCTCGAGTCAATGCGTAAATTTAAATGTAGTCCTTTGCAATCACAATAATATTACAGGAGAAACCTGCTTGAATGTTAACTAATTAATTTATTTCATTTAGGTGCAATCCTGCAGGGGAGAAGTGCACTTGATTTAAGATGAAATATAAAAACATTATTCAAACGGAGCACAACACACAATATATGCTGTGATGTGAGCGCATGACTACGGCTGGTAATGTTGCAAATGTAAAGACGGATTTATGTAGATGATGGACTGTGATGTGAAACGGTACCGCTCAAAAAGATAACTGTCCGGAAATGCCAGCATATCTGCGCGGTCTGGTAACAATCTTACGACGAATATTTAATTCCCTGCGCAATAATGCGGCACCTTCATCAAGAGGGTCGTTGACAAAGGACATACCATGTTTGTGTCCAAAGTGGACTTTACGCTATAGACTATAAGCGTAGTTACGCAAAAACTTGCTGCAGCGGACTTTATGAATAAGGAAATGAATTCCGTGTGTGGCTAAAAAGAGGTGGGGACAGAGAAAATCTCGAGGTTCATTGTGAAAAACCTGCAACCGTCCAGGTTTGGTTCATGGAGCATGTTACTACTGCAACTGCCCGAGAGCTTAAATTACCTCTTTTTATGAAACAGGCTAGAGTTACCTCTTTTTTTCTCTGATTTCATTTACCTCCCTTTCTGAAACAAAAAATGCAGTTTCCCACATGTCAGGGTTTCTTGACCCAGAGTTCTCACTAAACCTGCTTTGTGAAATAGACCCATAGGGCCATGTTGCAACAAGCTCTTTTCCCCAGTGTTTTAGACAGGTTTGTGAATAATGATAAAACGTAGCCAAATTCTAATGATGATTCCTGCAAAACGGAAACAGATACAAATATACTTTTTTCCCCTGATGAAAGAAGAGACTCTAATCTTTACTTTGGTAGGTACCATGTTTTTATGGCAATATAACATAATATTCTCTGAGCCTTGCAAAATCAGTTAAAATCCAGTAAAACAGCCAGGAGCGAAGGGGGTTGCTTCATTGAAAATGGCTGGGAGTGACTGAGTTTAATCAGATGGCCAAAATCAAAACATATAATTTGTAATTTTACAAGCAATCCGCAGATGAACAATGCAACTTTTACACTGAATTGACCTAGATGTCATTATTTTACACGCAATCTATAGTTATAGTTTGTTGAAGAAAAAATAAAAACAAAGACCAACATAAATCAAATATAAACGTGCGGAAAACGACACACATTCAGCTACTGGTAACACAAACACATATGCCATGGATTAACATCCTATAACGTAATTAATGTGCCACACACTGCATTCTGGGAACAATATATCTGTAAAACAGATAGATAAGGGCAAAGTGTATATAATAATAATAATAATAATAATAATAATATATACCGTATTTACAGTTGAGCCCCGCTATTTCGGGCTGGCCTGCAAACAGCGAAAATCTGTGTATAACTGACACCATGTGTTTGTTTTATTGAATGAATGATTGAATTAATTAATTAATTAATTTTAATTTCTCAAACACACATTTATGTATAAAAAATAAAAAAAAATACTCAAAGACATTAGAAAATAATACAAAACATAAAAATATAACCTATACACATGTTCGGAGAAAAGAGTAGGAAGAAGTATTAAGCCCTTACAGTAGTAATATATTTTCCTCCATGTAGCCCCTGACCTAATATGTGTTTGACATCCCCGCTGTAGACTATACCATTTAGTCTTGCTTCAAAGAAATAGTGCCAGTCAATGTGCTGGGTGAAATTAAGTGCCCCCAATAAATTGTTCATTTCAAACAAAACTATTGTTGTGCTGGCTGGAATATGTTGTCCATGATATTAATAAACACGCTTCCAAAATGTTTTTTTTAAAAAGTGCCGTTGCACACATGCACACCCTCAAATGCGACAGACTGGCAGTGCTTCAGACAGATAGTAGATATACAGTATTTGTGACTCATTTGAAGCTGCCCGTTTTTTGTAAAACTGAACCATACCTGACAATAATGTGCAGGACTGAAATCATGAAACTTGATGCTGTCTGCTATGTATTGTAATGTATTCATTTGTTTGAATGAATTCCCACTGCCTACACGTTTACACAATATTACTGGCATTGAGCAGAATCATTGTACCTCCAAAATCATCATTTAGCAGGAAACACAAAAATGGCATGTTTGATGATCCATTAACATTACATTGTAAAAGAGAGGAAGCCATTTTCAACACTTTAACTAAATAATAAAAAGCACAGACACGAGGAGTGGCCAATGGTATTGTGAAAAGAAAAGAAAAAACAAACATAAAATTAAGCAAATTTGAACACAATAGCGCCATAATCAACCAGCTCAGTGGCCTAGTAGAGAGTGTCTGCCCCGGGAGGTTTTGGGTTCAGTCCACTCTGTAAATATTAATGGATAGCCGATAGGCCCACACTTTTGAAGCTGCCATATTATTACTCCCAAGAAACATTTCTCAACATTTGATCCTATACATTTACAGTATTGAAATTGTCGAACATTTGAGACAGTACTGTACTTAGTAGAAACAGCATGAATTATGATTTTTGTCAAACAATTTGTCAAACATAAAAAAGAGGACTTCAGACATTTTACTGTAGATAAACATTACGACACTTTATGAAAAAAACAACAACAACAAAACGACTGATTGTCCCCAAAATTTATGAGTACATGTGCAGACATGTGGTATCATAGTCTGGAAATTTTACAACAAAACTCTCAATATTTTGGATGATATTAGAAAGCGTTACACATTATTATTATTATTATATGAATGTGCGGCAGCGCTTCAGTCTTTAAATATCAAAAATATTGTGAGTTTTGTTCTAATATTTTTAGTCCGTGATTAACATATGTCTACACATGAACTTATAAGGTTGGGGGACAATCAGTCATGGTTTTCATTCATGCCACCGTATTGCATGGAACGGTGGTTGGCTTTGTCGCGCTGCAGTCACCTCTGTAATTAAATTTGTTTTTTTCCTTTCTTTCTCAAATAAATAATATCAAACCTGAGATGGAGTGATATCTAAATTATGGCAATGCTTGATCACGTTATACTCATTTTTAGAGCAAAATTAGACCATGGGGAAATTAGTCCTAAATGAACAGGACCATGTTGCTTGCATGCAAACATGTCACAGCGAAGAGCGACTGGACAAAAATGTCCAATAATTACATATTCTAATTAAAAGGAAACAGAAAACAATAATTGTAATCTATTGTATGGCTCAAATTTTAGGTTAATTTGCGCATCGCCTCCAATGTCGCTTTTACGTGCACACGTAGATATGTCGCCAAATAACAGCTAGTGAGAGAGGAGCGCTGGAGCGTCCAATACGGATAATAAAGAATTATATCCGGGTTATTTTCATGTCAGGAAAAAATTAATCATCTGTACGGGATACTCGTGTTGTACGGATATCCAGATCATCCCTAATATTTACATCAAAATACTTTGTACAGTAATTTAAAAAAACATTTTTACGCGAGCCAGAACAAATATTTCATATTTCCACACGGACATTCATTGCTGACGGACGGTAGAGCGGAGCTAATTCAAACATAAAAACGGAAATGTAACGCGCATGATGGCGAGTCAACCTGCTGTAAGTTCCTGTAAATGTGGCCCGGTTGGGAAAGCTCCTGCAGTGTAGACGCGCTCATACGGGGCTGGCCCCGTATATTCACCCCAAAGTTCCTGCGGTGAAAATGCGGCTATGTCACCCTATTTGTTTACACTAGCGCATGCACGCTGTGAGCAGCAAGTGGGGAAGGGGCGAGTTTGGCTCGCGGGGCCCCTTTAGGGAATTTGAGACGGTCAATTGTCATTGCACTTTGTTATACATTATTAACATTTTTAATTCTTTATTTCATATATTAACCATGTTGAAATGTTTTATAGATGTGTAGAGTAGGTGAAATAGTGTTGAACTCAGTATAATTTGACCTTAACCTTGTTTTTGTCTAAAAATTCCTTCTCAGTGTTTTGCGCACACACATTCTATTCGTGAGAACAGATTTTGCCACACACATACCCTGAGAGCACCATCACTCACGGCCACTCTAAATCCAGTTCAATTTGCTTGTGAGATATTGTTTTGGGAAAAAAGTACGAAAAGTACCCTGAGAGTATATTTTGTCTAAAAAGATGAACACAGCTGCGGACTGTGTACGAAAATAATATTATGTAACATATTGTGTGAGAACCAATCTGTTTTACTTATTCATGATGGGAGGAGAAATAGGTGTTCTCTTACTGATTTGGATTCTTTAAAAGCTGTATTCCGCAGAGGGGGCACACACGCACCCTGGAATACCACCTTTTACGTGATGTTCAGTGTTGTGTGACCGGAGATTCTCTGTAATAAATCATCTTTGCAAGGAGTTTTTCTCACAAGAAGTCTATCTTCAATTTTTGGAACACGCAAAAGAGGACAAATAATTAACCTCTATCAAATGGTGACCCGGACGAAAAACGACGTTTTGCAAGCGGGGCGTTCACGGACGGATAGAATTCCAGGGCCTTATTAATTACGGTAAGTGGACACTTTATCCACGTTTTAGGAATTCTGTCTGTCTGAGAGCGCTGCGGCTGGTAAATTCGTCTTGCAAAATTATATTGGAGATGGAATTTATGTGAGAAAAATAGTGATAAATTTTGAAGTCGTTTGGTTGGATGCGAAGTCCCAGATTTCGGATTTTACCACGGTATTTGAATAAAATAAATGTCAATAGATTCTTGGATGAATTTGAGATGAAGATTATGAATTGACACAGCGGTTAGTACGCCCGCTGTTAGGAAATCATAATAAGTTCCTTGAATAACGGATTTTTTCACAGCGCAGATGAGGATATATTACCAGAGATTGGTACGTAACGTTACGAGAGTTTTCTGCACAATTGAATCAAATAATTGTGGACAGACAGGCTGAAGTAGGCGTATGAATTTGAGAAAGTTTCGCTATGAAGGAGCCGATAGACTGCTTCATGATTGACTTAAAGCAGTATTTTTTTATTACGAGAGCCATGCTACACAATTGAATCTAATAATTGTCTATAGACAGGCTGAAAGCAGCCGATAGACTGCTTCATGATTGACTTAAAGCAGTATTTATTATTTTGAGAGGAGATCATGATATTTGTTTTGTGTGTATTTTATGTTTGTTTGTCTTTTGTACAATAATCGGACGTCATTATTATTATTTTAAAGGGAACGCGATGAGCTATTTTGTTGACTAATAATAGTGTATTATAAGTGAGACGTCACTGCATTTATAACTATTAATACGACTTAAATATAATAATGACTATAATATAATATAATAAGACCCGAATGCACTTTTACTTCATGAGAAAAACATGAAGTTGCTAACGCATGCGCAGTAGCTGTTGGAGCCATGCCTACGGAAAAAGACGTGAAATTAAAGACGAATTAAACGAGTGGATGTACAGTTGCTGTGAAAAAGGTTTTTCCCACCGTTACAATCTACGGTATGTTTAATATCATTGATGAAAGCCGTTGAACTTGCATGTGTAAAAACGTCATGCGCTGGACAAACTCATACGAGACACATCTGTAATTTCTTCGAGTGGAAGAAAAGCGAGACATTATCGTGGATTCGTGGATAAAATGATGAATAATGCTAGAATGCTATCTTTGGGTATTTCTGTGAAATTATAACTATTTATATAACTTTAATATAGTAATAACTGGACAGGTTGATGTTCAATATAAATTACTGAAGCGCTTTTAATCTGAAAAACCGAATGGGTGACCTGATAGTACTTCCGCTAGACGACTTCAGAAGCTTCCGGGGTTTGTAATCGGCCGTTGATCGTTAAACAATGACGTGAAATGTATTTAATATTGAACCACTGGATTTAAATTTATTGTGGAAAAGGTTAGTTTACTCCAATAAGATCTGGGATTTGTTTGATGGTTTTAAAGGCGGCAGTTTAACTGTGTATGTGCGTAGACGCCGATCGCTGGTTAAAAAGTGTTATAAATATATGTATTTTTTATATAGAGGAAAATCCCGGACATAACTTTAAGAAAAGTGTATTAAATGATGATTAATGCTGAAATGTTGACTTTTGTTGGTTTCGTAAAGACAGCTCGTATGATTTTGATGTGTTTAAGTAAATAGCTTTCTATTTTCTATTTTCTCGCTTTGCAAATAAAAACAGCTGTAAATGACAATTACGTAATAAAATAAATAAAACCGTTTAGTAAACGCTGAAGGGGATAAATTGATTGGGATGGTAATATTACTAATAAAATCTCCAACGCTAAAACCGCAAGCGTCAGTGTCTACGTTAAATAATTAGACAACATTACATAATTAAATTGCCAAACTGATTCTCTAAGCCCTCATTTACATCTCTTAACGACTAATGTTGAATGCTTAATCTGACTTCACAGTGCACATGCGCCATATCTAAGTTATATTTAATACAAAACGAACGAATACATAACACGCACATAACATGGAGGTACAGTGTTAAAATATTGCAAAACTTCGATGCACACCTCACGCTTATTAAACATACATAACTGTAAAACTGAATATATTGCTGTGATATTGGGATATAAATTAATTACGCAATCATTTTGAAAATTAAAGTTGCTATGACTCTAGCTGACCGCCAGATGTCACCCTTTTTCCAAATTAAATTGCCAACAGCCTTATATGTGCTCTAACTAGATCTGCTTTCAAAAGTTTAAGGAGAAAATATATATATTTAATTTTTTTTGGATTGTTTTTTACATGAAATATTTCAGTCCCCACTCTCCGCATTTTAATAATAATGATAATAATAATTAAAAAACTAATAATTTTAATGGCAACTAATGTGGAATATTTTGTTATAAGTTGATTGTTTTTCCCTCATAATTTTTCTCGTATGCGAGAACATTATTTAACCTTGAGTCTCTTTCCAGAATCTGGTGTCAGCCATTTTGAGGGCCATTATCGACAAGTGCCCTATTCCCATCCTGGGGGAGAAGTAATGTGTTATTTGTATGTAAAAAGAGACTTCCTTCCTTTGTTAATTACAATTTAAAAAGGGGCCTTTCCCATGCTTGTAAGTAGAAAAATATTTTTTAATTTCTCCTGAATGTATTTAACCTTTAAATTTCGACATTGAAGTCCCAGTTCAGAATTTGGAGTCGGCCATGCGAGTCCCTGAGACTGGACAGACCATTCCATGAGGGAGCCATCTGGGATAATCACATTTTGACATACTTTGAGGTGATATGTAATTAAAAAATAATCTCTGACTTGATGTTTGACCAAAAGCTGACAAAGGGGTACTCTTGTGAAATATTAATTGAAAACTAGACACTTGCCAATTGAATCTGTATTATATTTGTAAATTGTTAGAGCAAAGCTGTCCTATCTCATCTTAAGTATTATTTATGAAGGTATGCAAAACATATTAAATTAAATATTGTAAAACATAACAATACTGAATTATAATTAGCAATTATTTAATTATAAACTTTTATTGTTTTGATTACTTTTTATTATATATATTTTTTAATTAATTAATTATTTTTATTTTTTCATTGAAAAAAAAGAAGTTTTTTTTATTTTTTTATTTTATTTTATTAAAATAAAGGAGGATTTTGTTCTTCCGACTTTTTACTGATATGTCATCACCTAATAATGTTGGGGCAGATTTTAATAAGTTTCACAGAGTGCCGTTCATTGATCGGGATCGCTGTTACAATTGTGGACGTTCTGGACACTGGGCCAGTACTTGCAGACAGCACTCGTGGGCAACAGCACATGACAAAAAAGAGGAGCACCTTGTTGTTCCGCCCTCCACTGGTATTTCATCACCTAATGTTGTGAGAGATTGCGTTATGTTCCAGTCACGTCCTTTTGCGGGTCGAAATGAATGCTACAGATGTGGTCGAACTGGCCACTGGACAAAAGAATGCCCACAGCAGTCACCTGGCATCTGGAGCAGAGGCCGCGGACAGCAGAATGATCGTGATCTCTATCAACAACATGATCACGGCTTCCATCAACAACATGGTCGCGGCTTCTATCAACATGAACAATATAGGCGCGGCTACTACCACCAGCAGAGGGGGCGTGGCTTAACTCTTTCACTGCCAGACGTTTTCAGAAACGGGTTGTCGCCAGTGCCAGCCGATTTAAGCATTTTGATTGATCTTTCAAAGTCCACAGAAAATGTTGTGTTTGGACTATGGAAACACACATACTACCAAATGAAAGATTGGACTCTCATCTTCATCATCAAAGTTTGTTTCTACCTTATTCCGTTCTTCAGTAATCAACAATAGAAAATGGTTACTTTCACCGAAATTCTCTGTTTTGAAACAAAAACGGAGAAAAACAGCTTTTTGTGAAACGATGTTATTTCATGCTCTCTAGTGAATTCTACACTTCTTTTTGTCTATGAATGATGCCACAAACACCTAAATAGTGCTTTACTTCTGTAAAACGCTTTCACCAACAATGAAAAAGTGTTTTTAGATTGCAAAATGCGTTTATTTCCATTCAACAGTGTAACAATTTGACAAAACAATTTCGCAAACTATTTACAAATGTGTGCAACTGTGGTACTATTTACAATTATGTGGATTTTTCAAATACAGTTTTTCTTTTTGTAACGCTCTCCTGCGTGCAAGGAGACGCCAGGACTTGCACAACAGTTTACTTTCACTTTCGCATTTGTCCGTTTCGTGAGCAAACGTTACACTTTCTTGACGGACTTTTTTTCCGGGGAATAAATAGCAAGTAGCAGACTGTACACACTCCGATGAATATGCATTGGACTTGGGGCACTCTCCGTCGTCCGATTGAACGTCCGCCTGTGCGTGCTCGGTTGTGCTCCGCGTTTATGACGCCGTCATAGCCGCCGCGTCAGCGGTTCCAATTTCCCCGTCAAGCTCGGATTCACCTTCATCATCATCGATGATGATCATCGTCGTCATCAATGTGCTCTTTTAGCGTTGGTCGATGCCTTTAGTCTTGTAAGTGTAGAGCTGCTTGCAAACGGGGCGCCATTCTCCGTGTGCTCCTCCTCAGCCATCTAGCCCCCCCCCCCCCCCCCCACATCTCCTACTGCCACGTCAATGCTTTCCAACCACGGAGTCATCAATGTGCTCTTTATTGTTGGTCGATGCTTTTCGAATTTGAAAAAAACGGCTCGGGCGGGAGCTGCCGCAACCGGTCGCCATATTTCCTTTGTCTAACATTCTCATCTCCTGCTCGACGCTCTAGCTCCGCCTCTACTGACGCCCACCCGATCTTGTCAAAAGACAGTCATCGCTGCCCTCTAGGGGCCAAAAATAGTCCTTAGGCAAAACAGACCGAATTGAAACTTTCACCAGAGATGCGGAAGGCTTCCCCCCACCCGTTTCAAAAAATAAAAAATTGGATGACGTCTTTTGACGTCATTGGCAGCGCTCCATAGGTTTTTACTTGACGTCTTTAAACGTCAGTGGCAGTGAAAGAGTTAAGTAGGCGGGCATCATCACAACAATATCTGCCCTTTTCCCCTAATCAGCACTACCTGTCGCCACCTGCTGGGCAACAACAGCACTACCTACCGCCACCTGATGAACAGCAGAGGTTCCTGGCGCCACCTGGGGGAAAGTTTCCGCAATGACTATACCCTGATATGCAAAAGTTTTAAAAAATGAAAAAAAATACATCACTACGCTGGTGACTCCACCCCCACCAACAATGTTTCCTTGAGTTAGTGATCTCAGACCATGTGATGCGGTATCTGACTGTGTACACTGCACTCGATTTTTTGACAGACATAAGGTGATAACATATACAGTAAAACATTCCGTACATAGAAGCAACTGATTGACAACACCCTTTTTCCGGGCATCGTTCCACAAAGAATGAGTCACGCCTTGGGAAAACAAATCCCGGTGATCAATCCCTGCATCTCTGGCAGTTGACGTGGGTTCTAAAAGAGCTGAAGGACCCACCCATCCATCCATCCATCCATCCATTTCCTTGACCGCTTGTCCTCACAAGGGTTGTGAGGGTACTGGAGCCTATCCCAGCTGGCTTTGGGCAGTAGGTGGGGTACAACCTGAACGGGTTGCCAGCCAAACACAGAGCTGAAGGACCCCCTTTTAAAAAAAACAAAAAAACCTCAAGAACAAAAATGGAACTGACAAACGTCCTTCTCATTCAACAAAAACCTTCATCGCTCAAAACGACAACAAGTCTTCAATCGCGTCTTTAAATGCGTCTTCAATTGCAGCTACATAATGACACTCTTTCTCATACTGACTGTCATGCCAATCTGCTATTTCTGGGATCCCCTTACCACAATTTTTGAACATAATCACAACACATCATCTTCATATATGATATGCTTATTTTACTGAAAAAATCTTTTAATGAATCACATTGTTTTTGGCATATGACTGACCTCCTCTCCTGCTAAAAAAGAATGTTTTCATTTGCTCTTATTCTACTGTTGCACCTGCCATTGCGACGACGAAGATCCCGCTGGAATCCTTTGGTAAAAATGTTTAAATGTTTAGTTATTGGGCTTTTTCAAGCCCAAAGGGAAGACTGTTATACATTATTAACATTTTTAATTCTTTATTTCATATATTAACCATGTTGAAATGTTTTATAGATGTATAGAGTAGGTGAAATAGTGTTGAACTCAGTATAATTTGACCTTAACCTTGTTTTTGTCTAAAAATTCCTTCTCAGTGTTTTGCGCACACACATTCTATTCGTGAGAACAGATTTTGCCACACACATACCCTGAGAGCACCATCACTCACGGCCACTCTAAATCCAGTTCAATTTGTTTGTGAGATATTGTTTTGGGAAAAAAGTACGAAAAGTACCCTGAGAGTATATTTTGTCTAAAAAGATGAACACAGCTGCGGACTGTGTATGAAAATAATATTATGTAACATATTGTGTGAGAACCAATCTGTTTTACTTATTCATGATGGGAGGAGAAATAGGTCTTCTCTTACTGATTTGGATTCTTTAAAAGCTGTATTCCGCAAAGGAGGGGGCACACACGCACCCTGGAATTCAACCTTTTACGTGATGTTCAGTGTTGTGTGACCGGAGATTCTCTGTAATAAATCATCTTTGCAAGGAGTTTTTCTCACAAGAAGTCTATCTTCAATTTTTGGAACACGCAAAAGAGGACAAATAATTCACCTCTATCAACTTTGGCACTCCTAATGTGAAAGAATAAGATATGCAGTTTGGGTGAAATCTGTGGGGTGCCCAGAGCTCTGACTAGTGGGCCCCAAGCAATTGCCTGGTTTGCCTAATGGAAAGCTATGCCTCTGAATACACGTAGCGTACTGTTCGGATGTTTGTGCAAATACTTTGCTTAGTTTTAAAAGAAGGTGCATTTTAAAACTAAGCTGTGTGTTCGTGCAGTTGGAGTGGACGCTAACTATCTGACTCATTAATGTGATTTGAAACACGCAATTCGACACCTCTTTGTTAGAGTGTACGTTTACTAGTCAAATGTATGAACATGTGTCTACTAATTACAACATTTATCTTCTAACCTTGCAAAAAATGATCGTTGCAAATCCGTGAATATTTTGTGGGCTGCCAGTCCTTTCTGTTGATTGCTGCTATCAATCGACGTCATTCGTCTTCATTAGTAGGTATGTGATAAAAAGCAACATTTGGTTTACTCCTTTGTCTGTCTGTACAACCGACCGCACAGCAAGATAAGACAATTTTATAAGATAATCGATTAGATAAAGGACTTTACGCTGTACGAGATTCAATACAGACAAGTGGCTCTTTTGCCGTCCAGCGTCCCGGAGGGGGCGTTCCCATGAGGGCTGTGACGTCACATGCAAAAGGTCAATAGCTACGCTATGTTTTTTTCTTGCAAATTTGCAAGTTTTTTTATCGGAACATTGCCCCCGCCCTTGTTGGAATTTATTTCTATATTAATATAAACTCAAGTTAATAATCTGACTCCAATTTGTGACCTTACCAAACTATCACCCATCCAACAATAGCATGCTCGTTCTGCAATAGAAAGGTAGCAGGAAGCCGGCATTTTCACACACGAGTGGATTTATTCCTAACACTCAAATCTAATACAAAACAGCTAGGGTCCCGGGTCCCTATCAATACAATTCTATACGTCTCTGTCTCAAGCAGCCGACGTAGTCTCATCCGAGTTGCCCCAGTGAATAGTTATACTACACAGTATTTAAATGACACAGAAACAAAGGCATCCTGACATTATTCTATTGGCTACGTGTTTTCTGCAGTTTAACTTTAGCTTGCTTTTCATTGGCCGATCTTCATCCGCAGCGTCCCTGGATGGCTTCTCCTGTTTTGTACTTTTCCGCCCCGGTGTAAAACAAATGTGATTTACAACATACTTTGAGCTTATCGCGGCTCTGCATCTCCCCTTGCAATTAGCATCCTTTGTTCTGCAACATTCCATTCCTGCAACCCCCACTCACACAAACTCTTACATTCCTTTATTCCCTCTCATGACCTCAGACGACTGAGGTCATCACTCGAATACCTTGTTTTTTATTGTTAAACATGAGCTAAAAATCAATAAACAACTAAAAATTTGTAAAAAAATTTCATTCTAGTAGAAAATCAGTATAAACTTTCATTCTAGTAGAAAATCAGTATAAAATTTCATTCTCTCTCATGGCCTCAGATCCCTGAGGCCACCTTCACATACTCACATCCCGGACTCCCGGAGGGCCACAGCTGTCTCCGCTTCCTGGGGGTCCTTCTGAGGGATCATCATATACTGACCACCCGGCGGTAGTGGCCCCAACGTGCGTTCAATTGTCTTAACAGTCAATGATCTGATACATGGAATACAACAACATCCACATAGCACCATGATAGCGGCAAACATCGCGATAGAAATCAATACTGATGCAATCAAGCTTTTATATTTGCCAAAGACGTTTAACCAGTCAGAGTACCAACTGGTGTCCACGCCTGAATGCTCTTTCATTTTATTACTTAGCGTGTGCAGACCCTCCAATGCCTTAGTAAGGCGACCATCAGGAGATGTATTGTTGGGGATCAGAGTACAACACTGCTCCCCAAAAATACCACACACTCCTCCTCTTTCAGCTAACACCATATCTAAACTCATTCTATTTTGGAATGCCATAAGAGACGTGGCTGCTAATTGCTCGTGCACTGCCTGGAGTGCCGAGGTGGTAAAGTTCGCCAATCGTTGGACATTATAGTGGACATAATTAATCCGGTCCACATTTTTGTTTACTGTAATAAACAGAAAAATACTCTCCCATCCTGCCGCCACTTGATCCACCAATTTGTATTCATCAGGGACCCCTCTCGGAACTCCAATTGCATCTATGTATGTGGGGTCTCCTGCATTCAACCATTCTTGCATGTCCCTTTTCTTCCTCCCAAGGAAGGGGATTCTTCCCCACTGTCTAACTCCTTCCCAATTTATCCTAGCCATGTCTAATGCTGTCACACTAATTGGCATGATCAGCGTTACTAGGGCGCACTTACCTGAGGCATTGGGGGAAAGCCTATCGTACAACACTCTCTCTCCACACCACAGCCAAACATCAGCCCGAGCGAGAGGTATTCCTGCTGGCAAAGACACATTTTCATTACACCATGACTCCTGGATGTTTCCAATCCCAGGGCCACTCCCATGTAACTTTAGGCAGGTAAAATTTTGTTGTGCAACATGGATGTCAAAAATGGGCTTTTGCTTTTCCATATTTGTCAGTGGAAAGGCCGAATCCAATTGGCTGCACTTTCCTTGGAGAGTTTTGTTATACAGGAAACCAAAGAGACAGGTTTTGGATACAACAGTTGCTGCCATGATTTTCAAAACTGGTCTTGCACCTAAACATACCAAACAATCCTCGTTAGTATTCTTAGCGGCCTGTTCAGCCATCAGGAGCCAATTATTAGTGACCATAGAAATACCTGTGTGACTCATAAACCAGTCATCCACTGTCGTCATTGTTTTGGCCGTGGTACCCGTTCGACGGGTATAATTATTTACTACCGGTGCTTCCCCTTTTATCATAGTCCCATTCTCACAAATGATAATTGGAAAATATGGATCTTTTCCAGACGAATATGCCCACAACTTAAACCCCCAACATGATGTGTTTAGCACTAACACTTCTTGGTGTGGTGGTGCAATTGACTTATTACCCATTGCAATTGTTAATTTCAATATCTCCCCTTCTTTTCTTAGGAGAATCTTATTATGGAAATACTTAGCAATTTTATTCTTTGACGGTGTCCAATAATCACCCGCCTGTGTGGTAACCACGGAATCACATCCCCACATTGTCACATGTGCTGTCATATACCACCAGTAACCAGGGAACATGTCTCCAGTTACTAGTGACATGACTGCCTCCACTGGTGTATACCACGCTTCCCGAAACCCTCTCAGTGCCTTTATTGGTATATTTACTAGGGTCTTCGTATTAGGGGCCACTGTTATTCTCACCGAATTATTATATGCCCAGCCTATCATCCAATTCTGGTAGCCCTTTTCCTCCCCCTTATTTTTTGACTTTACCTCTCTTCTCCTTCTAGGTTCCTGTGGGCGTACCAAGGACCAGTCCTGGTACTGTGGTTGATAATTGTCCAATTTATCTAACAAATCAAGCCATTGTTGAGTCCAGTTGAAAATTGTCACCCAAGTGTTCACCTGTGTCGGTTGTTTACACTTCAGATTTAACAGTAGTTGTTGTTTCTGTGTCAGCGTCTTACCACCATCTTGCTCTGCTTCATACCATACCGTTCCATTACAGGAATGATACACCATCACTCGTTCTCCTTTCGTTCCATCACTTCTATCATCCCGCACCATATGTTCAAACGCTAACATAGTCCACACAAAGCACAAGCCTGCAAACAAAATAGTCAATAAAGTTAAACATTTGCATCGTCGTCGTTTTTGTTCAGACACTTCCGAGTCCGATTTTGATCCAATTCTCGCCATCGTCACATTCCCTCTCTTGACCTGCCCGTCCGGGCAGTCAATGTTTAAGCTCACCATTGGCAGGCACAAAGTCTGGGGCCGGGCGCAATTGTGAGTAATGGTACCACTTTTGTCCTTTAGTTTCCAATTGGACGGCGTGTGAAGTTCTCATAATCGCTTGCACCTCATTTGGGAGGCCGTTCAGCATCGCCGTCCTGAACATCATCTCAGCTTCAGGGTAGCTGCCTGGGTGTTTACCTGTGGTCTCAATCCACAGCTCCAATGCCTGAGCATAATGTTGCTCTTTGTCGTACATCAAATTTCTGTATTTTTAACGCTGGTTTCTTATTATAGCAGTGTAAATCATTTAAAAACAACATCATCTTAACTCAGAACTATTCATGTCCGGCCGGGCCATGAACAGTCTGAGAAGAGATTTATACTTATACCCTAAATAAACACCGCAGTTCATTTTTAACAACTTGTCGCATGAAAAAATGTCACCTAGGTGTGTCAATGTTCCTTCCACACCTAAATGGCATATTCCATGGGCTCTAGAAATTATACTTTTCAATCGTTTCTGAGATGGAACATACTTACCGTATTTCTGCTATAAGGGTCGTCTTTTGTCATCTTTGTAGAACTTACTTTTCCTCCAAGTCAAATCCTCCCCATTCTCGCTCCATTCTTCGCCTGTAAATTCCTCACACCAAACTTCATTCTCACATCAGACCGACCAATCATTCTCACATCAGACTTCCTTTTGATACAGAGACAGACCAGTCATTCTCACATCAGACTTCCTTTTCAACCATACACAGACAGACCAGTCATTCCCCCATCTGATAAAGATCAATTTTGATCATTTCAGACCTGAATGTGAAAACTGCAGCCGCTTCCAAATTGCAGCTTCAAAGAGGAAAAAAAAAAACAGACACCTTGTGTCCTGTAGATTAGAAAAAACAACCAAATTGTGACAATTTGGCCAACACCAGAACAATAAAAAGATCTCCAGCTGAGCTAGCCATGAGCCATCAAAACAAAAGCCTTTGAGGCAAGAGTTTGTAATGTAAATTTGAATCCTGTTCAGGTATCTTAAAGTGAGAAAAACAACTCAAGCAGATGTAAATTAAGATACTGCAGCGGAGGACTTTTAGGGTCAGGAAGAGAAGAAAATCTTTTTTTTTTTTAAACAACCCCATTAATCTATTGCAGGTCACAAATCTTCCAAATATCTGCCATCTCAACTAGTAAAAGGAACGAGTTATAATCAGAAAAACAAAACAAAATCCCTACTTTAAACCAACCAAAAAGTATTCTTAAAATGCTAACTAACCTCACCTCTTCTACAGAGTAGTGGGGGCTTGTAAAACACAGCAGGGAACTTTGCCTTTGTGCATTCCCCGTGGGATCCAAAGATCAGTGTTGTTGAGCTTAATCAAAATTAAAAATTTAACCAGCAAATTCGCCGTAAGTGTTCCATATCTGAGTCCACTCTGAGAAGCCAAAGTTATAAAAGAGAAATGGGAAAAAAAATAGAAGGCTAAATTCAACAAGCATCAAACAACGGAAAATATAGTATTTAAAGATTAGAATAAATTTTATACTTCCCTAATTTACATAAGCTGTTCTCAATTTCCGAAGCTGCGTTGCTATAGATCACATCTCCTTTCTGACATAGTACAGAGTGCAAATGTCTACAAACAGAATACAACATACGACCTCAGGCACCAAACTCAGATGATTCCAGAACTTTGAGTCCACAACTGTAGTTCATATTCCTGCCTGTCCTTGTCGATAGCAGTTTATGCAGGGCATAGTTCAAAGCGGGCACTGGGCTTTGTGCACTGGAGTTCTCAGGAAAAGTTCATCATGGCAGAATCGATGATAATCCTGTCTGCTCAAAAAGTTGCTGGACATTCTGCTCAAACAATGCATAAGAGTCATTGAACAGTCACAGGACGAGCGGATTTACAGTGTACCATCCTTTTTGCAGTCCGTGTGGTCACTTCTTCCCCGAAAGTGACCATTGTTCAGTTCGCCGTCCACTCTGAACATCAAGCATAGCAGGAGAATGCTGTTCATTCCATTTCCAGCACTTTTTGGTTGAGTCACCCAAGTGAAACACCTTTCAGTCAAAGATTGAACCTGCCTGAAACATTTATACACTCGGAACAGACAGAGGGAGATGAGATCATAGCAAGAGAACACTGCTTGTTATCATTCAATTTCCAAGAAAAAATAAAATAAAAAATTCCCCCAAAATATTTTGTTTTTCAAACCCCTAATTTATTCATTTTGTGGTTTTATTTGAATTTGATCACTACACTATAGCAAGTAGTAGTACTATATTTACGCATATGTCTACCATAGACATCTTCATTACGTGTTACCTCAAATTTAAGAAACATGTGACAGCTGTCAGTCACCCTGGCCACTTGGATGGAAGTCCTTTCGAATTTCAGGGCTCCTCAGACTTCTAGAATGGGACTCAGATAAGGACAAAGGTTAAATAATTTTCACACCTACGAATAAGTTATCAGAGATGCAGGGGAAATATAAAAATCAAAAATGAAAAGTCTATTTCAATTAAAATTTGGTTTTATTACTTATTCAACTATATTACACAGATCTGATTTTAAAAATAATATGATAGTGGTCTGTAGTTAACACCTAGACCTCTATATCCTTCCGCATAACAGGAACAATTTGATTTTAACAGACTAGCATTAGAAGACCCCTGCTATTCACACACACAACAGACTACAAGTCTCCCAAATGGAGACAATGGGAGAGAGGACTAAACTTATCACACCCCCTGTCCTTTTTATTTAGTTTAATTTAATTTTAACAGACAACAGTACAAATCACCACCTTCTTAAAACAGCAGCTCACGGCCCCCATCCTTTCAAAATATGCAGATTTCCTGCTTACCATTCTTTTTCACCCTTTTTTGAGGACAAAGAATTTTGGAGGGAAAAAATTACTTTCCACCCGTCTTTTCTTTCTTTCCTACACTTAAAAATCACTGTCTTAAACAAACTTACACTTCCATTCACTTAACTTCTGCACTTTTCTCATCTCCACAAAGGCAGTGAGGAGAAACAGACCAAATGGCCATTTTGATTTCTAAAATCTCGCTAGAACATCACACAACACACCTTTCCCATAATTAAAAATTGTTGGCATCACATCCACTGGGGAGGGAAAGGCCGCCCTCAGTTCCCGAAACAACGCCTCCGCGATCTCCGCCAGGGGAGTTTCTGCCCCCTCAATATTCTGTAATTGAATCAGTGAACATGATCCCAAAATAGCTTGTCTAAAATCCCCCAATGCTACTCCCTGTCCTGACATGGCAGCTAAAAATTTAGTAATCCAGGCTCGTGCCCCTTTATGCAGGGGGGGCAATTTTTCCACCAATGCAGCCACATCCCGCAGCATCAAAGGCTCATAGTGACGGCCAGCATGAGTCACCACTAAGTGCACAGGTGCCATTGTTTGAGGCTGCTCCTGCTGTGCCATTATTCTCCCTTTACTCCGCGTGTGATAGCCTCGCTCCCCCCTGGACCTGCTCTCCTCACTATCGCCCCTCCTCTCTTCCTCACTCAGCGCTCTGAGCATCTGCCGCTGCTCACGTAACATCACCTCATCTTCCTCATCACTCTCCACTTCCCCCTCGCGGTGATCAGCGTTGCTGGGTGTTGCCTGCCCCCGTCTCTGTGTCCCTGTCACCATTTTCTCTAACATCTCTCTTTCCTCAGTCTGCACCTTATGTCCATCAAACAACTTCCCCGATGCCTCCTCCCTTATCAGCTTCGGAGTCCTCTTATTCCCTGCACTAGTGGTGCCCCCGTCTCCTGCTAACACCGCCCCTGACGTGCGCACGGGCGACTCACCCCCCCCCCCCCCCGCAGCCTTTTCCTCTCATTATTCACAGCCTGTTCGATCAACTGTATTGTTGCTGGCGTCATCCGTGAACCGTCATCTTCCACATCTAAAACCATTCTGCCCCCCAAAGTGACTACGGGGGCCATCACTGACGCCGTCGGATACGGCGGGGGCGCAAATACATACTGGCCGAGCTCGGCAACTGTGGATAAACGCCTCTAAAACATTCCGCCTTTTCTCCCTTATCAATCACTTCATCCTCCCTCTTTTCCTCTCTTATCGCTGCCAGCGCAGTCGCAATAGTCGCCAATTGGTGAATGCCCCGTCCATCATTCTCTACATCTTTAACTTCTTTTCCAAGTTTATGACGCTTTCGCCATCCGACTCGGCTCTGTTCCTCCTCCATATCTTGAATATTTGCCAACATTCTGCTCTCCTTTTCCTGTAACTGCCGCGCTAACTTCGACATATCCCATGTTCCAGGTTCTCCGCGAAACAATTCATCCTTCTTTAATTTCCGAAACAACTTCTGACACCGTTCTCTTTCCTTCTCAATTCTCTTACTTTCTATTCCACTAATCAACTGTGATTCCAGCTTAGCGTAATGACCATTACTCTCCGACCAGACTTCAGCGGACCCGAGACCCTTATCACACTTTCTCTTATCTGCCATCCTTAAATCCACTCGCGCGTGTCCTAATCACTTCTCTTGCAGTCCAATTTTAATTTTTACATTCACACCGCTTCTACACTGATACGTAAATCCCAGATTTTAAACCGTATCGATACGTAAATCCCAGATTTTAAACCGTATCTAACCACGAATAGTTCCAAACTATTCTAGTAGGTAAATCCCAGATTTTAAACCCTACTAACGTCCACACTGTTACACTTTTACGCCGTTCCGCTCCTCCTTCCTCTTATAATTTAGCGTTGCCAATGTGCAGAATTTGAAAAGGAATCTGCTTACCTTATTTGACTGTGGGCCCAAGAGAAAAGACGGTCGGAGGTATGGCTTCTTTATCAGGTCGTCACCTGGTGTGGACGTGGATCCCAGATCCCCAAGTCCCAGACTCTTGTGGTTTTTCTCGAAGTCCCGGACTTCTTTTTACCTCCCTTGCATCACGTCGGGGTCACCATAAATTATTGGAATTTATTTCTATATTAATATAAACTCAAGTTAATAATCTGACTCCAATTTGTGACCTTACCAAACTATCACCCATCCAACAATAGCATGCTCGTTCTGCAATAGAAAGGTATCAGGAAGCCGGCATTTTCACACACGAGTGGATTTATTCCTAACACTCAAATCTAATACAAAACAGCTAGGGTCCCGGGTCCCTATCAATACAATTCTATACGTCTCTGTCTCAAGCAGCCGACGTAGTCTCATCCGAGTTGCCCCAGTGAATAGTTATACTACACAGTATTTAAATGACACAGAAACAAAGGCATCCTGACATTATTCTATTGGCTACGTGTTTTCTGCAGTTTAACTTTAGCTTGCTTTTCATTGGCCGATCTTCATCCGCAGCGTCCCTGGATGGCTTCTCCTGTTTTGTACTTTTCCGCCCGGTGTAAAACAAATGTGATTTACAACATACTTTGAGCTTATCGCGGCTCTGCATCTCCCCTTGCAATTAGCATCCTTTGTTCTGCAACATTCCATTCCTGCAACCCCCACTCACACAAACTCTTATATTCCTTTACCCTCTAAAAATATATATTTATACTTGGGCCTAATACGCCGTCGTAGTTCATCATTGTTCTCATTTTAGTTAAAAAAAAAAAAATTCAGTACAGTACTCTTTAGTTACCTCATAGTTTTCAGTACAGATGGTTTAAAACTTGCAAAGTTGTGAAGTAGTGGGTTTTTGTTTTGTTTTGTTTTTAACAACCCTCTTTCCCCAAACGCTATCGGCAAATGGTTGCTGGTCCGCATTTTTTTTTTACTGTACATGTATTTACCGGTCCGCAACACAAAAAAGGTTTGGTACCACTGGTCTAGACACCCCCTTACGGACGGACACAATGAAAATCCATTTATTGAAATGAAGCGGTTCTCCTAAGGACTGAAACAGAATATTTCTTTCTATTTAATTATAACTGTTTTGATTTAGTTATGACTATTTAGAATTGGACAAAATTGCTTTGATTTTACTCAGTATAGTTTTGATGTGACAATTCAAATGTTTAGAGGGTGAGTCTCTTACAGGACAGATGAGATGGGGGGAGGTGAATGTGTGTTAATTAGACCCTTTGTTCTGAAAGGCTGAAAATTCTGTGTTTTTCCATCGTGGGTCAGAGAGGGGGGAGCATGGTTGACCAAATGTATTGAGATCGTGTGACAATTGGGGGTGTAGTCATGTAACTTTGGGAGGTGCCGTTTTGGAGGACAAAGGGATATTAGCCACAGGTGGGGGCATGGGAACTTTACAGTTGAGAGATACAAGATGGCGCGGGTTGGCGACTATTTCTCCTGTCCTATGTCGTGAATAAATGTGAAGAAATGCCTGAATTAACTGATATCATGTATGTTTATTAATGAACACGCAAATGGTAAGAATCCTGCCATCTACAAGAATTGGTGACGCCCGACGTTCGAGCTCTGCCGTTCTACGTGCCTCGTGGCGGGGTCCAGACAAACAGAATTCCATGGCGCCGAGTTGATATGGTAAGAGGACTTTTTATCCTTGTTTTTAGATGAATTCTGTTTGTCGTGGACTCTGCAACGTGTTTCGTAGGCTAAATTTAGCTAAGTTGTACGTGAGATCTGAGTGAAAAGGTATTGTCTTATGGTTTGTGCTAGAATGTTAGCGTTGGGTAGCTCTGTGAAAGTTGCCCGGAAAGTTGGCGGTGTTAAGTGATTTTGAGAACAAGGAGGCTGATGCTAAGCTAGCGGCTCCACCGGCGTACGGGTTGCCACGCGCAGGAGATGAGTTGTCCCCTATAAACCCGTTTACTGAATCTCCATATAGTACTGCTGTTCAGATGCTGCACAATTTGCAGGTACCTATGCGTTAGCTGCGGGCGTAGCCGCATTTGTTAAGCAATTGGAACAGAAATTGGATAATGTGTTGGCTATGAGAGATGATCCGCAGGAAAAATTTAACCAAGCGAGAGCTCTTGGCTTAGAATTGAATTGAGTGTGCGCTTTTGTTAAGCTCCGTGGTGGTGGTGTTGGCCACGCGGTTTTTCATTGTTTGTCTTACAATGTGCGCGACGTGTCTGTCGCGGCTCCCTAGGTTGAGTTTGGAACGTAACGTTACGATGGATTGTGCTCGAATAATTCGACATTTGAGCTATACGTACGTGGTGACGGTCTTGTTTACCGTCACATTGGATTCGGCGCTGCTGTGATTTAAGGCAGCATGGTTAAGTTATGTGTATTTAGCCATTTCGCGAAGCAATCGATGGATCTAGATATAAATTATTATTCGACGAAGTAACGGTGTATTTTACAGTGAGTCCGTGCACTTCGGAGATGTTTGTGTTCGTTTGTGGTTATTTTATTTTTTGGAGGAGAAATGAGCAACGTTGCGGTGAGAATTTTGGCCTTTTGAATTGGTTCAACAAGTGAGACGTCACTGAATTAATTTGAGGAGTTTGTGTTGCATGTGAATGTATGCTGGGCCTAGTTTGGTGAGATGAGACTGTGTGAGATGTGTGGAGCATGTGTGAATTGTGAGTTTAAAGGGGGGATTTGATTTTTTCAGAGGATTGTGAATGATTGTGTGACCCCGACAATGGAAAAGGTAGATTGCGTTATGTGTTGAAGTAGAAAGGCAGTTTTTGTGGTTTTTCTCCTCAATGCCTTTATGAAAATGGAGAAGAACAGACGTTAAGTGAAGGAGGACTAAGTTTGTTGGAGACAGGTATTTTGTGTCTCCAAAAATAAGGGAGATAAGATAGGATGTATATGGATGGCGTTTTGCAGGAAGTGGAAAAGAGCAGGTTTCAATGAAAAAGGGGTGGAAAGTAAAAAAAATAAAATTTTACTCTCTCTCCAGTTTCTTTGTCCTCAAAAGTGGGGGAGAATTCTTCCTTTGTCTGTGACAAATTTTAAATCTGGTTGCAATCCTTTGTGTGTGTGTGTGAATAGCAGGGGTCTTTTGATGCTAATCTGTTAGATCAAATTGTTCCTGTTAAGCGGGAAGATATAGAGGTCTACATGATAACTACAGGCCACTATCCATATTATTTTTTTGTTAATCAGGTCTGCTTTTTATAGTTGAATGAGTAATAATTATTATTTTTTGATAAAGAAATTTTCATTTATCTTTTTTATTTTTTTTCCCCTGCATCTCTGATAACTCATTCGTAGATGTGAAAATTATTTAACCTTTGTTCTGTCTCTGAGTCCCATTTCAGAATTTGAAGTCGGCCATTTTGCATGCAAATCCTGAGGCTTGACAGAACTTCCCATGAGGGCGACAACTGGGAGCTGTCACATTTTAATTGATAAGGTAACATGTAATGAAGGAGATGTCTATGGTAGACATATGCGTAAATATAGTAATACTACTTGCTATAGTGTAGTGAACAAATTTAAATAAAACTACAAAATAAATGTTTTGAATAAATTCAAAAACAAATTAATTACAACAAGCAGATAGTGCTCTCTTGCTACGATCTCATCTCCCTCTGTCTGTTGCGAGTGTATAATTGTTTCAAGCAGGTTCAATCTTTGGCTAGAGGTGTTGTATCTTGGGTGACGTTACAATGGACAGCGTTCTCCTATGCTGGATTAAGATGGCTGTTGAGCTACGAATATGGACAGCGTTCTCCTGCTCTGCTTGGTGTAGAGAGTGAACAGCAAGCTGCACAGAAGGCCACTTTCGGGGGGGAAGTGGTCACACAGACTGTGACAAGGATGGTACACTGTATATCCGCTCGCCCTGTGACTGTTCAATGACTCTTATGCATTGTCTGAGCATAATCAACTTTTTGAGCAGACATCTCAAACTCTCATCACAGCCGTCTGGATGAAACTGTCAAGGGGTCTCCAGTGAAAGCCAAGGCCCGCTTTGAACTTTGCCCTGCACAGCTGCTGCCATTTGCTGGACAGGAAGGGATATGGACTCCAGTTGTTGACTCAAAGCTCTTGACTCATCTGAGATTAGCTCCTTGGGTCATATTTTGGTCTGTTTGTGTACATTTGCACTCTGTACTATGTCGGAACAGGAGATGTGATCTATAGCAACGCAGTTTCGGAAATTGAAAACGGCTTATGTGAATAAGGGTAGGATAAAATTTATTTCAATCTTAATTTCTATATTTTCCGTTATTTGATGCTTGTTGAATCTGGTCTTCTATTTGTTTTTGCCCATTTCTCTTTTATAATTTTAGCTTCTGGAATGCGACTCAGATGTGGAACACTTATGGCGAATTTGCTGTTTAAATTTTTGATTAAGCTCACAACACTGTGATCTAATGTTCCCTACGGTGTTTTACAAGCCCCACTACTCTGTAGAAGAGATGGGGCTAATTAGCATTTTCAGATTACTTTTTGGTTTGTTTCAAGTAGGTACTCTGATATTTTATCTTACTTTACAGTTAGTTTGTTTTTCCTCACTCTGTGTTGCCTGAACAGGATTCAAATTTGCCCCTCAAAGGCTTTTGTTTTTATGACTTGTTGTTACAAGCTAAGCAGGATCTGCCCCTGTAGTTGGTGTTGGCCAAATTGCCCCAATTTGGTTTTTCTTATCAACAAGACACAAGGTGTCTGTTGTTTTTCCCTCTTTTGAAGCTGCAATCTGTTCACTGCTGCAGTTTTCACATTCAGGTCTGAAATGATCAAAGTTGATCTTTATCAGATGGGGGAGTCAGTTACTGGTCTGTCTGTGTGTATCGTCACGAAGGAAGATATGCACACAAACAGTTCATGTTGAATTAAATAAATGTAGGACTAAAGTTAATCTGAATGTGATAATTCTACAGTATGCGAGAATGAATGAATTCACAGGAGGAGAATTGAGGTGATCAGACTTTGGCCATGGAGGAAAGTAAGTTTTGGCAAAGACGACTCATGGCGACAATAAGGTAAGTATATTCAATTTCAGAAACAATTGAAAAGTCTAATTTCTAGAGCACATGGAATATGCCATTTGGGTGTGGAAGGAACATTGAGACACACCTGGGTGACATTATTTCATGAGACAAGTTGTTAAAAATGAACTGCAGGACTGCAGTGTTTATTAAAGGTATAGGCATATATATGTATAGATCTCTTCCCGGAGTGTTCATGGCCCCGGCCGGACGTGAACACTTCTGAGGAGATATTGTTTTTTAAATGATTTACACTGCTATAATAAAAACCAGCGTCAAAAATACAGAAATTTGCTGGTAACGACTAAAAGCACATTTATGCTAAATCTACAACAGTAAATATCATGGTAAAATATTTGATTAATCATGATCTACCATCATAAGGGTTTCCTAGGAATATTGGATCAGACGAACCCATTTCAAAAAGTAAACTTTATAATATAGAAAAGGCATTGAGATTAAAACATATTTGATTTAGTATATTATCTCTGATCTCAAGGACATTAAAAAAAATAGAAATATTAAACAATTGGCTTCAAGATTTTCATTGTTGTATCATTGCATGTGCAAATGTCATTAAACGGATTCTGTTTGAATGTCACAACAAACAGAACTTTTTCCGGGTCCAACAGCACGTTCCAAGTCCTACAACTTAAACAATTAACATTTACTAACTCCCAACTAACAAAAACTACCAGGTGCTCTTTCCAAAGTAAAGAATGGAGAATATGTATGTTATAAGTGACTAAATGAAAATGGTTTTGCATACAGATTGGTGAAGGGAGCACATCCACCACATGTGGTCCACATGTGGTCACAGGCTTATCAATCACATCAATTGACCCCGACCGGGGGTTAACTAAGTTGCTGACCCAGATGCCCCAGCTGTCTATTCCAGGAGGATGATGTCAAGTGCCATCCGAGGCACTGTTCCATAAAAGTCCTTCATCAGGAGATGACTTCGCTGCACAAACACATCTGCTATTGCGTCTTGACACATTTTGTTGAATATAGCCACGTCACATCGGGTTATTTCTCATATATGATATGCCCCTTCCACTGAAAATTTCTTAATGAATCAAATTGTTCTTGAATGCCATTTGACTGCAAAACTTCTCTCCCTCTCTATCTCTCTCCTGCTGTTCTTATTTCTAAACTCCACACACAAACATTGCTTAATTTTGCGACGATCAAGATCCGCGTTGGACTTTCTTTCTGAAGTGTTTTTTAATGTTTATCTTGTGTGTATGTTGGACTCTTTTTTGATAAGAGCCCAAATTAGGGAATTGAAACAGAATATTTCTTTCTATTTAATTATAACTGTTTTGATTTAGTTATGACTATTTAGAATTGGACAAAATTCCTTTGATTTACTCAGTATAGTTTTGATGTGACAATTCAAATGTTTAGAGGGTGAGTCTCTTACAGGACAGATGAGATGGGGGGAGGTGAATGTGTGTTAATTAGACCCTTTGTTCTGAAAGGCTGAAAACTGTGTTTTTCCATCGTGGGTCAGAGAGGGGGGAGCATGGTTGACCAAATGTATTGAGATAGTGTGACAATTGGGGGTGTAGTCATGTAACTTTGGGATGTGATGTTTTGGAGGACAAAGGGATATTAGCCACAGGTGGGGGCATGGGAACTTTACAGTTGAGAGATACAAGATGGCGCGGGTTGGCGACTATTTCTCCTGTCCGGTGAAGAGGAATTTAGAATTTTGTCCTCTTTGCGTGTTCCAAAAATGAAGATAGATTTAATGTAAGAAAAATACACCTTTGCAAAAATGATTTAATAAAAAAGAGAGAATCTCTGGACAAATAACTGCCTCTAATCATCACTTAAACATCGTGGGATTCAGAGCGTCAAATGTAGCTCTTCCGCGTGCACAACGGTTTCTTATAGTTAAAAAGACCTCCTCTCTTTCATTTGTAGACAAAACATACTCTCTGGTACTTTTCCGTGAGCGATGGCGAAAACAGAGTCAGGTGTGGGTGTTCAAAACAGATTCTGTTCTCAAGGACCAAATGTGTTTTCGCACAAAGTGCTGAGAAGGAACTTTTTTAGACTAAATAGTATGTCCCAGCTTAAGGTCAGCCTATACGAAGTCAACACCATCTGCTCTGCACAGGACACAAAAAATTTCGACAAGGTTAATATAAAGAATTAAAATGTTAATAATGTGTAACAATGGTTAATAAAATAAAATGAAGTATTAAAAATGTTATAATATCTATCACCGGCTATGTCGTGAATAAATGTGAAGAAAGGCCTGAATTCACTGATCTCATGTATGTTTATTAATCAACGGCATGAACACGCAAATGGTAAGAATCCTGCCATCTACAACAGGACCTGTCCTGGTTGGTCGATGCAGAATCTTCCACAGCAATGCCTCCAGGGAAGTGGTCCTCCTCAGGTTTTGTGAGCTGTATTAACTTTCTGTCTTTTCAATGATAATCCCCATTTTTGATTGTCGTCTCCCTTTGATGTAGTGGTGCAGACATCTTAGAAACTGCTGTTAACACCGCTGAGCTCCACTCAGCATGAGGCTGTGCAGCTCCAATCTCTGATTGGCAACTGTTAATCGTGATCTTGCAGACCATCTGAACACAGATTGCCATGTCAGATAGGATTACGGATAGCACCTCATTGATTGATATGGTTGTGTGTGCCTGATTGATGCTGATGTGACAGGAAGGGCAGAATATATATTCACGTAACGCATTTTGT